>NC_140593.1:185218652-185639754 GCF_964204655.1 Triturus cristatus | reverse complement strand
TCAGTCTAACAATGACTGCCGCGGTCCTAGCGGGTGGTGTTTTCCCGCTACCATGGCGGTGGGAGTGATTTTCCGACCACCATCCTAATAGACCCCTTAATTATAATTAATTATTTTATATTTTCCATTTATTAGTATTTATTTAATTTAGACTTTATAGTATTAATTGTGGGAATTAATGTATTATTAATTAATTATGAATTAGTTGTTAATTATTATTAATTAAATGATAATTATGTTAATTGTATCATTTTTGCAGGAGCAGGTTGTGGATTTATAGGGTGGGAAGTAATTTAATTTTAATACATTTAATAATAATTTTTAAAAATAATATTTATTTAATTTATAATTTATAGTGTTAATTGTGGGAATGATTTATTATTAATTATTTATCAATTGTTTGTTATTTTAATATTAATTAATTAGGTAATTGGTAATTAATTATGTTAATTGTGTCATTTTGTAGGAATGGGTGGTGGGGTTCATAGGGAAATAGGGTTTGAAGTAATTTATTTTAAATTAATTAATAATTAATTGTTAAATAATGGTAATTAATTAATTCAAAAATAAATATGGCAATTGGGTAATTAATTTGAGATGTCAGTTGTGGGGTTTATAGTGTTAAAGGGTGGGAAGTAAATTATTTGTAATTAATTAATATGTTGTTTATTGATAATTTAATAATGTTAAATTAGATATGGAAATTGTGTAATGAGTTTTAGGTGTGTGTTGTGGTGTTTATTGGGGTCGGGGTGGAAAGTATTTTAGGTTTTATTAATGACTAACTAGTTGCTCATCATTATTCATTCATTAATTGATAAATATTTATGGTAATTGCTTACTTTTATTTTGTGTGTCGATTTTGGTTTTAAAGGGGTAATGTTTGGTGAGTAAATTAATTTTTAACTGTTTTAATTTGTTTTTTAATTAATAATATTTGTTTATTTGATAATTAATTCTGTTAATTATGGAGGTACACTTTTTTATAAATTTAGATGTGTGTTGTAAATTGTGTGGTGTTATAGGGTAGGAAATAAAAACTATTAATTTTATGTAACAATTATTGTTTTTGATTATAATTAATTTCTATTAAATATAGTTATTTGTGTGAAAATTATTTTTAATTTTTTTTTTAAATAATGTTTGTAGGTAATTTTTTACCATTATAATATCTTTCTATCTTTTGTAATGTTTTATTATTTTTATATATGTCTTCTCTTCTTTTTAACATTTTTTGTATTGTAGTTGACATTTTGTTTGTTTTTAATTTTGTATTGACTTCAGAGGGAATATTAATTTGTACCCCTATGCTATCCAACCCTTTCCCTACTGTTGCACTCACTGGAGTGGGAATAGTAATTTTAATTTTAATTTTAATACCCCTCTGCTATCCAACACTTTCCCTAATGTTGCAGTAATTGGAATGGAAATAGTAATTTTTACCCCTACGCTATCCAACATTTTCCCTAGTGTTGCACTCAATGGAGTGCAAAATGTAAGTTTAAAAAGTATTAAATATTTTAATGTTTTAATTTATAATATAATGTTTTTTAATTAAATTTCATGTGATAGGTGTATGTATTGAATATATATATTTATTTGTTAATTTTCATATATTTATAACATGAATAAAAATTATTAGTTTATTAATTGCTTTAAAGTAAATATACATTTATATATAAATGTTTTATATATCGATGTTTATATTTTTTAAATTACATTTATTTATTATATTTGTTAAAATGTACATTGCATCAAAATAACATTTTTTAAATTTAATTTTATTACTTAATTTATTTAACATTATTTTTTCTCTATTAATAAACGATATTTTGTACATGGATATTTCTTAGATCTATATTTTTTTCTCGATATTTTATTAATTTACCTTATAAAGATCGGATGTCGTTTTTTATGTGTTTATATTTGTATATGCGGATATTTTGGTAATCGATATTATGTCAGTAATCCGAAACAATGACCAAGATGAGATGGATTCAATAGTCCACCATGAAAGTACACGTTTTATCAAAGAGAAGATGGTGTATTGCATTTTGCTTATTCATTCATATCTTACTAATTCATTCTGCGCCCCATCACCCACCGTGCTACCTCCGTGCTACCTCCGTACAGATGCCAGACTGAGTCAGACAGCATTCTTCCTTGCGCAGCACACATATGAGCACCCACAGTTGCACACATGTTCATCTGTAACCTGCTCATAGTAGCTTACACTAGCTCACCTTATTTTACAAAGTGGGCAATGGAGGTTGCAACTCAAAACTGCTTTACCATAGAGTCTACAGTGGGTGATACTCTATTATGGTGTCCCATGCCACAGCAGAAATACGCACAACAGAAGTCAAAAAGAGAATTCCAACTCATCTGTTGAGCCACAAAGATAGCAAGACTCTGAAAGGCTACATTAAAAAATCCAGGTTTGTGTGAATGTTTGAGAAGGAAGAATGTCAAGTTTCAACTTAAGGAATAGGCAAACTATGGTTCGATGTAATTAAGCTAATGTTCAAATTGTGGGGACATTTTACCTCCAGAACAGCTTCAGTTAGGCTACCTGGTCCTGCTTGAGATATCCCCCTGCTATCTATATTCTTCCAATAGGCTAATTTAATTGAAGCTGGTAAACTGAAAAAAGATAGTATGAGGATGTGTCCAATAATACTGGGACAGCCCCAGAATCTAAAGAGTTTGTTGTAGATGACTGAGTCACAATATACTGCATCTGGTGTCTCAGTGGACTTGTGCATCAATGTCAGGGTTCATTGTTTGACCTTTTGGTCACAAGTTTCAATCCTGGAAGGTCCACTCAGCCTTTCATCCTTCGGAGGTCACTAAAATGAGTATTACGCAGTATTATTCAAAACCAAGATAACTAATGGGTGTAAATGAACTTTACAAATACACTTGTAATGGTATGCTAAAGTCATTTCTTGAACACTACTTTCCATGACATTGTTTTTAAAGGCCCCAAAAGAATCAGTAGATCAGATACTTGCCTAATTTAACGATGTTCTCTGCTGTGCTATGGACTCCGCATTCTCAACACCTAATTTGGTCAGCATTGGGATGGGAGGTGGACTTGAAAACTGAGGTTCAAATGAATCATTAGTCGATGCAGTGAAACCCAGCAAGACAACTTGTTGCACCGCACTGCGTCAAACAGAGAGGGCAGGAATGCACCACATTTACCAAGATATGCGCATTCCCTCCCTCTCCTTGGGCTGGCACACTGTGTGCTGCCTAGTGTCTGTGCAGTCATCCTGGCATCCTGGAGCAAGGGTGCCGGTGAGACAGCCAGGATTGTTTTTTTCAGGAAGGGACACCTTCCTTCACAAAAGCTATCCTTGAAAGTATCTTCCTCTTTCTGAGTGTGCTGCAGAATGCTGAACACTTAAAAAGAGGAAACAACCCAGAGAAATAATGATATTTCTCCCTGTTGTGCCCTTACATCGAGGTGTACAACTCTGACGCATTCCCAGATTTACTAGCCTTGATAAATCTAGGAATGTGCAAAAAGGCATGGGTGGATGCATGGGAACACCCACCCTCCATCCATGGAGCACCTCCCCAGGGCTGGGTAATGCAAGGCACCATTTTGCACTGCATTGCTTTACTCCAGATTTGTCAAGCCAAGCCGGGCCACACAAGGTGGCTTTGCGTAGCTTAATAAATCTGACTTAAGGATTAAATTGCCTTGTGTCACCTTGCTTGACGCAAGAGCAACATCATTGTTGATAAATCTGGCCTACATTCTCAGAGGTATGTTTTTTTTTATCATTAGATTTTCTCCAGATTTCTCATCCATAAATGGTTAGAATTTGGGCTAGCATCTTATAAACCTCTATGCAGAGGAAGTGGCGGGAAGACAATTGTTCATGGATGTTAGAAATGGGATTTCTGGTTGGCTAGGGCATGCGCCTAAGCCAGGCATAAACCACCACTCTAGTCAGGGCAAGGGAGTTACACACTGAAGATAACCCCTGCTCACCGCCTTGGTAGCTTGGCACGAGCAGTCAGGCTTCTCCCAGAGGCAATGTGTAAAGCGTTTGCACAACACACTCACACAGCAGCAACACACTGGGTACACCACAAAAGAAACTCCACACAAGGTTATATCAAAAATAGCCTTTGTATTATCCAAAACACATTAGAATCATAATCACACAATATATACTGTGACCACAGTCACTAGGCAATATTCACAGGGGATTATATACAGGACAGGGCCAATCGGGACACTGTCTGAACCTTTAGAAAGCACTAGTAGCACATATAAAACACAACCAGTGACTACTTATAATATAATGACCTCAGTGTTATATCACATTGGCATAGACCACATTATGCATAAATATCCTAAGCATAAACACATTATGGTGCCAATTACGATCCGGTAAACAAATTCCCCGTGCGACTCGTATCCGGTCTTTTTACCGTACGAATCGTACAAGTGCCGTACGAACTGGCAATCACGATTCGCATGGTAAAAAGTCCATACGAACCGCATCGGGAATGATTTCCCACACGTCCTCGGGTCGGAAAATGTGTCCGACACATCCTCGGACGATTCACCGTACAAATGTGAAAGGTGAAGTCCGACCGAGGAATCACGATCCATCCCGTGCGTCCGATGTTACAACCGTATGGAAAAAACACCGTCCGCACCGAACTCCCATAGCAACCATGGAGACATGTGCCCGCATACGCGCCCAACACTCCCCCCTGCCCCTGTACGTCCGAGACGTACCCCCACCCCTGTACGTGTCGTACCACCGTCTATGTACACCCCAGTACGTTCGAGTCGAACCCCCACCCCTGTACGTGTCGTACCACCGTCTATGTACACCCCAGTACGTTCGAGTCGAACCCCCACCCCTGTACGTGTCCGACCCCCATGTATGTACACCCCAGTACGTTCGAGTCGAACCCCCACCCCTGTATGTGTCCGACCCCCATGTATGTACACCCCAGTACGTTCCAGTCGTACCCCCACCCCTGTACGTGTCGTACCACCGTCTATGTACACCCCAGTACGTTCGAGTCGAACCCCCACCCCTGTACGTGTCGTACCACCGTCAATGTACACCCCAGTACGTTCGAGTCGAACCCCAACCCCTGTACGTGTCGTACCACCGTCAATGTACACCCCAGTACGTTCGAGTCGAACCCCCACCCCTGTACGTGTCGTACCACCGTCTATGTACACCCCAGTACGTTCGAGTCGAACCCCCACCCCTGTACGTGTCGTACCACCGTCTATGTACACCCCAGTACGTTCGAGTCGAACTCCCACCCCTGTACGTGTCCGACCCCCATGTATGTACACCCCAGTACGTTCGAGTCGAACCCCCACCCCTGTACGTGTCGTACCACCGTCTATGTACACCCCAGTACGTTCGAGTCGAACCCCCACCCCTGTACGTGTCCGACCCCATGTATGTACACCCCAGTACGTTCGAGTCGAACCCCCACCCCTGTACGTGTCCGACCCCCATGTATGTACACCCCAGTACATTCGAGTCGAACCCCCACCCCTGTACGTGTCTGACCCCCATGTATGTACACCCCAGTACGTTCGAGTCGTACCCCCACCACTGTACGTGTCGTACCACCGTCTATGTACACCCCAGTACGTTCGAGTCGTACCCCCACCCCTGTATGTGTCGTACCACCGTCTATGTACACCCCAGTACGTTTGAGTTGAACCCCCACCCCTGTACGTGTCGTACCACCGTCAATGTACACCCCAGTACGTTCGAGTCGAACCCCCACCCCTGTACGTGTCGTACCACCGTCTATGTACACCCCAGTACGTTCGAGTCGAACCCCCACCCCTGTACGCGTCGTACCACCGTCTATGTACACCCCAGTAGGTTCGAGTCGAACCCCCACCCCTGTACGTGTCCGACCCCCATGTATGTACACCCCAGTACGTTCGAGTCGAACCCCCACCCCTGTACGTGTCCGACCCCCGTGTATGTACACCCCAGTACGTTCGAGTCGAACCCCCACCCCTGTACGTGTCGTACCACCGTCAATGTACACCCCAGTACGTTCGAGTCGAACCCCCACCCCTGTACGTGTCCGACCCCCATGTATGTACACCCCAGTACGTTCGAGTCGAACCCCCACCCCTGTACGTGTCCGACCCCCATGTATGTACACCCCAGTATGTTTGAGTCGTACCCCCACCCCTGTACGTGTCGTACCACCGTCAATGTACACCCCAGTACGTTCCCGTCGCACCCCCAACACAACCTCCTAAGTACGGAGCGCACCCCAGGCCCCAACATCACAACCGCATGTACGAGTCGTACCAAGCCACACACAAGGAAAGCACCGTACAACCAAATGGCCCATGTACACACCGTACACACGCTCAAAACGCACGTACACAACCAGGACAAAACAAAACAACACAAGAATACACCATACGAATGGCACAAAGCCACTAAACATGGCCAACAAACACTACAAAAACACCTTCACTGACCTGCAACTGCCAAAAACAAACAGAGGCCCAAAACACCACCACTCCTTATAACACACCCACCCAAACTTCAAACACAGCCACACCCACCAATGGACCAATAAAAAGGGCCCACACACACAAACCATGAGCCTTTGCAACAGACTCACTGCTGCCAGACACCACAGAACCATACTACAAGCTTCACCACACCTTACACTTGCACACCTTCACACAACCACCTTCACAAACACCCCCTCATCACATTCACACACACACACCTGCACAACCACACCCACACACCCACAACCATCCACACACCCCCCCACCATCCACACCCACACCCCTCACCATGCCCACTAACAAGAATCCAAAGTTCAGTAACCGAGAGTTGGAGGTCCTTGTTGATGAAATCCTCAGAGTCGAGCCACAGCTCTTTGGAACATTGGTCAGACAGACCAGCATTGCAGCAAAAACAGCCATGTGGCAGACCATCGTCGATGCTGTGAATGCTGTTGCGGACACCAGAAGGACCAGGCAGGAATGCCAAGCCAGGTGGTACGATCTGCGGAGGAGGGTCCGAGCCAAGATGCTGGAGGAACACAACCAGGCCAACGCCACTGGAGGAGGGCCCTCCCGCAGACCTGTACACTACCAGCCCTGGGAGGAGAGGGTGATGGCCATACAGCCGGTGGAGGCAGTCGAAGGATTAGGAGGACTCCGAGACCCGGGTGAGTACACAAACAACGCACCTCACATGGGGGGAACGTCATCCACAACCAAACTCACAAACAGGCACGCAACCACCCCAAGCTATCGCATGACTCACCCACACTCCATGAACACGCACATGCCACTGCCGCCACCATGCCCCATGCACCCAGCTGGACAATGTCAAGTCACAGGCCACAGCAGACACCAACACATGACACGGTAACCCAGATGGCGGGAGGGTGGGCCCCAAAAATCACATAGTGCAACTCAGAAGCAGACAACAATGCCCACTGCCCATATGGCCCAGGTCACAGCCAGACAAACAGTGTGTCCCCACACAGGAAAGACTCGCCAGCAAATGGCGGACGCCTTGCATCAACACATGGGGGTGAAGGCACTGTTTTGCACATGACAGCAGCTAATGAACAGCCAACACTGTGAAAGAGTGGCAGCACACACAACCACAGCAGCAGCGCACACACAGACACTACACCCAATGGGTGCCTGGAGATCAGAAACAAACTCACAGCAACAAGCCAAGGGCCATTCAAAGGACTGGAAAAAGTGTGTGTCTAGGAAGCTGGGCTGAGGTGACAGAGGGTGACACACAGAGGGAGGGAGAGGGGGACAGAGAGGGAGGGAGAGGGGGACAGAGAGGGAGGGAGACACAGGGACACGGACAGAGGGAGGAGGCTGACACACGGAGGGAGGGAGAGGGGGACAGAGAGGGAGGGAGACACAGGGACACGGACAGAGGGAGGAGGCTGACACACGGTGGAGGGAGAGGGGGACAGAGAGGGAGGGAGACACAGGGACACGGACAGAGGGAGGAGGCAGACACATGGAGGGAGGGAGAGGGGGACAGAGAGGGAGGGAGAGGGGGACAGAGAGGGAGGGAGACACAGGAACACGGACAGAGGGAGGAGGCAGACACACGGAGGGAGGGAGAGGGGGACAGAGAGGGAGGGAGAGGGGGACAGAGAGGGAGGGAGACACAGGAACACGAACAGAGGGAGGAGGCTGACACACAGAGGGAGGGAGAGGGGGACAGAGAGGGAGGGAGACACAGGGAGAGCTAATCAGCCGTGTGGTGTGTGGGAATGTCTGCTCGTCAGCAGGTAGACTGCGTGCATGTAGCCAAGGGTGGCCAGTGCCAGAACCCCCCTCTTCCCCATGGCAAAACACAGGGCCATGTCACAACCTGTTCACGAGCACGACAGCTACCTGCATTATATAAGTGTGTGGATCCACTCCATGTGCACATGTACAGTGCTACACGGAAGGCGCCAATGCATGGCTCGCCACACCTGCCCACTCCACTGCTGACTGCAGTCACACTTGACGCAGCAAGTAAGACTGTGCCACACATATTTAAAGGGGCCAAAGTGGTGTCCAAGGGACACACCCATGCACAAGTGCACTGTGAGTGGAATGCAAGACAGATCCTAATTCCAAGAGGAAAAGTGCCAACTTTGAAACTGATGAAACATGGATGTTGCATGAACCAAAATTAACATTGTCTCTCTCACACACAGTTCAATGTTGTGGTTCACCCCCCAACACTGGGGGGGAAGACTCACAGGACCCGGATCTGCGGGAGCCCGATCCCACCGGCAGCGACGACTCTCACCACTCTGTGGACGACCCCGACCGACCTGGCCCCTCTGGTGTCCAACCACCTGCAGCACCTGCGTCAGGTACAACTGTGCCAACCACCAACCCCACTCCTGCCACATCCCAGGAGACACCCAGGATCCCTGCCCCACCACCACAATGCAGCCAGGCTGGCCAGGAGGGACACGGTGTCCTGGGCACCCAGGAGGAGGCAGGCGACAACGCCAATGCCACCCCTCCGGGGTCCCGGAGACCCGATGTACCCACAAGGGCAGGCCAGCTGCAAGTGGGCAGGGGTGGTGGGAGTGGAGGGTGGCGGAGGCGCGAGCCTGACCAGTTGGCTGGGGAACTGGTATTTGCCCATGTCCGTAACATCATGGACACATACCGGCAGGACACCACGGGCATGGCCCAGGTTGTGTCCATCCTCGAGGGGATCAAGACCCAGCAGGCCCAGCAACATGCCTGTCTACTGCAACACCAACGGAGGATGGAGGACAGACAGGCTGAGCAACTGACGGTGTTCCAGGGGATTCACGATACACTCCGTCGGATGGCCGACAACATGGGCAACCCTCCCTGTGCCAGACGGCGTAGAACATCACCACCCACAGGGAGGGATCAGGAGGAGGAGGAGACATCCGACGGAGCATCCCAAACATCGTCACAGCCTGCTGCTGAGGGTCCCCGCAGGAGGCCGGGTCGTCCACGGAAAGGACCGTGAGGGTCGGCGCTACATCACCATCTCCCAGGACACCTGGCCTGGCACCTGGCCCACTGGAGCAACAGCATCACAGCATCAAGAGACATTCTCTGCCACATGGCCCTGCTGGTCACTGTCTGACCAATGTTGACAAAGACTGTGGCATGGACTCTGAGGATTTCCAATGGCAAGGACACCAACTCCCCTACTGAACTTTGGATTCCAAACTCCCGGAAAGCCCCTCACTTTATCCCCCCCCCCCAAATAAAAATTCACACCATGAAGAGAAGATGCCTGCTGGTTGCATCATTACCTTACATGTGTGTTGTAAAGTCTAAACATGCCTGAGCTCTCTTTTGACTCCAACCATCCACACCCTGGGGCCTGAGTCTGGCACAGGACACACGGGTCACAGTGTATTAGGCAAGACAGACATGGAGCACCATACACACCCGTGATGGGCCCAACCAGCTGAGGGGGTGGCCGCACAACCGTGCTGACAGACACATTGAGTACAGCAACAGTCATGCGCAGAGGTCAGGGATCATGTCCAGTGTCCTGGGGGGCACCCAGGTATGTGTAGACAGGTGGCAGAACCATGTCCTGCAAGCTTGAGTCCGGTGGATGCAGAGAATGGGGGCCTGGCCAACGTTGGATGCATGGGGATGGCACATGTCACAATACCCACACACTCATGGACATTATGCCCAATACACAGTCTCAGCCCACACACACAGCTTGCATCTTGCTACTCGACACATCGACACATAGCCACTATCAGGGAAAACCATGCCAGACATGCTGGATGCACCGTGGCAACATACCAGCATTGACTGAGAAGAGGCACCTTGGAGGCATAGGGACACCTTTATTAGTCATGTGTTCGGGATTGCAGAGGCAACTTGAAGTACACATGAACACATCTTGTGGAGTAACATGTGGGTCCAACACTGGCACCCCCCTTCTGCAGCACAAATGCGTGTTAGCCATGGAACTGGCACACAATTGTCGGCTAACAGCTAAACACCCACAGCTGCTCACGGAGAGACTGCCATACACCACTGATCCGCTGATGTGGAAGTCCCACACCATGTCAAGCCAATGCTAACCGTATGTGTCCGAGGGCAGTGTTACACACATTGATGCCATCATCACAATCCACTATCCCATCACTGATGACTGTCAACCAGTCAGACCATCTATTCAGGTGTACACAGCTGCATGTCGTGTCCCATGGTGATGCCACATGGCTGCAGAGGGACCAAACATCGACAGGGGCAGTGTGCATACATCGTGAACAACTGCCACACCCAATACACCCCTGATGCATCCCTTACCCTATGGAGACTTCCAAACGTGTCCGTGCCTGTAACGCTGAGTCAGCCCACGATGACGTGTCCATGAGGAATAGCAGTGCCACAACAATGCAACCAGCAGACGGCATGCGCAAGTACCTGGGGAAGAGAGACACACAAGAAGTCAGCCACAAAAAGCACAGCCACTTGCATGTGCATTTACTCGACACATGTATGGATGACAACATGCTAGGTCACAATTATGACTGGGGAAATACAACCATCACTGCCACCATCACTCCAGTGACACACCCACACACACCTCTGACTCATGTGACATACATGCAGGTTGAGACACACATCACAACACATGCCACACGGGGACCAATGAGTGCAAACTCAGACACTGGTATTCACCACTAAGCAAAGAAGTCGCGTATGAGCCGAGTCCGGATGTCCTCTTGCGGCTCCACATCCTCCACATCACTAGCCCCATTGCCAAGCCCTTCGTACTCCACGGGTGGATGGTCCTCGTCATGTTGATCCAGGATGAGTGGCACAGCTTTCTCAACTGCCATGTTGTGCAGCATGCAGCAGACCATGAAGATTTTGCAGACCTTCGCAGGGGCATATGGGAGCGCGCCGCCGGTCTTGTGGAGGCACCGAAATCGGCTCTTCAGCAGGCCAAACGTCCTCTCTATCACTCGCCTTGTCCGGCCATGGGCGGCGTTGTAGCGGAGCTGGGCCGGCGTGATGGGGTTGCGGAGAGGTGTGAGCAGCCATGGCATGTTGGGATAGCCAGCGTCCCCTACATGGGAAGCACATGGACATCGTTAGAAGTGGTGAAGCGGTCGTGCTGGTAGGCTATGCAAAATACAGGACAGACAGACTGTACCCACCAACAACACATGCTCTTTCGTTGCGCAGCTGCATCATCATTTCAGGCATCCTGCTACGCCTCATGATGTAGGCATCGTGTGCTGATCCTGGAAAATGAGCACAGACATGTGAAATCACCATGTTGGACTGACACATCACAAGGGCATTGATGGAGTGGTAGTGCTTCCGATTGCGGTATGCCACCTCCCGTGCGTGTGGTGGTACCAAAGCTACATGTGTCCCATCTATGGACCCAATGACATGGGGCATCCCTCCCAGGGCATAGAATCCACGCTTGACCGCAGTCAACTGTTCAGGGGTTGGGAACTTGATGAAGTCATCCAGGTGAATCAACATGGCCTCTAAGAAATCATGCAGCACACGGCAGAACATGCTCTGGGACATGCCACCAACATGAGCTATGGTATATTGAAAGGTACCCGTGGCAAGAAAATGTAGGGCAGCCATTACCTTCAGCTGGGGTGTCAGTGCCGTAGGATACCTGTGCTGCGGTTGCAGGTGTGGTGCCAGTCTCGCCATCAACTCCAGAATCAACGGTTGGGGGAAGCGGTAGAACCGGATGCTGTCATTCTCCCGCATGTCAGCCAAGTCCGGAATTGGTCGGGCAAGAGGCGGCGCTCTGCAGTAATTTGGAAGTGACAAGGAAGAGTGAGTGCACTACGACAACAATTCATATGTACTGAGCACATGTTAATCTGTCAATACACATATGCTACATAGGGAGTCAGGAATGTGCTACATGCCCAGGACACGTATGGATGCAAGGTGACACCCCTACCAAGACCCAGCTACACACGGAGATTGAGAACCTCCCCATGCCATGCCATGGGAATAGCTGTGTCCCAGTGCAAGTGAACAGCCAGACGCAAGACAGGAGTGACATACGCCCACACATCAGCAGAAGTAGGATGCCGATTGCAGAGACTGGTAGCGGAACACTAGAGCCACAGGTCACATGACATTACACTAGGACAGCCCACACACCTTGCCATGAAGGTGCACATGTCATGACTCACCACACATTCATTGTGAGGATGCAGACATGTCCTTGTCACGCTACTCCGTGTCCCATGCATACATGTGCACCTCACATCCGATACCACATGTGGCATGGTGTGCGGAACAGTGTGCAATGTCAATCTACACACAGACACATGTTGGTTGCTGCAACGGCTGCAGCTTTTGAGGGTGCTCCAACATCAACCTGATGGGAAGCCCCCACACATACATGACATAGTCACATTGTGCACCGTGGGTAGTGACAAGTCAGGTGTGGTAACCCCTGTACCGGGCATCAGGGGACACTTCCGTGTGTTGGTGTCCGTGCCATGCCAGTGACGCTCACCCCAAGTGTGCAGTACGACATGCACACATGTCAAAGGAGTCAAGGGCATGCCTGGCACACATTGCACCATCACACAGTACATCTGTAGACATCTCATCATACATCTGGTGCCTTCTCGACTCAGGAGTAATGTTCCACATCACAGGCCGTCACACCTGTGCCCCACACATGTAGTAATGCACAGACGATGCCTTGATGTCAATTAATGGACAAGTATGTCCATTCATGGACAAGTATGTCCATCCATGGACAAGTATGTCCATCCATGGACAAGTATGTCCGCCCTATCCCTACCTGTGTGCCGCCTGTCACCACTGTGATGTGTGAAAACTGCTGTACTGCTGCGAAGAGGGCCTGTGTACGTTCCCATATCACTATGGGAGTGCTGCCGTATGTGTACCCATCGTGATGGTGAGCGTACAGGCATGTGTACGGCCCGTACCACTACGAGTACGCATACGCAAGAACACCCATAGTGGTAGGGCCGTACGCACGCCTGTACGCTCCCTATCACTATGGGTGGCCTCGCGTATGCGTACTCGTAGTGGTACGGGCCGTACACACGCCTGTACGCTCCCTATCACTATGGGTGGCCTCGCGTATGCGTACTCGTAGTGGTACGGGCCGTACACACGCCTGTACGCTCCCTATCACTATGGGTGGCCTCGCGTATGCGTACTCATAGTGGTACGGGCCGTACACACGCCTGTACGCTCACTATCACTATGGGTGGCCTCGCGTCTGCGTACTCGTAGTGGTACGGGCCGTACGCACGCCTGTACGCTCCCTATCACTATGGGTGGCCTCGCGTATGCGTACTCGTAGTGGTACGGGCCGTACACACGCCTGTACGCTCACTATCACAACGTGTACGCATACGCGAGGCCACCCATAGTGATAGTGAGCGTACAGGCGTGTGTACGGCCCGTACCAATACGAGTACGCATACGCGAGGCCACCCATAGTGATAGGGAGCGTACAGGCGTGTGTACGGCCCGTACCACTACGAGTACGCATACGCGAGGCCACCCATAGTGATAGTGAACGTAGGCACGCGTGTACGGGCCGTTGCAATGCATTTGGGGTGCCCTAGGGCCCCGGAACGCACCGTACCTGTGTGTGAAGCTCCAAATTACATAGGGGACACATGAGGGACAAGTATTAAGGCCTACATGCATGCTGGTTGTCATGGAGACCAAGTTCAAATTTTGAATTTGTTCTGGAAGGTGCACAGCAGAAGTCAGTTGGAATTAATCTACTTTGTTGCAATGTGTTTGTGGGGCTGACATCATGCAGGAGAATGAAACCGATAGAGAACACACAGACTGCTAGGTTTGAAGGGATTGGAGGAAACATAGGATGCAAATGTGAGTGACCAATCACTCTGTACTCCTGTGCATGAGATGGCCCAGCAAGGCAGATATAAGGCAGCCAGGTCCCATGAGGGAGCACTTGCCTGCACATCTTTGTATTCCACGACCCAGCTGCTGCTACTGATTCCCTGGAACCATGTCAAGGGCTGTGGAGAGGTCACAGCCATTCACCCTGGATGAGAACATGGCTTTGGTGGATGTGATCCTCCCACGGTACCCCATGCTGTATGGGCGACCAGGTTATCAGGTGAGTTCAGTGTCCACTGGCACAGACTGTGTCCCTTTTTAGTGACTGTGACTTCTGCCATTGTGTCCAGGTGTGACACACATGCTATGTACTGTAGGGGGGGTCCCAGGGAGGGGAATGCCTGATGTCTCCCAGCAGTGCCCTGAGACAGGAGGGGTGGGTGCAGAGTCCTCCCAGCAGTGCCCAGACGCAGAAGGGGTGTGTGCAGAGTCCTCCCAGCAGTGCCCTGAGACAGGAGGGGTGTGTGCAGAGTCCTCCCAGCAGTGCCCTGAGACAGGGGGGGTGGGGGCCTATCACTCCCAGCAGTGCCCTGAGACAGGAGGGGTGTGTGCAGAGTCCTCCCAGCAGTGCCCTGAGACAGGAGGGGTGGGTGCAGAGTCCTCACAGCAGTGCCCTGAGACAGGAGGGGTGTGTGCAGAGTCCTCCCAGCAGTGCCCTGAGACAGGAGGGGTGTGTGCAGAGTCCTCCCAGCAGTGCCCTGAGACAGGAGGGGTGGGGGCCTATCACTCCCAGCAGTGCCCTGAGACAGGAGGGGTGGGGGCCTATCACTCCCAGAAGTGCCCTGAGACAGGAGGGGTGTGTGCAGAGTCCTCCCAGCAGTGCCCTGAGACAGGAGGGGTGGGTGCCTAACACTCCCAGCAGTGCCCTGAGACAGGAGGGGTGGGGGCCTATCACTCCCAGCAGTGCCCTGAGACAGGAGGGGTGTGTGCAGAGTCCTCCCAGCAGTGCCCTGAGACAGGAGGGGTGGGTGCCTAACACTCCCAGCAGTGCCCTGAGACAGGAGGGGTGGGTGTGATGCACAGTGTGAGCCTGGATCATTGATTGTGTAGTTGCCCTCATTCCACCTGTGTCCTTTCAATGGCACGTACTGCTTTTGGCCTTCCCCCACAGGATCATGTTCCTATGACAAAGGTGCAATGCATTGGATGCATACTATGCCTTGTTGTAAACAGCAAATGTGTTCTAATCTGTGTCCCCGTGACATGTGCAAGGTGTATTGATGTAGTGTCACTTGTTCATCCTCACAGGTAGACGCCTCTGCCAAGGAGCAGATATGGCTGGACGCCGTCAGCGCCGTGAGGAGTGCGGATGGTCGGAGGCGGCACCTGTCCCAGGTGAGGAAACGCTGGCAGGATATCCGGTGCTGGACGCGGAGGATCGCACGGCTCCTGCTGGGGGACTCACCTGAGAGCCACAAGAATCGCGGGCGCCGCCGTCTCTCCCACATCCAGAAACGTGTGCTGGCGGTGGTCTTTCCTGACTTGGACAGGCGTCTACAGGACATGCAGCAGCCGGAAGGGGGTAGGTACATGTGTGTGTTTGTTGTGTTTCACCAGCATTTGTAAGTGCACTGTTCCATGGATACTTTTCCAGGGTTTATGGTGCTGTGCAGATCCTGTTACCCACAGTGTTGCAGGCCTCTCCTGCCTCCCTTCCCCACCTTGCAATGTGTTCCCTGGTCTCTGTGTAGTCACTCCATCACAAAGTTATGTAGCCTGACACCTTCTCCAAGTGTACAATGCCTGCAGCATCATGTGTGGGGGTGGTGTGTAACAGGTTTAGTGACCTTGCCTGTGCCCTGTCCAGTTCTGGACTTGTGGGTTCCATGTCAGTTGGCACTAATGCTGATTTCAGACATGGGAGTTAATCTCTTGAGTACGAGGCCTTCCAGCAGGCATGTCCCATGTGGTGGCCTGTGACATGATGTGCATGAGTGTGCATTACGCATAGTGCAGGGATGTTAGCGTGTGTTGCAGTCATTTCCATTCAGGAGCATGGAGTTGTGTGGCCACTACTGTCCCCAGGGGCATATTTTCCTAGGTATCATGTGTGTAATCCGAGAATGTCGACATTCTCTGTGTCTACAGCATAGGTTGTGCTCTGTGCCATTGTCCCCTGGCACCATGTTTCTTGACGTGAGATGTATTACAAGTGTCCACTGTCCAGCCTGACCTGATTTTCCAAGTACATACTCACGGTGGCCATTGCCTGTGTGTCTTGTAGCAATCATCTGATGATGCCCATTTGTACATGATTCTTTGGACAGGCGCACCTTGGGTATTTGGTGTGCAATCTTGAATTATTGCATCCCATGTGTATTTCACCCAGACTAAGAGATGTAAGTGCTTCCTGTGTCTCCACAGATTTGTCTCATGTAGGGGGTGGGTGGGGCGGCCATGGCCTACATGTCAAGACCTGTCATCTCCTTGCTCGGACTGGCCAGTGTGTGATGTTTGTCTGGACATACACTCAAGGTGCAGTGTGCCAGTCAGGGTGGGCATGTTCTCAGTATTACCTATGCTGCATGTGCCTCTAGTTCCTGGATTTGGTCCCTGCTCATCCCAATTTCCTGCCACGCTGTGTGGTGCAGATGCAGTGCTGTATTGTCCCCAGGGCCTTGCTCCTCAGTCAGAATAGCATGTCATCTCATTTGCTATTGTGTCATGCTCTCCATAGTTTCTCCATGGCATGGTGGGTCACACAACTGTGTCTTGCAGGGCCTATGTATGTACCTTGTTTTGTAGTTGTAACTCATCCTTTGTTTCAGGCTATGCACTGTAACCTACGTAGATTGTACTCATGTGACATATGTATACAGGTGTATGATTACTTTCTGTCTCTTCACCCTGCCCACAGCATCGTCGGGGGACACGAAGGGAGACATGGACACAGACGGCGCGGAGGGACCGAGCACCAGTGCCAGCGGTGACATCGGGGCTGGCACTTTGAGTGGGACAGAGGCGGAGGAGAGTGAGCCCGGGGACCTGTCGACTGGCACAACAGAGTATGAAGCTGACGGGTCCGAGGATGATCTCTCCGAGTGGGCGGTGGCTGCACCACCATCTGACAGCAGCCCTACATCTGGCACCGCCCCCTCCATTGGCATCAGCCGCCTCCCACGTGCTCGTGTCCCTTCCCAACGTGCCCGGTCACCACATGTCTCCTTCCTGCCAGGCACCGCACCCCCTGCCCCTGTCTCCACTGCTGCCGCCAATGCTGAGTCTGTGGACATCCAGCGGCAGTTGCAGATTGGTCAGACTGTGATCCTTAATGTCCTCCATGGCCACAGCCAGGTCCTCAACAACATGGAGGCATACTTGGAGGGCATTCATTCATCGCAGGCTGACCAACGCAACTTGCTGAGGTCCATAGACTCCACACTGACTGCAGCAGTGGGTCTCCTGCAGCGCTACGTCCCACCCCCTACCCCTGCTCCTTCCACAATTCCCACTCCCATGCCTGCCCCACATACACCCAGACGTAAGCATGCACCCACCACAACAGACACAGGCACCACACCAGCAGGGAAGGTCCGCCGCACACCTCCTGACACGCACACACAGGGTGCAGTAGGCACACCCACTGGGTCGGGGGGCAAACGTGTGACACGCAGCCAGAGTGGGAGTCCGCATTCCACCCAATCCACTCCCTCCAAATCCCCTCCCCTCAGCTCTCCTGGCCACATCTCCCCCAAAGACTCCTTCATGGCCGCTCTGTCCCTGAGCCCCACAGTGACACCACCCCGCAAGCGGTCAAGGAGGTCCCCGGTCAGGGTGCTTGAGTCCCCCCCCCTGTCCACACCCTCCCCCAGTGGCGCTGCGACCCATCCCTCTGATCCCCCCCCTCCTTGGGGCCTGTGGTTCCTTCGGGTGCAGGGGAGTCCCTGGAGGACCTTGCTAAGGTGTGCAGCGAGATCCTGGCCTCCGCCTTTGGCCCTGCCCCACCCCCTGTGGTGGAGTCCTCCATCCCTGCACCCACGACGCCTACCCTTCACCCTCCTGTCCCTGCGGTGCCTGTTTCTTCCCCCCCACATGATGCCCTGACCCCTGTGGAAGACAACGGATTGTAACTGTGCAGGCAAGCTAGGGGACACACATCCCACTGTGTCCCCCATCCAGCTGGGACTCCTGGACTGCCCTATGGCCTTTGTTAATATTGGACTTACGTCATACTAGTTTTTTGCTCATGCTGAATAAAGCTATTTATTTTTTGCCCTTGGAACACTCCTGCATTGCTGGCATTGCTGTTGGTGGGGCTGCTACATGGTTGTGGGTGTTTCTCATGTGTTGGGTTTGTGGGTAATGTAGTAGTGTGCTGCTCATAGGGGGGACCCTGGGATCTGTGTGCCATCACACGGTGTTAGCTACCTTTCTCCATTCATGTAAGCAGTTGCTGCATGTTGCAATTGTCCCAAGGTGTATTCCTTCCTCTGTGTACCCTCACTTCTTCCCTGCAGGGTGTCCCCTGACTTTAGCACAGAGCTGTGTGTCCATTAGCTGGGTGTGTGACGTAGTCCTTCACCTTTGCACATGCATGCTGAGCGATGTCTCCACCTGCATCATTCGTGGCATCCTTGGTAGTCATTGTACTTGTGTATGTGGCCTATTGACATGACTTCATGTGTACATGTTTTCTTTTCTGCGCTATGCATGCGTATACTCCCAGCCTCGCACACATGTGGTACATGTACTGCAGGGTCTTTGTGCACCTGACTGACATTTGTGGGCATGGTATCTGTGACTACTCCACCCTTTGCGTTCCATGGGCACTGCTGGGAGTGATGGGCACCCACCCCTCCTGTCTCAGGGCACTGCTGGGAGGACTCTGCACCCACCCCTCCTGTCTCAGGGCACTGCTGGGAGTGATAGGCCCCCACCCTGCCTGTCTCAGGGCACTGCTGGGAGTGATAGGCCCCCACCCCTCCTGTCTCAGGACACTGCTGGGAGGACTCTGCACACACCCCTCCTGCGTCTAGGCACTGCTGGGAGGACTCTGCACCCACCCCTCCTGTCTCAGGGCACTGCTGGGAGTGATAGGCACCCACCCCTCCTGTCTCAGGGCACTGCTGGGAGGACTCTGCACCCACCCCTCCTGTCTCAGGGCACTGCTGGGAGTGATAGGCCCCCACCCCTCCTGTCTCAGGGCACTGCGGGGAGTGATAGGCCCCCACCACTCATGTCTCAGGGCACTGCTGGGAGTGATAGGCACCCACCCCTCCTGTGTCTGGGCACTGCTGGGAGGACTCTGCACCCACCCCTCCTGTCTCAGGGCACTGCTGGGAGGACTCTGCACCCACCCCTCCTGTCTCAGGGCACTGCTGGGAGTGATAGGCCCCCACCCCTCCTATCTCAGGGCACTGCTGGGAGTGATAGGCACCCACCCCTCCTGTCTCAGGGCACTGTTGGGAGTGATAGGCCCCCACCCCTCCTGTCTCAGGGCACTGCTGGGAGTGATAGGCCCCCACCCCTCCTGTCTCAGGGCACTGCTGGGAGGACTCTGCACACACCCCTCCTGCGTCTGGGCACTGCTGGGAGGACTCTGCACCCACCCCTCCTGTCTCAGGGCACTGCTGGGAGTGATATGCACCCACCCCTCCTGTCTCAGGGCACTGCTGGGAGGACTCTGCACCCACCCCTCCTGTCTCAGGGCACTGCTGGGAGTGATAGGCCCCCACCCCTCCTGTCTCAGGGCACTGCGGGGAGTGATAGGCCCCCACCACTCATGTCTCAGGGCACTGCTGGGAGTGATAGGCACCCACCCCTCCTGTGTCTGGGCACTGCTGGGAGGACTCTGCACCCACCCCTCCTGTCTCAGGGCACTGCTGGGAGGACTCTGCACCCACCCCTCCTGTCTCAGGGCACTGCTGGGAGTGATAGGCCCCCACCCCTCCTATCTCAGGGCACTGCTGGGAGTGATAGGCACCCACCCCTCCTGTCTCAGGGCACTGCTGGGAGTGATAGGCCCCCACCCCTCCTGTCTCAGGGCACTGCTGGGAGTGATAGGCCCCCACCCCTCCTGTCTCAGGGCACTGCTGGGAGGACTCTGCACACACCCCTCCTGCGTCTGGGCACTGCTGGGAGGACTCTGCACCCACCCCTCCTGTCTCAGGGCACTGCTGGGAGTGATATGCACCCACCCCTCCTGTCTCAGGGCACTGCTGGGAGGACTCTGCACCCACCCCTCCTGTCTCAGGGCACTGCTGGGAGTGATAGGCCCCCACCCCTCCTGTCTCAGGGCACTGCTGGGAGTGATAGGCCCCCACCACTCATGTCTCAGGGCACTGCTGGGAGTGATAGGCACCCACCCCTCCTGTGTCTGGGCACTGCTGGGAGGACTCTGCACCCACCCCTCCTGTCTCAGGGCACTGCTGGGAGGACTCTGCACCCACCCCTCCTGTCTCAGGGCACTGCTGGGAGTGATAGGCACCCACCCCTCCTGTCTCAGGGCACTGCTGGGAGTGATAGGCCCCCACCCCTAATGTCTCAGGGCACTGCTGGGAGTGATAGGCCCCCACCTCTCATGTCTCAGGGCACTGCTGGGAGGACTCTGCACACACCCCTCCTGTGTCTGGGCACTGCTGGGAGGACTCTGCACCCACCCCTCCTGTCTCAGGGCACTGCTGGGAGTGATAGGCCCCCACCCCTCCTGTCTCAGGGCACTGCTGGGAGGACTCTGCACACACCCCTCCTGCGTCTGGGCACTGCTGGGAGGACTTTGCACCCACCCCTCCTGTCTCAGGGCACTGCTGGGAGTGATAGGCACCCACCCCTCCTGTCTCAGGGCACTGCTGGGAGGACTCTGCACCCACCCCTCCTGTCTCAGGGCACTGCTGGGAGGACTCTGCACCCACCTCTCCAATTTCACAATATGTACGCTCATGACATACACGGATGTGGGTACGCTCCATGCATTCGAGGTGGGGGTACGTGTCGTACTTACACTGTTGGGGTGGGGCTACGCTCCATGCATTCGAGGTGAGGGTACGTGTCTTACTTACACTGTTGGGGTGGGGGTACGCTCCATACATACGCGGGTGTGGGTACGGGTCGTACTTACACTGTTGGGGTGGGGGTACGCTCCATACGTACGCGGGTGGGCGTACGGGTCGTACTTACACTGTTGGGGTGGGGGTACACTCCATACGTACGCGGGTGGGGGTACGAGTCATACTTACATTGTTGGGGTGGGGGTACGCTCCATACGTATGCGGGTGTGGGTACGGGTCGTACTTACGCTGTTGGGGTGGGGGTACGCTCCATACGTACGCGGGTGTGGGTACGGGTCGTACTTACACTGTTGGGGTGGGGGTACGCTCCATACGTACGCGGGTGTGGGTACGGGTCGTACTTACACTGTTGGGGTGGGGGTACGCTCCATGCATACGGGGTGGGGGTAGGGTCCGTACATATCCGTCCCCACGCTATGTGATGCTTGTGCGGGCCGTACCCAGGCCTTTGCCACGTGGGTACGAGCCGTCCCGCCATTGTTGGGGTGACGTGGGTGTGGGCGTGGTACGACTCGTACCCAAGCTCTTCAGGCGTGGGTACGGGACGTACCTGTCTGGTTGTGTTGCCGGTTCGCGTCGTGACGGACTTCCATTGTGGCGGTCGCTGGCTTAGCTGGACACGCCCCCACCCCCTCGTAGTGACCAGGGCATGGGAGTCAGGTATGTCCTGGGCATGTGTGCTGTGTGACTTTGGTGGGGGGTTTGTGGCCTGCCCTGGTCCTGCCACCCCCACCCCACCCCACTTTCCCCCCTCCCTTAGTTGTTCTGACCTTCTGCGGCGTCTGCGTCGGAACCTGTAGAGGAGGTCGACTGCTATGAGGGCCGGGATGACACGTAGGTTCGGGTCCATGTCTGTCCATCACGTACGGGTCCTCCTTGTTCGCGTCGTCCTGTCTGTCCATCGCGTACTGGTCCTCCTTGATCGCGTCGTCCTGTCTGTCCGTCACGTACTGGTACTCCTTGTTCGCGTCGTCCTGTCGC
This sequence comes from Triturus cristatus, assembly GCF_964204655.1. Classification (NCBI taxonomy): domain Eukaryota; kingdom Metazoa; phylum Chordata; class Amphibia; order Caudata; family Salamandridae; genus Triturus; species Triturus cristatus. The sequence continues at coordinate 185,617,308 of NC_140593.1, read as the reverse complement.
GTACTGGTCCTCCTTGTTCGCGTCGTCCTGTCTGTCCGTCGCGTACTGGTGGTCCTTGTTCGCGTCGTCCTGATTTCCCGGCAGTTTTTGGCAGCCGGAAAATATTCACCGTGCGGGATGACGTTGGTGCGAATCGTAATTCCTGGTTCGTGAATGGCAGGCTGCGAGCGTCCCGACGTCAGGTCGGCGCTTTCCCGGATCGCATTTGTAGGTTTATTTTGTTCGGTCGGGGTTTTTTACGATTCGTACGGAAATGGTGTTCCCGTGCGAATCGTAATTCCATGTTTGTAAATTTTGACGACCGGGTACGCGTCGGACGGAGAATATGCTCCGTCCGACGGTTCGTACCCGGTTTTTGCCGATCGTAATTGGCACCTATGTCATAGGCATCACAAGCATGAATCACATTATGGCCTTGCGCCCCACCAACCTACAACTGACCCACTGGCCCACTGGCTGGCCTTGGGGCTCAAATGCCCTTTTTCCCAAATGTCAGGGCTTAATCCTACGACCTTCCCTCTGGCACTCTGGCTACCTTGGCAGCCCTCTCACTGCGCGCAATGTGCTGGGGGCATGGGGTGTATCTCACCCCTTTCTTTGAGGCTCCAATGAACATGCCTCCGTCATTGCAGCTGCCCTCCAACAAGGTGGAGAGTCAGCTGTGGAATTACTTATGGCACTGCGGTGCCTCCTGAGCCACCACCGGGACTCTCACAACATAATCGCCCCCACGTTGCAGCTGCCCGCAACTATGCTGCAGCTGTGGAGTCAACAGAAACCAGCACCAACACTGCTCTGTGAGCCCCCCCCCCTCGCCGGGGGCTCCTCCGGTGCAACTGGCAGCAAGTACAAGGTCAAAGTGTAGCCCCACTCACCGGGGCTCTCCTTGGCTGCTTCTGCGACACCCTGTCCTGGGTGGGACACCGGTCTCGCTCCTGCAGCTACCGGAGCCCCCGAGGCTCCAACTCGGTGACTCCTCCCTGGATCAGGCTTCCACAATGCCTGACTTCCGGGGCTCTCCTCTCTTCGCCTGGTGACACGGGACTTCTCCGGTCTCTTTGGCGAGAGACCAACTTCACCTCAGGTCGGGGAAAAGGGGCACCGACACTGTGCCTCAGCCGGCAACTCTCCTGGGTCTCTCTGACCCCTGCGGTCACCAGCGAAGGTGCGGGGCTCTCCCTCTCCTCACGGGAGCCCCGCACAGGCACGCACTGACTTCCGGGCAGCCTCCCCTGGACCTCTCTGCCTGATTAGCGGTTTAGAGCAATTGCCCAGCCCACAGCCAGGCAACCTTTGCCTGTCTTCCTGGTCAGCCGTGAGTCTCTCTCTCTCTCCTCACAAGAGCGGGGTGGGCTCCCGCCTGTAAATAAATCCAAATGCAGGGTGGGCTCCCGTGAACAAGAGCACATGACCGGCGGGGTGGGCTCCCACTTTCAGGAGCGCAAAAATGTGGGGTGGGCTTCCTCTTCCATCGCAATATGGGGTAGGCTCCCACTGTCTTCTCGGTAATGCGGGGGAATCCCCATGTCGGGATTCCCTTGGGGCATGATGCAGCCCAGTGCTGCAGAGCCCACACGCTCCTCTTCCCTCAGCAGGACTGGTGTCCCCTTCTCTGGGGCTCCAGTAATAAAAATATAGGGCTCACAAGGCGCTAGGGCTCCAGAGTTCTGGAGGGCAAAGCTGGGCCCAGGCAGGCCAGCACACAGGGCCCTCCAGCAGGGAGGCAGTCCCTCATGGCGGTTCCTCCTGGGTCCCAGCAGCAGCAAGTCGCCCCCCAAGTTGCAAGAAAGAACACCCCTATGGGGTCACAGCCCCAGCATATATATATCTCATTTTCCTTTGTTCTGCCCTTGGCACAGGGCTTGGGGAACCAGTCTGAACTGGTTCAGGTGTTTTTTGGAGCACTCTGTTTACAGGGCTCCTTTTCTCCATTGTCAGGTGGGGGCTCGGTCATCAGACCACCACGGGGGGGGCGGAGTCAGCATTCACAAAGGCAGGCACAAACCTATTCAGGGTCAGGGGACTGCTCCTCCCACTATTCCAAATGCAGATCTCCCATTCAGCCTAGCGCTGACTCACCCTGCCCTCCCTACAGCCACACACACCTCACCAGCCCCTGTCACTCCAGAGCCTGACATGCAATACACATCAGGCAGGCAGACACATAGCACACAGAAATGCCAACTTCTAAAAGTGGCACTTCTAAAATAGTGATAATAAAGCTGTGCACACCATTGCGCAGCATTTATTATTACTATTGCAACCATACCAAACTTGACCATGCCGCTCCTCTCATATCAGGAATTACCACGGAAACACTTATCAGAGAATCTTCAATGCATTCCTATGGGAGGGCAGCCTCACAGCAGTGAGAAACCAAAATGGCTGTTTGTTACTACCAGGACATGTCACTCACTTGAGGTACATGTCCTAACTTACACCTACAATGCACCCTGCCCATAGGGCTAGCTAGGGCCTACCTTAGGGGTGACTGACATGCAGTCAAAGGGGGAACGTGGCACACACTTTAGGTGCCATGTCACAGCATCAGTAACACTGCACGCACAGGCCCTAAAGGCTACTTTGGTGGGTGGCGCAATCAGCGCTGCAAGACCACCAGTAGCATTTAATTTACCAGCCCGGGTATATGAGATACCACTTTACAAGGGACTTACAGGTAAATTAAATAAGCCAAACAGGTGTAGACCAATATTACCATGTTTACCACAGAGAGCACACGCACTTTACACTGAACAGCAGGGCTAAAGTGCCCAGAGTCCTAAAACCACCAACACCATGTCAGAAAAAAGGCTAGGAGGAAAGCAAAAAGTTCAGGTATGACCCTGCAAAAAGGGCCAAGTCCAACAATGGAAATTACCAAAGGATCAATTACTTTATGTGTCAAGGTCAGATTTTCCATATGTATCGAGTTCATCATTTAATCCAATTTTTAGGGTCTAGGGTGGTCAGAGAAGCACAGGGAAAACAGCCTGGACCAAGTGATAGCAGCAGGAGGGTGGAAGAGAGAAGAACCAAGTTAAGGACATGACTTACAGCCATCGGCTGAGCACGTTCAGAAAGCCAAATGATTTGAACCCGGGAGCGGCCTACTGCACTGCAGAGGCAAGTCTGGACTGACATTGTGCACCAGGCACCCCTAGAAAACAGTGCGCAAATGAGAAAAGAACAATATTTACAGGCCTGTTTACACCATTATCCAAGCGCTTATTTTCCACACACGAAAAGGGAGGGGGTGGGGGAAAGGCTGAATCAGAAAAACGGGAGTGGGTTGTGAGACAATATGGCCCTGTTGACAGAACTCGGAGCCACTGAATACATCGACCGCTTATGTGAAAAGCTCTTAGAGAAAGTGAAAAGTAGTCCCAAAACAGATGCTAATATTGGGTCAAGTGAAAGGGAACAAGTAATGCAGATTTGCTCTGTGGGAGTGAACAATCCACAAAAAGAAGGGACAAATAGGAAAGATTAACTACCTGAAAGCAAGGATTTTTAAAGGACACTGAAACAGACAAATAAAAAGCACTGGGTGAATCCGAAGCCCACAAAGTATATACAACAGGTCTCAAAGTTCGACCTAAAAACTATTTCTCAAAAGGTATCTTATATACAGTAGCGCAACTCTTCAAGGGCCTGAAGAAATATGACCACAGGTCACCCCCTACCTGATCGAACTCCACTTGCTATCCTTGCCATCCCACACCACATTCAAAACCAGCTGCATCATGTATGAAGCCATCACAACCGACAGCCCTACCTATGTGGCTGACAAGTTCACCATCTATAGTGGATCTTGGCACACCTGCAGCAAGGACACCATCAGACGGGAAATGAAGAGGTGCAACACTTTTAATTCAAGGAGCAGGCCTTTCCCATCTATGCAACAAGGATCTAGAAGTGCATCCCAATATCCATTAGGACCACCCTAATCCTGTTCCAATTTAGGAAACAGCTGAAGACACACCTCTTAAAGAACACTGCACAATCAAGCAGTAACTGCACATTTTTCCTTGCAGAAACAAGCTACTCCTTCAATGGGGATTGTGTCTTTGTCTTGGGCCATGTACAGCACTCTGCTATCTTTTGTCTAGGTTTGCGCGACATAAATACCATGCATATACAGACTTGTCTATCTGTTCTCTCTTTTAAAAATTTAACTTGTTTATACGTTTGTATTTAAAAGGTTATAATATGAGGGCAATGTTGTTTGGTGGTGGAATGTCAAAACACAACAGAGCAGTATTTATCAATAGTGCAGCACATGCAATGGCACAATGGCTGAAGAGTCTACTGCACCTTAATTATCTCGTAGTTTACTACCCAGTCTGTGGTCATCAGAGCCAATTTTCGTTTTATGAATATTGGGCTACGGCAGGCTAGAGTAGCCCTCTATTTGTATCACTATTGTAACAGTGATAAGATATACCAAGGTGCTCTTCGTGGCATCCTGAATGAGTGTTGCTTGTGGGTCTTTCTTATCTTTGTTAAAAAAAATGATATAAGTTTAGCAAAGTTAAATGATTGCACAGTATATTTTAGGAAGCTGTACTGTTCAAATGTCCAGCATATTTGAATGAAGAGTCGTGATGAAAACTCTCTCCTTGCCAGGCAATGCGATACAGGAAAAGGGCCAAATATAGTTGAATATGCTTGCTGCACCTGGCAAATTCTATAGAATCCGGGGTAAATCTCCATTCATTGAAATCTGGAGAAATCAACCTTGCATCAAATCTCGGAATACTCGTAGTTTCTGCTATTCAGGGGCTAATACAGGCATAGCTTCCAAATAACTTTATATTAGTTTTCACCATTAAGTAAAAAGAAAATGATGCACGTTGAATGTGAGGTTATGTGATCCAATTTCATATTGGCGTTCTGACCTCATGACATAAATATACAATTACGGACCTCAAGAAGCACATCGCTGAGGCTGCCCCTTAGTTCATTCTGCATAGCGTGTCCTATTTGGAGGTTTCGTAATGAGCTACTTTCTGACTTGCTGAGCCCGTGAAGCACGTAATTCAAGTTTGTGATGTGAGCACGGTGCTCCTAAGTAGCGCTGGATCAATCCTCCTTCCCAGCAAACAGCAGGTTCGACACAATGCAATCAGCGTGATTGTGCACTGAAGCTGTCTCAAAGTCTGCAAACATCCCTGTCAATGCAGGCCTTGGATATCAAGCTGAGCAGCAATCTGAACTCAGGGCTTTGAAATAACATGAATCCTTGAGGATAGGGGTTTTATTTATCCTATCCCCAAAAGGTGAATGTAAATTAATACCTTATACTTTTTTTGCAAATTAAAGTTTGTGTGCAAATTTGAGGCAGTGGCGTGACACAAATTGATGTCCCTCCCCGTAGAATGTGATGAAGTGCCGGGGGCTCCAATATTTCACAGATATGCATTGGCCTTGGGTTGAATGGGGTCTGTGAAGGGTTGGGGGCCTCATGCCCTGTTGGGGATGCTGGGGCCTGCATTATGCCACTGATGTAAGAGGGGTTGCTTTATTCCCACCTACACTTGTTCCTGTTCTTCTTTGAGGAAGGACGGGACTACCCCAAATGTCCTCAACTTCCCCTCTTTTACTTGTTTTAACTCTGCTTCAAGTGTCATTTGCAATCAAATCTGCCTGTCCATTTATGTTATTGGTCATTAACAGGGCTGGCTTTAGGGTGGTGCAAGTGGTGCAGCCACGCCTGCCACTAACCCGGGGGTGGGGGGGAATAGGGATGTATGTAAAAATAAATTATGCTTCTAAAGACATCAGCTGCAGAGTTCCTTGTGTGTCCAGCAGTTTTCAAACAACAATAAAAATGTCAAGAGAACTCTGATGACTAAAGTTCAAGTTACAGCGAGATCAAAGTTTTGTTGTGTGGCAGTTTTGACTCATCATAAGGTAGCACAGAGAGGTAGAATGCCCACTGCAAAGAACATGTACATGCTGATCGCAAAACTGTATTTTATGTGGATAGCACAGTGAGTTACTGTTTTTGTACCAGACATCCTTTTGCTACTTGCAGTTCATAAGTTACAATCCTAATATAGCATAGTGACCTACAAACTGTCATCAAAGAGCTAAATGCAAACTGCATGGTATAGGTTAGAACACAAGCGATCACAACCCTCTCTGCATGGAATTCAAAGCATTTAACGGGTTTAGAGAACCTAACTTACGAGGGGGGATAACCACCTCAGATATTGTAGCATCGAATAACATGCGCCACGTTAAATGGGGTAGATTTATCGAGAACCTGGAGAAGTTGGAGGACCTTAAAAAAGCGGTGATTGACGAAGTGGCCAATCTAAACGCTCAATCTGCCAATCAAAATTTTCCCCAAATTATGTTTGAGGTTCATACCCACTTTTTTTTTGTGTTGAAATTTTTTATTGAATTTTTATAAAACAAATACATCAAAGCATAGACAACTGAAAATGAAGAGAAAATAGATCCATGTTGAAAGAAACAATGCTGAAAGATACATATGAATAAATATGATATAAATAGGATATAAATATGCATATAAATAGATAAATACTAATTGAAGTAATAATGATGTCAAGGCATAGGATGATACATTATAAAGACATAACCTATAAGGAGAGGAAAAGGGAAAAAGCTTAGACAATGGAAATGCGGGAAATATAGATAGAAAGAACAAAGAGAAAGTAATTAGATAAAGACAGAAGAACACTACAACGAATAAAGCAGAGGATACAGAAGGCAAAGAAAAGAAAAGAAATAAACAAAGGACAAGAGAGGGTAAAAGCTGATTAATGTGTTTGGGTAGAAGTAGAAGCAGGGGAACTAGCTGTATTTGATTTAAGAAATGGAGACCAAATTCGGAGAAAGGAGTCAGCTTGATCCTGGAGGTTATAGATAGTGCGTTCATGTGAGGCAGTCTGAATCATCGCTACCAACCAATCTTCCTGAGAGGGAGGCAAAGATGATTTCCAGTGACGCAGAATACATATTTTAGCAGTAGCAAGTGAGGTATGAAAAAGACGAAGTTGTGGTTTCGAGAGCTTTGGGGAGTGGCGTAAGTCATGCAGGAGAATGTTAGTTGGTGTAAGTGGCAATTTTAGGGGCATAGTGGAATTCAAAGTAGTACCAATGTAAGCCCAATAGGATTGGATACTAGGGCATTCACAAATGATATGGGTAATATCGCAACCTGAATTGGTACATCTCCAGCAATTAGAATGGGAAAGAAGACCAGCTTTGTGCAATTTGACTGGAGACCAATGCCAATCGTGTAGTATTTTGAAAAGACAAAATTTGAGCCTTGATTCACGAGCTCCCTTGTTCAAATTCTCTAGAATCAAATCCCATTCGGTGTCGGAAAAGGAAATTGAGAGGCGAGCTTGCCATTTACGCTGAAGATCGTGTGAAAGAGATTTAGAGAAAAGATGGGACGATAAAATTTTGTATATACCGGAGGTAACACCTTTAAATTTCCCCCAAACGTGCAAATAGGATAAAATAGGGGAGTCTTGTAGTAGCCATGGCGGTGATCCCATATGGGTCTTCAGACATTGCTGGAGCTGAAGGTATTTAGAAGAATGATGTAGGGGAAGATCAAATTCTACCCTTAGTTGAGAGAATGGCTTAAAATCCCCATCATGTAGAAGCTGATCCGGATAGAGGATACCTGCAGCACGCCAATCAGGCCAGGATAACATACGACCATTGATACGAATGCCCAAATTATTCCATAGGGGGGCCTTAATGTGAATTCTTGGATTCGAACCTAGCAACCTATGACTTCTCTGCCAGGATTTATGCATGGCAGATAATATCGGATTTTTCGGGTCAAGACGACTAGTGCCACTACCATACAAAGGAGTAAGATTCGATTCCGAGGATAGAAGATGTCGTTCTATTTGGACCCATTGTGGCAAGTCTTTAATACCGGGTAAAAAATATGAGAGTTGGGAAATATGTAACGCCAAAGAGTAGTGTTCAATGGATGGAAGACCAATGCCGCCTGATAACTGATGAGCCTTCAACTTGGTTATGGCAAGACGCGGCTTAGCAGTACCCCAAATGAAGGTTTTAATCTGGGCGTCTACTGACCGGAGTAAGGATAAGGGAATCTGTAGGGGAAGCATGCCCAGAATGTAAATGAATCTCGGAAGAGTAACCATTTTAACAGCCTGAGCCCTACCCCAGAGAGAAAGACCCAAAGCCTTCCATTTATCAAAATCCCGACGCATTTGGGAGATAAGAGGAGACAAGTTATCTGTAACCATATCTTGTAACCCTTTATTAACTAGGACACCCAAGTATTTGAGGCGTGAGGACTGCCAATGAAAAGGAAAACCAAAGATGGCTGCTTTTGTGGTACCGTTAGAAATAGGTAAAGCCTCACTTTTGTCCCAATTAATCTTATAACCTGAAAAGGAAGAGAAATCATTAATAATTTGAAGAAGAGAGGGGATCGACCGAGGAAGACGGGTAAGAGTGAGTAAAATATCATCAGCGTACAGGTATATTTTGGAATGTCCAATAGGGAGGGGAATACCAGAAACTTCATCAGATTGACGGATGGTAGCAGCTAAAGGTTCCATAGCCAAAAGAAACAGAAGGGGGGATAGTGGACAACCTTGGCGTGTCCCTCTCTTAATTGTAAAGGAATCAGATAGAAATCCACCACAATTCACTTGAGCAGAAGGATGGTTGTAAAGTAAACGTACTTTATCAATAAATTTTGTACCTAAGCCAAATTTTTCCATGACCGTGAAAAGATAATTCCATTCGATGCGATCAAACGCTTTTTCTGCGTCAAGTGAGAGGGCTAACGCAGATGTTGAGCCGACCACAGTGCATGGGCCAGAGAACGCAAATGGTTGCGGGAAGAGCGTCCCGGTACAAAGCCTACTTGGGAATGGTGTATCAAAGAAGGCAAGACTTTACGTAAACGAGACGCAAGGATACTAGCCAGGATTTTAATATCAGAGTTCAACAGGGAAATGGGACGATAACTACTGCAAAGCTGGGGATCTTTGCCTGGCTTTGGTAGCACAACAATAATAGCTTTGTTAGAAAGGGGACCCAATGAAGATGCAGCATCCGCCTCCTGGAATGCGGCATGTAGAGTGTCAATAATATTGAGACCTGCCCAACGATAGAATTCAGGAGGAAACCCATCCTCACCAAGGGCCTTGTGATAGGGCAGGGCAGCGATCGCACTGGAAACCTCATCCCTAGTTATTTCACCCTCAAGGATGGCCTTACCATCTGCTGAAAGAGAAGGGAGATGCACCTTCGCAAGAAATGCCGTCATCTTATCCGAATCCATTCGATTATCAGAAGTATAGAGGGATTCATAAAAGGAGGCGAACTCATTGACAATGTCTTGAGGTTTTGTGCATAAGTATCCTTGCGCAGATCTGATGGCCGGGATGGCCATAGATGCCTCTCTTTGACGCAACTGTGCGGCTAATAACCTTCCCGCCTTTTCTCCTTGCTCGTAGTGTCGACCTTTCATTTTCTGTAAGGCGTATTCTGCCTTAGATGTAAAAAGACTGTTTAAGGCCATTCGGGCTTGTTCAAGCAGTTTACGATTTTGTAAGGACGGAGAAGTGATATATAGGCGAGAATAGGTTTGTATGTCATGTTCGAGCTCCACTTGTTTCCTCGCATTTTGCTTATTAGCGAGTGCTGCATCACGCATTAATTGTCCCCTTAAAGTAGCCTTAGCTGCAGCCCAAAGAGTCCTGCTGGAGGTCACGGATCCCTGATTATTAGAAAGATAAGTTTGAAGGTGTGACTGCAGTCGGGATTTACCAACAGGAGTTCTGTGGCGTTGAATATTCATTCGCCATGGCTTACGTCCAGGACTAGAAAGTCCCAGTTCTAGGGAAAGGAGAACCGGAGAGTGGTCAGACAATGCCGCTTCCAGAATGCAGGAATCCGTGACCAACTTAACTGCATTCTGTGAGATGAGGAAGTAGTCAAGACGAGAGAACGTACCATGAGTCGACGAAAAGAAAGTATATTCCTTATCCGTTGGGTGACTGATACGCCAATGGTCAACCAACCCGATATCTGAGATAATGTCACCTAGCAAAGCTCTATCTGAAGCATTGCCCCTATCTAGTGGACCAGTTTTATCTAGAATAGAATCTTGCGTCACATTCCAGTCTCCACCAATCAAATATTGCGATGCATTAATTTCGAGCAACAAGCGGGATAATTGAAGAAAGAATGTTTTCTTGTTACCCGTAGGGGCATATACAGACCCTACACAGACGTGAGAATCACCAATTTTAAGTTTAGCAAAAACGTAGCGGCCATTTACATCTGACCATGTTTTAGAGACAGTGACCGGAAGGGACTTGCGAAGAAGAATTGCAACTCCACACTTGCGAAGGGGACCTGCGTCCGTGGATTCATCCTGTTGAATGCTGCTATGTATAACCTTACCCACCCAGTCTCTACAAAGTTTGTCTGATTCTAGAGCATCCAAATGGGTCTCCTGAAGCAAGGCTACATCTACATGCTTAGTCTGAAGATAGGAAAGAACCTTCTTCCGTTTTATGTAATGGGTGCATACCCACTTTTTTAAGAAACTTCAAGGGTTCTTTATGAAATCCATAAAAGCAGACATGATTAAGAAAATAAAAACACCCGAGGTGGGATGGTACAACAAAGCTTGCAAAGATGCCCGCAAGAACCTCAGCGCCAAACTTAGATCTGGAAATATTCCAGGTGTAAGAAAGGCCAGAGAGATTTATAGGCTCACGCAGAAAGTGGCCAAGAAACAGTGGGACGAGGAAAAGTGGCGTGGTCTGAAACAAGCCTGTGTAGCTAAAGATCAGAAACAATTTTGGGCCATAATTAAATGGGATAGAGGAGGGATTGCCCAACCGCCACAAAACAATGTAGCCAAACACCTATGGGTAGATTTTTTCAGACCACAATACGCCTCTAGTTCATCTGAAGGAGAGTACACACTTCCCCCCACCATCTTTTACCAAAAGCAGCTATTCACAATCAAAGACGTCAACATGGCACTAGACTGTGTGACTGGGGGGAGAGCCCCAGGTATGGATGGTATACCAACGGACGTGTTTTTAAGTGATAGAGTTAGTGTCTTGGTGTCAGTATTTCCAATTGTTGGCTAATTCTGTGGCTATGGGTGCACCCATTCCCACTTCATGGAAAGGTGCGGAAATAATTCCGGTTTATAAAAAAGGTGACAAATCACTACCTAGCAACTATAGACCTATCAGTCTAATAGACTCAGCTCAAAAACTTATAGGTCGTTTAGTGCAAAACAAACTGCAATCTTGGGTAGAAGAAAATGATATTTTGTCCCCGTACCAAGCTGGTTTTCGACCCTGCACTAGCTCAGTTGATCAGGTTTTTTATTTTCTTGCACTCTACTGGAGGAACGTGACTTTGACTAATGGGACTCTCTACGCGGTCTTCATAGACCTGAAATCAGCCTTTGACCTAGTCCCTCGTTCCAAACTTTGGAGGGTTCTTGCTGAAGCAGGGATGGCGCCGGAACTGTTAACATTACTCGTCTGCCTGCACGAGAACAACTACGCAAGAATTAGGTGGTGGGCCCAGGGTGAGGTGACCGACTCATTTCCTGTCGAGCGTGGTGTCCGACAGGGGTGCGTTCTGGCAGCCACGCTGTTTTCAATATTCATCAACGGCATAGTAGACCATCTTAGTAGTTTCCCCACGGACGCTCCAATATTAGCAGGGGCCCGCGTGCCAGTCCTCATGTTTGCAGACGACACGCTGATAGTTTCCAGGACACCGAGTGGGCTACAGAAGGCAATAAACGCGTTTGGAGTTTTCTGCGAATCACGTGGACTCGAGATAAATACTTCCAAAACTAAATTCATGTCCCTGAACCCACGGAAAACTTTCAAAGGTGCAATTAATTTTAACGGTATCCCACTAGAACAGGTTGAGGCATTTATGTACCTAGGAATATCTCTCCAGAGTAATATGAGCTGGAAAAGCCATATTGATATGGCTGCTTTAAAATTCCATCAGTTGGCGGGTGCAATTGCTTCTAAGCATAGACTTTCCTTAACCAAGCCTATTACTCCTGCCTTAGAAATCTACAACATGAAAGTCATAAGTGCCTCTTTGTATGGCTCGGAACTGTGGGGTTTCACTAACTTGCAACAATTAAGACTGGCAGAGAACAAGTTCCTACGCTGCTTAGTAGGGGTTCCACAAAGCACACCAACTGTCCCGCTCGCATATGACTTGGGCAGGAAAAAAATAGAGGACATAGCAAGGCTACGTCCCCTACTTTATTGGAGACGGATTATGTCAACCCCAGAATTAGCCCATTATGCTACCGCCCTGAAGGACATCATCAGGGTAGACCGCTTCCATTCCATCCTATGGCTCAAGGAAATCAGGAGCCTGTTATTAAAGCTGGAACTAGACCACCTATGGGATGCCCCAAATGGCTCAAGTTTCCCACCAAAGTCAACTATTAAAAAAATGTACTGGGATATGATCTTAATGTCTGCCAACAGTTCTGGTCCAAACACTAAGCTAACTGATCGCTTTCTTGATATTAAATCCACACCATCTTGTGAAGCCTACTGGGATATTATAGAAAGGGTCTCCGCTAGAAAATTATATTTTCAGTTTAGAATTGGGACTCTCCCTGTGAAAGCGTTCACTTCTAAATGGTCACCTACCCAGGACAATAAGTGTCACTGCTGTAAAGATCTGATTGAGGATATTTGTCATCTACTGTTTGTATGTCCTTTGTACACTAGCCCCCGACGTAAGTGGTTAAAACCAGTGTGCATAATTTTAGGGACACGTAGTTGTAAAGAGGCCTTAAGAATACTTGAATCAGACTGTACACCCTGTTTGGCAATTGCTGTCGCAAAATTTCTAGGGTGGGCCTGGATTATACGCCTTCGTACTTTAAAGTCCTCAGAACCCATCAATGTACCTCTGACACCGATTATTGTATAAAGATAAATTTTAAGAATCATGTTTGTATCTGAAAAGTTTTAATTCAGTGTTGTTGATATTTTTAACCTTGTAATCGACAGCATCATGGTTTAATGAGTTTTTAACAATAATGATTTTTATCTAGTAGTATTTATTGTATGGGTTAGGATGTTTATATGCTTTTATGACTTGCTGTTGAATAAAGCTTTGAAATTTGATTTGGTTAGAACATTATGTTTTTTTCATAGTCTGTTAATATCCTAATGGGGGTTCTTTGGGGTAGAAATATATTCTTGTTCGTAAAGCCCACCCCACCTACTGTAATACATTTTAAACCCTGAGTTTGTGCTTCACCAGAGCAAACACTCTTGAAATATACTGCCTACTAGTATGTATGACATGTGACTCCTACACCTCATAAGTCTCCTTATAATGTATGTGTGATATAAACTGCTTTAAAACCCTACACTGATATGAGTAGCGCTATAAAACAAATAAAAAGCGTGTGAAGAGGGGCTATAGATAGATCAGGGGCTCTTTTGGAGGGTAGTAGTGAAGGAGTATGTGACAATGGAGGTCACGGGGGGACGCCAAAGAATATTCTCACACAGGGCGTCATCAGCACTAAAGACGGCCCAGTTTGTCATGTATTTGTACTCCAGGATCCCTGTCTCCCTGAATAAGTTAGTGAGAGAATCACAACTGAGTAATGTTCTTAACAAACTAAGGTTCAGATTTATCTTTGCGCCTGTGCAGTGTCACAAAAAGAGATGCAAACTGGCACAAAATCTTGAATTTGGATTAACTTTCCAGAGCAAAGCTTGAAAGTGCTGCAAAGTAGTGTGCAAGTAACACAAAGTAGCACTTTGAGCTGCGTTAAGGGGTCTTGCCATGGGTGGTACATGAGTATTCCCTTGCAACTATCCATGAATTTTGACTCAGAGCCCTATCTACAAAAAAATGTAGACAGGGCTCTGCACCAAAGGGTTATGCCTCTAATAGCGGGGCATAACCAGAGACCTTTTAAGGCGTGTGCAAAGTGGGCAATTACCCAAGACCTCTGCCTTCCAATGGGCCCCTGAGAAGTGAACTTTCTCTCTATCTCACATATGACTATTTCTATATATCGCACTTGAACTTATTATTTCATATTTTGTGGCATCATTGGTCTTAAATTAACAGAAAAGGGGTAATAAATTGCTAAGAATGTATTGCCTGGTGCCCCCAACTCCTTAAGATGAGACTAGGTGAGAAATGTTTTCTTTTCTTAAAACCATTGTAACTTTGCATGTTTGTTATAATGTACATCACACATAAAAATTTAGAAAAGCTTTAAGCTATTTCTAAACATAGTATTTTGTCATGAAAAGTACATTATGCTGGGCATCAGACACACACTCTTGCACTGTGATGCAAGGGTGTGTGTGTGGCATCGGGCAGCCTAAAGTATGCAAGCGCAGGGGATGAAAGTAGCAGCGCCACATTTTGGTAGATATTGCACTGTCCTGCTGTCTCCCTTCCACACAACATGGTGAAGCAACTTGGTTGCGGTACTTCATTACATGAAAAAATTGAAAATGCCCCAAGTGTTTTTCTACAATTACAGCAACAGTAACTATGGACAATTTTTAAACTTCAAAAGTCATAAAGAGTTTTCATACTTTGCATTTTTAGTTATTTGTCTTGGGGAGAGGTGATCAAATAAGATCCAAGAACACCTTCCATTTGTGTTTTTTTTAAATATCTTGAATTTTAAAGGAAACTTCTGTGCATGTATCTCTGCACTGCTTCCTATTGTTGCCACACTCACCTGTTTGGGGGACCCAAGAGGCATCATTAGAGACAGAGAAGAGTTTGGTACTCTAACAGTTATTTGACAATGCCCTCTTTTAGTGTTTTAATGACAATTGCTGCTAGCCATGTACTGGGAAAAGCTGCACATACTTACGTTAGGGACAATTGTCGTTGTTAATATAGCTCTGGTTCTAGGGCATCTGGGGAGAAAACAATATGAGCAATTAGTGTCAGTGACCACTTCATTTGTTCTAAAATGTCAACTGTTGCTGGGTTTCCTTGTTGCTGGGTTTGTAGGAGCAAGAAATACCAAGTAATCAACTCGTGGAATTTAGTCATGAAATGTGTGTGATAAATCAAACTTGACAGGGCTTCTCTTGTTCTTCTTCCCTCGCTGTGACACACATGCAGAGGTGGGCAACATTATTCTATGTTTAGGTCTGGCATTAGGCAAGATCTTTTGATCCTACTAAAATTATATGTATTGTATATTCACTTATATAGGAACTCTCAACTGGCCCTCTTCGTCTAGTGGTCTAGTGTGTCCTTCAAGATTTTCTCTGCTCCCCACATGGCACAACATATGGCATTTCCAGTCTTTCAAGAGGATTCTATCCACATAATGAGCTGTGGGAGGCACTATATATGCATATGCATGTGGAATTCTATAGAATGTACCTAGGTGCTAAGCAACAAGGTGCAGCAATTTAGAGGATGTCTTAGTGCATCAGACAGGGTGGGGAACAAACCACTGAACAACAGAGGCAGGGTATGCATTTCCTATGTAGTATTTGAACTGCAATGCACGCAGACCCCTCCAGATTCCCTGGTCATGCATGAGCAGCTTCTCCAGCCCAGAGACGTTATAATATGGTGTGCTCCAGTGACACAACTGGCTTGTGCCCACTTTTTACAACACTAGCCCACTGCGTGTTGCAGATGTCTTCACAGGTACGTGCCATGGCGCCTTCTAGAATATGGATCACATGGATGCTAAATGTGTCCCAAGGAAACATGCGCTCATTCGCATGGTGCTGGGGCTCCATGTAATGAGGGAATCCTTTGCCTTTGCACTTACACCTTCTATAAAGGCAAAGTGTCTTCCAGGAGGCACAGTTACTGTCACCAACATAGAGGTGGCACACACGCCACATAGAGGGTGTATACAGACAGTGCACCATGAGAGAACCCCCAAGAAAGAAGGGCACGGGGTCCTGGGTGCACTCCAAGCATGCCCTTGCAAGCATGACATGAGCACTAACTTGTTATTCTGATACAGCAGAAGCAATGCTATTTTGTTCTTGCCCTCGAGAACCCTCACGTCCCGGATAGAAAGACTGGTGCTCATATATGTCCAGGGGGAAGTGGCATAGGGTGAGAACAAGAAACACAGTGTATCTTGAACCAGCCCACCCACTTCCTGTGCTTCAATCAGGCTCTACCTCCATCTCGTGGGTTAACCTAAATATGAAGCAGAAGACATGTTGCCGCGCTACTCCTCTAATCTAGTGTATCGAGTCCCACTTTCTATGATTGTTAGCACCTGGTTTGTTACCAGTTCTTTTCTTTCTCTTTCTGTATGGATCACTGAGTCTCAACATAGATCAACCAATAAGATAGAACATTATGTTCATAGCTGTGCTTGTTAGTTCTCTATAACCATAAGATTCATGCATCTTAGAAATCTGGCACATAATGTGAGTTCATTATGGATCTCTCCTGTTGAGTTTCTTGCTGAAAGTTGTGCTTGTTACATCACAGATTCATGAAGTTATTGTGTGTGCTGTTACATCTGGTAATTCAGAGATCCTTACAGCTAGTCTTATTTGGATCAATATCAAAGGTTTCACTTCGTAAGACATTCTGTGTGTTGTCCATTGATCGGTGTCTTCACTTTTCGTTCCTGTGATAACTTGTACGAGACTCTATTTCCTGCAAGCAGAACGTCTATTGTTCAATATTTACTCCCCCCCCCCCATGTCTTATTTAAGTTTCTGGTGCATTCATGCACCATGCGTGTCTACTTTGATATTCTCTTTGAGCCAGTATTAAAATGAAAGGCACTAACCTTCTGCTTTCTTTTCAGGTTCTGCACGTGTTGAGTGAACTGAAGCGGACTAGAATCTCCAAATGTTTGAATTCTTCAGATATGTCTGCTCCTAGTATCTGCTCCGCTCGACTGCTTAGCAAAGGCAACAGTGTATGTAGCCCAGTTTAAATACCACAAAATGGCTGCTAAGACTTCCATGCTTTCACAAGACATTGGGAGAAAATCCAGAGTTCCATATATCGGCTACTACCTCCTCTGCAGATTAACATGATCCCAACTTTAGAAATCAGATGTATTGCAAAATGCTGCTTGCCGTGCGCCACGGCTACTCTCCATGCCAGCACTCCCATACCCGGAGGTGTCAGCCAGTGCCTGACATGGCGAGCTGAAGAGAACTGCCAAAAAGCATGGCTTACTTTGCATGCACTGTCATCAAGCATCTCCAGGGTTAGTGACAGGGACTTGTGTTACTCATGATGTGTGCACAGAACGCACAATAATGACAAGGCAGGTGCATTCACTGTACCCTCAAGCAAGGAAATCTCTGCTCCCCTTTGAAACTCAGGTTGGGATACCGCCTGCAGTGGAAGGTAGATCGACGGCTGCAAAGTGCAATGTGCCACTTACTAATGTACTGTTTGCAGTGCACCCAGTTAAGGGTACACTGCAGCTCCAAGTGGCAAAGTACTCCCTATCTGTATTGCTGCAGCATGGATTTTTTCTTTGTATTCTGGTACCCATAGTTCTTTTTATTCTATGATGAATTATTTACTGTTGCTATCAGAATATAAAGAAAAAACCTGAAGAGGTTGATATACTAACGCATCAACCAGGGGATCTTAAGAGTTCTGCAAGTGATGTCATTTGCGTGCTTAGAACTGGACCGATACTCTACCTCCATCGTTCAGTGCTCCTTCGCCTGTATTGTCTAATTGACTGCCTCGCCCTCACAATTGCTCTGCCCCCCCCACCCCTCCCCCCCCCAGGGCGTGGCCAACAGCCCGATGAAGATGGCCGCTTAGCATAGTGGCTCCGTGACCCGCAACTCCATTCCCCAGTAAATCCTTCCACTAATCCGAGCGCCAACGACCCCAAATCACGGCAGAGGTTGGTCCAATACTGTGGAGTGAGCACAGCTTGGCTGCATCTCGCTCAGAACCTCAGAGAGGAAGAAAGACACGACGGCCTGCAGTGACGCCACGGCCTAGATTTGCATCAGCCGGCTGGAGACCCGTAGAACTGCGAACCCTCCTGGGCTCATGATTGATCAGCTGACAGCTCGCGAGCGATCGAAGGCTTTATCACCCGCCCCCATGCACAATACACGCGTGGAGTGGTGACATCGCCACCGCAAGGAGCTCTTGATGGGGCTGAGGTGTGTGGTCCGACTCGAGTGGTGATGAAGGGGAGGCCACGTGGACCTTTCAAGAGAGTGGGACCGAGGCCCGGTTCTAGCGGGTAGGCCAGGCCCACCCAAACATGAGCCTGGCCTACCCAAACAGGAGCCTTGGCCCTCACAGTAAGGGCGTGAAGGCAGGCGCTCAACGCCATTGGGCTCAAAGTGCTTCAACCCCCCCCCCTCCCCACCTGTCGTGTGTGTCAGCCCGTACTTTACAGGTCTTTATAAGACCATTTACATGTTAACGAGGCTTTGTTTATCTTTTCCTCCCATCATCTCCACATGGCGAAAGGCAAAATCCTTTCTTTGACAATGGTAACCTTTGCCTACTGTTCTGCTGCGTGGATATTTCTTTTCCTATGCAGCACAGGAGAAAAGAAGTTTGTTTATTCCTATGCACCTTTCTTGATCCCTGCAGCTGCTTATCACATCAGGCTGTGACACAAAGTTTGATTAATGGAGTAGGTCAGAGAATGTGTTACAATTTGTTTTTCTTTTTAAAATCTGCACAAGCCCAGCAGGACACATACTTCGCGTGTGCTTTATTTAAACAGTTTTTATCATTATCATGGCCGATGCAGGACAACAATAAGACAATACAAATAGCCAGATAACGCTGGTGATTAATGATCCTGCTGGAGAGCAATCATTTGTCTGATAGTAGTTTTTAAATGCAGATGAACTGTATTTTATGTGGAAGCTCAGTGGGTTTCTGCCTTTGTCACAGAGATCCTTGTGTTACTTGCAGTTCAGAAGTTACAGTCCTAACATAGGACAGTGACCAATGAACTGTCATCAAAGAGCTGCTTACAAACATGAATTTTATAGTTAGAACTTCGCTTTTTTTGTTTTGTGATATAATTAGAACTTCCCCAGTCTTTCATTATTCTAATGTTGCTAAAATGAGTATGTTTGGGCATATATATTTTTATCAGTAAAGCTGACCCCCATGGAATACTCTTTAAATCTTAAGGTTGTGTTTCTCCGACCAAACCCTCTTAAAATATACTGCCCACCAGTATGGATGACATGTGATTCATACACCTTGTAATCCTCATTGGTTTATGTGATATTCCCTGTATACTGATTTACATTCATTGTCTCTGTATAATGTGTGCGTGGTGTAAAGTACTGACACACACTGCACTGATATGAGTAGCGCTATACAACAAATGAAATGCATATGAGAGGGGCTACGTAAAGATGAGGGGCACTGTTGGAGGGTGACAGTGAGGTAATCCGAGGAAGAGGTCATGGGGTGGAGGGGGGAACTAGGGAGAGATGAGGGGCACTGGTGGAGAGTGGTAGTGAGGGAGTCTGAGGAGGAGGTCATGAGGGGGAGAGGCTACAGAGAGATGAGGGGCACTGGTGGAGGGCGGCAGCGAGGGAATCCGAGGAGGAGGTCATGAGGGGGAGGGGCTATGGGGAGATGAGGGGCACCTGTGGCATGTGGCAGTGAGGGAATCTGAGAAGGAGGTCAATAGGGGGGGCCATGGAGGGATGAGGGGCACTGTTGGAAGGTGGTAGTAAAGGTATTTACGGAGAAAGAGGTTATTGGTGAGGCGCCAAAAAAGACTTTTGCATCAGCACTGAAGCCGGCCCTGTCATGGCCTTTCTGTTTTTGTTTATTTAATTAGCAGTCGGGTCATAAGGGCTACTGTGGAACATACTTTAAAGTGCGTGCTAATTATATTTATTGCTATATTCAATGTTTTAAGTTTGAAGGTGATTTTACTAATGTTTTTACTGGGAAAAATGAAAGTGGAGCCCAATGGTACCTGATATGGGGCTGGGGCCCAAGGTCAGCTGTGAGATAAGGTGCACTGGAGAGGAGTAGTGGGTAATCAAGCCTGTAAGGGAGTGCGTTGCAGAGTCCGGGGTCAGGTGGGGGTAGTAATGAAGAGGGATTCTCCCTGAAGGCTCGCACAGAGGGAGCCCGAGAAGTGTCACTTGCCTGATACTCCCACCTCAGAAACCTCCTCTTCCCATCAAAGGAACATTACATGGAAAAAACACTTTTTGAGAGTGATAATATTTAGAAAGAGATCTGGAAAAGAGTGCGTTTTACTGGGCCTTGTAAGACTAAGAAGAGATAAAGGAGGGCCATGAAGCAGGCCTGCCTAGACATATATGCGACAAATCAAGCCCGCAGTGGCCCACCCGAATGCACCTTTGGCCCACCCAAATAAAAATTCCCGGGGCCGGGCCTGGTGAGACCTGGGGTGGCTGTGAAAGAACGCTGCTTGCTGGGATCTCGGAGGGTGAAATTAATGGAGAGCCAACTGGCCCGACCCCTCTCCCCCCCTCCGGTGGGTGAATCGAGAGAACACCACCTGCCTGGTGCCAGCCCTAGGCACCAGACGAGCTTACTGGGGCCCCTTGGATATGTTAGCTCTAAAAACCATGCTGGCTACCGCATGTGGTGGAGAGGTGGGAGACATTGCCGACAGACAACCTAAACCCTGAACTTGGCAGCATACATGTCTGACTGAGTGCATCAGACTCCGAGACTAGGGGTGTTGAACTACGCTCCGTTCGCGGAGCTTGCGAAGTTTAGGCAACTTCGCGATTCGCATAGAGCGCGAAGTTGCAGATTGCTATGCAATCTAGCACGTAGCGT
Source organism: Triturus cristatus (assembly GCF_964204655.1). NCBI lineage: Eukaryota > Metazoa > Chordata > Amphibia > Caudata > Salamandridae > Triturus > Triturus cristatus. The sequence continues at coordinate 185,596,482 of NC_140593.1, read as the reverse complement.
AGTAGTTTTGCTTCCTCGCGCGCTCAATATTCATTCTCGCGCGCGCGGTAACGTCTTACCGTGATTCTGCGATCGCCAACTTGCTTTTCTGTCCGTTTGCGAGTGCCACAAGATTGGTACTATGGCTGCCCAAGCCCGCGAGAGTGTGCGAACACGAACACGTCATTCGGGAGCGCGAGCTGACTTCCGGCTGCTGTCTTGGTAAGATCGCGATCCCGAACATGCAAAAACTACAATCTGGCGAAGAATATCTTGCGATCTTCATAAAACTTCTCTAAAATGATTATTTAGCTCAGAAAAACTCCTCAGATTGTGATTTTGCTGTAGTCTTTTGTGTAAGGAGGAGTCCTTTAATTTTTTTAACTCTTTTTTTCCAGAGGAAGGAAGTGCCCCTGAGTCTACAACTTCCTGTTCCTGTCCAGCAGGCTCCTCCCAGTGCTTTGTGCATGTGCTGTTCACTTTCATTTGGATTTGGAGCTGGAAGGATCACTTTTTGTGTCTGTCTGCTCATACCATTGGATTGGATTTTGTTGAGGACTTTTTGATTTGAGATTTAATTTACTACAAGTAAGTTGGAGAATTGGTGTGTTTGTTTCATTGGGGCTTGTATTACCTACATTTTTCTGGATTTTTCATTGTTTTTTAAAATTATTGTTGTGGCGGGTGGCCTGTGCTTTCAATAGGGGCCTAGTTGTTTTTCTCTGCAATTTCAGCCAGTAGGGTACCCATGGGTTCATGTTTTGTGGTGTCTGTAGAATTTTCAACATCATGTAGGGCATGGATGGCATAGGATTATTTGAAATGCTAAATGTGGCTGTGGTGTATTTCTCTGTTGGGATGTGTGTGCTTGATGTGTAACTTCTTATCAATCTTTTCGTAGCCCTGTTGATTTTCATTTGTGTATTAAAGCTGTGTTGTTTAGCAGGCCTCCTTTGTCCGGTCATATATTATAGGCCTGCTTCAGTTCATTGTTTTCCATGGCCTGTTGTGACTGTGTGCCCATGTGGCTTGTGGCAATTTTGTGGTGGTAGTTTAGTAGTGCGTGCTTCTTTTTCCATAAAGGCCAGTATTTCTTTTATTTGTTCCCCTTGGATTATGCTTGTTGTTGTTGTGTCCTCCTGGCCATGTGTGTGGCGGCCATTTTGTTAAGGCAGGCATTGTGCTTTTGCCATAGGCTTACATTGAGTGTTCCAAGCTTGTGGCCTAGTCTGCCAGTAGGCCCAGAGGTAGTCAGCCTCCAATCTTTGGTGCGTTATTTAAATGTACAGTTTGTGTTGTCTGTTGATTTTCTTTTACACCATGGATGGCTTTGGATTTTATTGCAAAAGGTGTGTTTTGGGGTGGAATAGCATTTTTTGGGTGTGTGTTAAATAAATTGGGCTTTTTAGCCAGTATGTAAGCCTAGGGATTCAGCTCGCGTACTTTTGGTAACTCTGCACAGCGCGACAACGCGGACTTACAGTTTTCGTCATTTTCGCGCTCGCAATATGCGTGTTCGCGCACGCGATAAAGCCTTTTTGTACAGTTCGCGATCCCGAACTCGCAGCTTTTGCAATCTGGCAAACAATATCTCGCGAGCAACATAGATCCTTCTCGAAAACGCTTTTTTGTGCATTTCTGCAAAAAAAACTCCTCAGGCTGTCATTGTGCTGTAGGTTTGGAGCACGGAGAAGCTTTTATTTTTTTGAAAATATTTTTATGAGAGGAAGTAAGTTCCACAGACACTACAACTTCCTGTTCCTGTCCTTTGTAATCACTTTTTGGTTATTTGTGGTGGGTGGCCTGTGCATGTGTGTGGCGGCCATTTTAGGAAGGCAGGCATTGTGCTTTTGCCATAGGCGTACATTGACTGTCTTCCATTTCTTGTGGTTGTGGGTGTGTGGCGGCCATTTTGTATAGCCATCCAAGCAGTGTGCTTGCTTTTGCCATCCGGTTCCAAGCTTGTGGCCTAGTCTGCCAGTAGGCCCAGAGGTAGTCAGCCTCCAATCTTTGGTGCGTTATTTAAATGTACAGTTTGTGTTGTCTGTAGATTTTCTTTTACAGCATGGATGGCTTTGGATTTTATTGCAAAAGGTGTGTTTTGGGGTGGAATAGCATTTTTTGGGTGTGTGTTAAATAAATTGGGCTTTTTAGCCAGTATGTAAGCCTAGGGATTCAGCTCGCGTACTTTTGGTAACTCTGCACAGCGCGACAACGCGGACTTACAGTTTTCGTCATTTTCGCGCTCGCGATAAAGCCTTTTTGTACAGTTCCCGATCCCAAACACGCAGCTTTTGCAATCTGGCAAACAATATCTCACGAGCAACAAGATCCTTCTCGAAAACGCTTTTTTGTGCATTTCTGCAAAAAAAACTCCTCAGGCTGTCATTGAGCTGTAGGTTTGGAGCACGGAGAAGCTTTTATTTTTTTGAAAATATTTTTATGAGAGGAAGTAAGTTCCACAGACACTACAACTTCCTGTTCCTGTCCTTTGTAATCACTTTTTGGTTATTTGTGGTGGGTGGCCTGTGCATGTGTGTGGCGGCCATTTTAGGAAGGCAGGCATTGTGCTTTTGCCATAGGCGTACATTGACTGTCTTCCATTTCTTGTGGTTGTGGGTGTGTGGCGGCCATTTTGTAGAGCCATCCAAGCAGTGTGCTTGCTTTTGCCATCCGGTTCCAAGCTTGTGGCCTAGTCTGCCAGTAGGCCCAGAGGTAGTCAGCCTCCAATCTTTGGTGCGTTATTTAAATGTACAGTTTGTGTTGTCTGTAGATTTTCTTTTACACCATGGATGGCTTTGGATTTTATTGCAAAAGGTGTGTTTTGGGGTGGAATAGCATTTTTTGGGTGTGTGTTAAATAAATTGGGCTTTTTAGCCAGTATGTAAGCCTAGGGATTCAGCTCGCGTACTTTTGGTAACTCTGCACAGCGCGACAACGCGGACTTACAGTTTTCGTCATTTTCGCGCTCGCGATAAAGCCTTTTTGTACAGTTCCCGATCCCAAACACGCAGCTTTTGCAATCTGGCAAACAATATCTCACGAGCAACATAGATCCTTCTCGAAAAGGCTTTTTTGTGCATTTCTGCAAAAAAAACTCCTCAGGCTGTCATTGAGCTGTAGGTTTGGAGCACGGAGAAGCTTTTATTTTTTTGAAAATATTTTTATGAGAGGAAGTAAGTTCCACAGACACTACAACTTCCTGTTCCTGTCCTTTGTAATCACTTTTTGGTTATTTGTGGTGGGTGGCCTGTGCATGTGTGTGGCGGCCATTTTAGGAAGGCAGGCATTGTGCTTTTTGCATAGGCCTCCAAGCTTGTGGCCTAGTCGTACAGTAGGCCCAGGGGTACTACTCAGTCATCAATCATCACGGGTGCATGGAATTTAAACAACTGTTTTTATGTTGTGCGTTAAATTTCAACATCATGTATGGCTTTGGATTGAATTGTAAAATGTGGCCTTTACTTTTTTACGGGGTTAGATTTCAATTTTTGGGTGTTGGAAATAAACGCCTTTAGGTTTTTATTTGTATATGTTCATTGTGTTGTTGCTCCCTGATGCTGCATCCATCCCATAAGATTCACACATTTTTATCTAGGTCAAACAGGCTAGACTATGTTTTTGTTCCTTGCTATTCTTCTTCATGAGTGTACGCAGTACAAATACAACAGGATCCCTGGCCTTGTCAGTCTCTTAATGGCTGGCTATACTGTTGTTGTTCACTGACTTTATAAAATTTAATAATTGTGATGACCACCCACCAGACACTAATAAGTTATATATTATATTATGGATGTTTTGACTGATGTTCTTCTGGCTTTTTTGCTTTTAGGTGCACAAAATACAGAGGAGGTGTGTCATCATCATCCACTGTTGTGGTGCCAGACCGATGTCCTGCTGCTGTACACAACGTGACGTGTGAGTGACCTGACCAGGCATCTCTGCAACTTGTGCAACTGAGTGCTGTTTTGACATCTGTTGAAGATGCCCCCAAAGAAAGCAGGTAGCAGGTCCTCCGGTACCAAGAAAGTTGCCATGGAGAAGAAGGAACAGAAGAAGAAGGAAGTGTTACTTAAGTCTGGTGTGCCTCCCAAAACCTTTTTTGGTACACCAAAAATGACGCCTGCAGCAGCGGTGTCGGGGAGCCAAGCTGGGGGCAGCACCTCCACATCAGTGGGCCCAACCCACCAACCCAGGCCCAAGCAGATGAGTGTGGAAGAGGTAGCCAGCCTTATGGTGGAAAGCAGTGATGCTGAGCCTGAACTAAACTTATCGCTATCTCAAAGTAGTGCACAATCAACGCAGGAGGGAACATCATCAACACAGCAGATAAGTGGTCAACAGCCGCAGCCACCGCCCGCAATAGTAGCTGTTGTTCCTCCCGAAGTAGGGGCAGTTCAGGAAATTGAGCCTCATGCAGAGGAAGAAGAGGAAGCCACTCCTTTAGAAGTTCCATTGGCTTCCAAATCCCCAGCAAGGAAAAGGAGGGTTAGTACATCAAGTTCTTCACCAAGCCCCCCTTCTGATGATCTAGATGCCACTTGGAAGCCACAAACTGAGTCTGAGAGGGAAACACATCACAAGAGCAGGCATGGGAAAAGGAAGGTTCCAGAAAGCCTTACACTTATGGATGTTGAAGTAGGAGAGCAGGATGATGATGATGATGATGATGATGATGAGCCAGTCATCACAAACATCACTCCCGGGCCTGAGGAGATGGAGACCAACATTTTTACACTATCCAAAATGGATGCGAGGGATGTAGCACGCATACCTCCAACACAGGTAACACCAACACGACCTCCAGCTTCCATATTTACATTAGAAAAGGGCCGTCAGCGTCCTACATCCAGCACAACAAGCACCACCTCAGCAGAAGTAGGTAGTGGTCCTGCACAGAGTCAAATTCAACACACACCCTCCATTTCATCCGGCATTGGAAGTGGGAGTGGCACCTCCAGCAGGAGACAAAAGTTAAGCTCCCCAGTGTGGGACTTCTTTACGGTTAGCGGAAAGGAGGAGAACATTGCTATATGCTCCGTTTGTCGTACCTCTGTTAGTCCTGGTAAGCTTGGTACAAACTATGGTACCGGAGGCCAAATGACCCATCTGAAAAAACACCACGCAATCCAGTAGGAGGAGCACCTTAGTCGCTTCAAAACTGGAACCATTGGCCATAAACGAGTAGAAAGTCCGCTCCCGGTGGAACAGGAAGAAGAGGGAGACATTCTCTGTGGTAGTGGTACACAAAGTAGCCCTCTCCCCAGCACTGCAGTGGTAACGCCCACATCCTCAGCCACATCTAATTGGCACAAGAGTAAGAGTCAGTCTGAGACACCAAGGAGTACTGCTGGCCCAAAAAGGGCGACATTGACCACAGGAAGGAATACCATGCAGCCTACCATTCTTAGCATGTTTAGTAGGCTGGAGGGGCAGTACAAATGCAACCACCCAATAGCACGTTTGTACAATGCAAAGCTGGCAAAAACGTTAGCACTGGACCTTCTCCCTTTTTCTTTTGTTGAAGGGGTGGGTTTTCTTGAGTTTGTGACCACCATCTGCCCAAAATGGAAAGTTCCCAGCCGCTACTATTTCGCAAGAGTTGCTGTTCCAGCACTACATCACGACGTGCTGGAATTGCATGGAAAAGCCTTAAAACAGAGTGCTGTTCAGAGTATACACCTGACAACAGACATGTGGACCAGTTGCCAAGCCACTGATTACATGTGCATCACTGCACACTGGGTCTCTTTTTTGGGTGTTAAAGATAAGATATCTGACGGTGTTGTTGACACCGCTGAGATTTTTAAAGACACTCACAAACATGCAACTGTAGCCATGTTTGCTATGGAGAAATCTCATACTGCTGATAACATTTTGGATGAGTTTAACAGCAAGGTGTTTGAGTGGCTGCGACCAAGAGGTCTTAGCATTGGTTTTGTTGCCACGGACAATGGCAGTAATGTAGTTAGGGCCATGAAAGATGGTGGCTATTTCAGGGTGCCATGTTTGGCACACTGCATTAACATTGTTGTTCAAGACTTTCTGAAAAATGAAAGCAAAGTCAGCAGCTTACTGACCACCTGCAGAAGAATATGCACACATTTCAACCATTCTTTTAAAGCCCGGAAGGAGCTGAGGGTCATTCAACGTGACCATAAAATGCCAGTCAAAGCACTCATCCAAGAGGTGCCAACACGTTGGAACTCAACGTATTACATGCTTGAGCGTCTGTTTGAGCAGTACATACCACTTAATGCTTATGTCATGAAAAGGTCAGGGGATCCTACTGTGAAAGGCATGAGAGTTGAGATGGCCCAATGGGACCTTGTCAAAAGCCTGACAGAGATGCTACTTCCTTTTGAGGTCTTCACGCGTGAAGTGAGCAGGGAGGACTGTACTAGGGGCCAAGCTATCCCATTGTTGTACATGCTAGAGCAAGAGCTGAAGGAGGTGTCAGAAATGTACGCAGGTGTGGATGACAAAGTAGACGCATATTATTTGGCAGACACCTTATCCGCTCGCTTATCTCACAATACAAGGATTCAAAATAACATTGTGTCACATCCACATTACATTACTGCCTCAATTTTGGATCCACGTTACAAATTATTGCTGCGCAGTAATGAAGTCATTCCTTTTTCAGAAGTGAATGTTGCCCAGTACAAAACTTTGATAGCTGAGGAAGCCACTGAGTTTGAAAACGAAAGGATCTTCATTAAAGGCCGGCCCCCCCAGGGCAGAAAAAGTACTGCAGGGCACCCAGAGCCAAGTTCTACTTCAGAGGCCAAGAGCTGTGCGTTTGCCTCCCAGCAGTCAACAACACTGCCAGCAATAACATCAACAGCACCAACAGGATCATCAGGCACATTTAAAAAAACGGCAGGTCATTGGTTTCTACGGAAAGGGTATTGTACATCCATGACTGATGCAAAGGTAAAAGAGGCCCAGGAAATCGGAGCACCCCTGAACATTGAGCGGATGGTTCAGGCCTATCTAGATGACACAACAGAGGTCTTCATGGAGCAAAGCCCATTGGTGTATTGGCATGGGAAAAGAAGCCAATGGCCAGTGCTCAGCAGGCTGGCGATAAAGTATGTGGCTTGCCCTGTTGCAAGTGTCTCTTCAGAGCGTGTTTTCAGTGCTGCTGGTGCCATTGTTACTGTCAAAAGGACCAGTCTCTCGCCCAAAAGCGTTGAGAGGTTAACCATGATCAAAATGAATCAACACCTTATACCACCGGAGTACAAAATATGTGAATCACAGCAGGAAGAGGAGAGCGACTTCGATGACATAAGTAGTGGGTTGTTAGACATACTTCTGTCTGAACCACCAGAGTTTGAGGACGAGCTCCTCTTCCCTGACAACTAGGCTTACAAATTGTTCTCCCTTCCTTTATTTGTGTGTGACTGTGTATCTGTTTTTCTGGTTCAGAATCTAATCACAACAAATCCATCAACAGTCTCCTCTTTTTATTTCCCTATTGAAGTTGCACGTCTGTGCATAACTGTCCACTCCACTCCTCAGGGTCCTGCTCCATCTTCCTTACTCTCCCTAAGTACATTTCAAGCAAGCCAGACATTGGAGGGAGATGGAGAATAGTACAATACATGTTGCCTCTAACAGTACCTCCATAAGAAGTGAAACGTGACTCCAGCTATATTCCATTTTGTTTCCAAGCCGAAAGAAACTCATCACTGACTGGCAGAAGGCTAGGCAGGCATCAGATCAGACAGCCAAAGAGAACACCAAGACAGGTAATGAGTGATTATTGTGAATGATGGTGGCATGCATTGCATTGGTTGCTGGCTGACTACGAATAATTGTGCATGAAGTAGAACTAGACTAGTTTATCGACACAGTAAAAGTGACTCAGGTGTGGTGACAGTTAATGTTTCCTTGTTGTTTAATAATAACCACATTGTACTCCTACCATTGCAGGTGCCGGCCAATATCCGTTGCAATTTAGTAATATGGAATATATTCTAAACTTAATCAGTCACTACAGACTGAGTTGGCGTTGGAGAAGACGTACCACACGGTCATCATCATGATGCTGCTGAGCATACTATCTTTGCACACAGTCAGTTGGATCGGAGAAAATTGATGGAATAACTGCGTTTCATGGGCTGACTTAAAAGGTAAACAGTTTGAACAAGGACCACAGCACAGACCTAGGCTAGATGTCCATGTAGTGGTGTGGACTGGAGTAGAGTGTAGTGGTATAAGGGACAGTGGCGCATTGATTTATTCACTTAGTTTGGAAAATGCTCGGTTGCTGCAGTGCATATGACATTTCTGTGGCTCGCTCAAAATGTAATTAAGGGGTAGGGTGCCTGTCCTGTGCCGCGGTTCTCCTGTTCTGTGGCTGTGCTGGCTCCTGAGTCCTGTCCAATTGTTGTACCTTAATGCTGTAGAGTAGACACTTATGTATCCTATCCAAGCTGCCTCAGTCTGAAAGTGTTCTCTCCAGAGTGTTGTCTTCTCGTCTTGCACTCCACTGTATTTGAGTTTATTGTTTTAAATGCAGTAATTTTTCAATACCCCGTTTGTTTTTCCATCTACACTTACAGGCCGGCCTTTAACCTGTGCTATAGTGGGAGAAACGACTCACACTTACCTTACCAATCCGCATCAGTCAGGCAGTGGTACCCAAGATTGATGTGCGGAGTCGGAGTGTCCATGAAAGGGAGCACCAAGAGGAATGACGATAATGATGCAACTCCACATTTGGACAAGGATAATACAGTAACTTTAGTATCATTCATCATTCGTCTTTAAATTTATTTGATTGCTTTTTTCTCTTCAATCATTACGACTGTGTCTTGTGGTTTGTTTGGTAATTGATCCCTACAACTATTTTTTTATTTCCTTTGCTTGCTTGAAAAATAAAAGTAAGCCCGGTACATCATGTAATTGGGTTCGGTCTGAGCTCTGAGGGCGGCAGACAGGCAAGGCAAATTTCAATTTCTTCCCTGACTGTACTGTCTCATTGGGTAATAGTAGTTATAGTAAGTACAACTCATTATCATTACCATCAAGTTCTCTCTTCCTCAGCATGCATGCATTTGCTTTTTCTCACTTTATCCTTTGATTTCTTTGATAATGGATCATGGTCTTCTTACAAGATTGTGTTTTACTTTTGTTGTGTCCATGCATACTGTCTGTTTTTCTTTCTCAAACCTTTCCCAAAACCCCACTTCCCATCCATTCTTCAATCCCTAACCCTCTTCCCCCGGGCTGTGTGATTTATATTGAGGTGTGATGTGATGACTACATTAAATGTACACCAATTGATCACACGCTTGCTGGGGCAGATGTGGTGAAAGCAACACGAATTGAATTTCAACTGAGGCTGTGCAAGGATCTTCTTCTGCTAGCCCACCCATGCTGTAGTTTACTTTGTGTTCTGTTCTACTACTCCTCCCACAGTCTCTCAGTCAAGTGACTTTCTCTTTCTTTTTTCAAATGTTATTGCCAGTGTCTACTACTACCACCACAATAATGGCATCTTGTCCGTTAATTTGGGAAACCAACCATGCAGCCATCAGTGTGCCGAACTTCATCATCAATTGCAGGTAAGATAAGTTTGGTGGGAGGTATGGACCAGGAGGAGAGACTGACAGTACTATTATGACAATTAAAATAACTCAGTGAGGGGTACTGCATCTATCGGTTTGTGTGTTACAAAATCGGCAGATCTTTTAAATCAAACACTGGCTGTGGGCATGTAGCAGCACGGAAACAAAGTAAACAACCATGTAACTTAGATTGAATTCGGAAAACTGTAACCCACCACAAAACATTAACATCGTATAAGTAAATAGTATATATTTTAATTTCCCTAACAAAAATAAACTATCCCGCTCTGACCTAACCCACCCCCCTCCCTAACCCCAACCAATGTCCACAACGAAACGAAACGAAAGTCCAAAGTCCCAATGTTCGAATGAATCCCCAACGCCCACAAACCCACCCACCAACAAAAGGAATTAAAAAAGGGGCAAATGACGAGGTCCTCTATCGTCGGCGGGCCTTAAGGTGTTGATCAACCAGGATCTTTACCCGCTCCTCCAGGTTCTCCTCTAAGCGGGCCACCCGGCGGAGCAGCTGGCGGCGAAATGCCCTGCAGTTACATGCAGGGTGGGGGGCAGCAGTGCTTGATATTGATGGGCGCCGGCGGCCGGCTGCCGGACCACGGCGCCGTGAAAGTGGAGGCAGGGCCTGACTGGGGCCCGGGGCATTGGAGGAGGCTGCAGCCGCCTCCTCCTCCGCCTGAGCCACCAGCCGGCGATAATGCTCACAGATGGCCTCCAGTTTCCGGCGCCGGGCCCTAGCGGCCAACTCCTTCCTTGATGGTTTCGTGGGTGTGGAAGGAGTATCTATATCAAGAAAGAAAAAGAACACGTTGTAGGCAATACTCTTAGCAAAACAGAAACACTAAAATCATTCAACACATAGTGTCACAGTATCACTAGCAAACACAGTTCATAACATTTGAGATTTGGTGGTAAGTATCTATTCTCTACTCCTACTTCCTTGGACTCTAACATTTGTGGGAGTTTCCGACATTATAAATATAATCGTACTATGTACTCCGGACCGGTACACAAGTCGTGTTGTTCTTATCTGTAGTTTAGCCCAATTACATAACCTTGTTGTAGCCGGCATGCCAGCTCAGTCAGCTAAGCTTGCACCCAAAAGAAACAGATATGAGCCACATGATGCAGACTCACGTTAGTTTTATTTACTACTACTGTCTGCAGGTGGGGAAGCTCATATTTTTGTATGACGCCTTACGGCCGTTGGCACTGGCCATACTCTGTTACATTTTTATGTTGATTACCTGTATTTGGCCGTAATACACAGTTTACTCGCAAGTGCCACCCACCCGTCCCCTCCCCATGTCACCGCCCGCAAACACTCCCACCACCAACCGCTACGGCAGAGGGTACTTTGCTTTCATTGATTGTGTAACCAATAACCATAAACAACAGATAGGCCAACCTTTGCAGGCTGGCTGCCACAAGCGAAAATAGTACATTAGTAATAGGTAGGGAGTGGTCCCCAGAGTGGGAGGAAGGGGCTTCCGCTTGATAATGTATATATATATAAATATATATGACGTGCTTGTAAACTACTGCAAGTGTACTGTATTTGGAAAATACTACCTATATTCCCCTAGGCTTTGCTCATGTCGCGCAGTTTCTTTTACATTTTCTTCAAAGTAAGAATCTCCAGTGACACTTTCCAATCCTATACTGTCTATAGTACATCCAGGAATACATCCATTCAAGTAAACGTTAATCCTTCTTTTTTATATCTGTCATACTTAGTTGGTTTCACCAACAACCACCCATGCTTCCACTCCTTCCTTGCTTGCCTTGGCTTTGAGATTGAATTTGAACGAAACAATGCTGGTTTGTGCTATCTAGCACTATCCACCCATACTTTGTCGCCCACCCAGGCAGGCATTCTTTCACCTTCTACCCATCCTTCAACAACCCATGCATCTGATCTGATTACTATCACTATCAGCCACCTATGCATGCTTCCAACAACATATCCTTCTCTGCCAGTCAGTCATATTATTTATCTCGCCCGTCCTTCCACCCTTAGTTCTTTCCCTCTTTGTTCAACACATCCATCAAGGTCATCTGATCTGAGTTTGTCTTCTCCATAAAACCTTCACAGCTGATTTTGGAGTCAAATCGAAGAGGCCATTGGTTACTCTACTCACGCTGCTAATGCTAAGTAAAGGGTGTCTTCTTCAACCGTTGTATAATAATAAGTCGCACAGTACAGTGAAATAGTGAACACACTTCCATCTAGTAATGTCAAGAATTAATTAATATAACTTACCGCCGCCGGCCACTGCTGCTGCATCCCCCCCTGTCTCGCCTGCAGGTGCCGCCAGTTCGCCTGCCCCCTCCGGAATGGCAGCATCGCTGGCCCCGACGGCACTGGTGGATGGTAGTGTGCCTAGAAAAAAACATCACAAGTTTTTAGATCCCTGGAAACCTTTCCCTATTTAAAGTGTTGTTCACTTGGAACATTGAAAAAAAAGTTAATACAACATACATCAGCACTAGACAGTATGTACAGTCAGTAGACAGACACTAGTGGTGATATGGTTCCACTTCCTAGGGTCATCTAGTCCTACTCTACTCTTTTGAAAGTTAGCCTGAGCCATGTGTAACCCTTTTAGATTCATCATGTCGACTACTACTCTTTTGGCGCATATTTAATTATACCTGCAAGCTTAGTGAGATGTGCAGGAGAGTAGATGCCTTTCAGGCAACTTGACTGTTGCGTACAAGTGACGAGGTTGGAAAAAACACACTTATTGAGTTTGTTTAGTTCATATTGCTTAGCCATCACATACATGTTACAATTTTTGCCATGACTGCAAAATGCTTCCATTTACCAGTATACTATGTAACGGCTAACTCGCAGCATTTTTCTCATATAATAGGCGGATGATTCCCTTCTACAAACCAGAGATTTACAGAACATATAATGATGCAAGATTATGTAACCAGTATTTCTACGTTCTACGGTGAGGGGTCTTCCAGAATTCGAAAGATCTTGGCTCTTGTTCTTGTTGTCATGCACTTGTAAATCTTTACTGTTTTAATATTAGGCTTTTTGCTGGCTTATTGACTAAGGCTGTAGTAAAATTAATTTTGATGTACCGAGTTTGATACTTGTTTCAAATAAACCTTTTGAACTTACACATAGACTCTGTGGTATTTGGTGTGGTGGGGTGGACTTACACAAGTGAGTGTGCAAAATGGTATTATTATGTTCTGCGTTGTCTGTTTCAGTCATCATCAACATTTTGTATCTTCGTGGGGGTTTCGGGAGTGGGACCCTAATGTGAGACACTATAGCTAGTCGGTCAGGGGACCCTGGGTTCTTCGGACTGAGGTGTGATCAGTAAGGTCCAACCTCCCATCAGCAACATCCTATTTTGTTGTGCATAGTTCTGTATGTGGCTCTGCAGAATCACTAGACAATAGTAGTATCATGTACTATCCGATCAAAAATACTAGTCAAATATCTGGTTGGCCATTTTGTTTCTGGTAATTGTCAAAGCCTCAACATTGAGAAGACTTGAAGAGGACAACCCAAAGGACAGGACACAGTGGCTAGAGCTATTGGTCAATCAGAGTTTTATTATTCCAAAGAAAACCTTCTATAAAGAGTGGGCAACTGTGCAAGCTTCGCTACAGACAGAGTGATATAATAGTAATATTAGTAGTAGTACAGAGAGTCATAGCAGAGGCAGTTAGAAGCAACTTAGTTAGAGGCAGGGATAAAGAAGTAAGCTTTTGTAAAAATAGAATTAGAAAGTGGAACCATAATTTATAGTTCGGAAAAAAAAGATGCAGTAAAAGTTAGGGAAATATAAATGTCAATAACCACTGGAGGACTTACTGGGGCCAGCAGCAGGAGCCTCGGTAGAGGAGCGGTCTTCCTGTGGTTCCCCCGCCGACTCCGACCCTGTCTTCTTGCCCCTGGGTGGTGCTGATGATCATGTCAAATATAATAAAGAAAGAGACAAACATTAAGGAGTGCTGTGAAAGAAATAATAATAAATCATTTGGAAAAATAAGTCAAACAACATTTTAGGAAACAACAATTGCAATAAAATTGACCTATCTAATCAGATGGATCGACTACTGGCTTCTTCCTGCATTCACGGATTGTCTACTTAGTTATTTATGAACACTCCAGTGTTCCATAATCATTCTGATTACAAATACTAACGAAGCCTAGTAAGTACCACCTGACCTACACCACCTATTCCAGACGGGCCAATTGTTCACTAAGTCTGCATTTCCATTTTGTTTCAGCCATCAAATGCATAGATGAGATGGAGGACACATGCATACATTAGTGCATACATAGATACAACTAATTGTGGGTTGGTTGCATGATTCTGATCTAGTTCTGCTACTGACTGACCATGCTAAGCCTACCACTCACTAAACAAAGTACAAAACGTTCGACGGAGGACTGGGGTAAGCAGCACTCAGTGACAGAGGAGGTATCACGCAGACCGCATAAAACAATTATTAACTAATACTAACAAACTAAACCTAGTATCCAATATCCATCCACCACTATGTCACAGTAGGACAAGGGAAGGACTAGTCTCTCTAACAAATCGCATTACCTAACTTCAGTTCTGTAAAATAAAATCTTATATAATCAGCATCAGCACAAGCTAGCGCAAACTAAGTTGCAAACATGTAAGAGTACCACCGAGCACCTGGGTCCTTAAATCAAAGAACATTTTGCTTTTTGGAGCTTAATTTACCCGCAACGCCTGGCACGCAGCAGTAATCTTGTTGTTCATCAAATTTAATATACACAATAAGTTACTCACCAAGCCCGACGACCTCGACACCTAGCAGGTCCAACAGGTCCTGCTCCCGGTCCAGGATGTCGGACCACCGGTGGGCTAGTTGGTTGTGGGTGCGCCGGACCCCAGAGCACCGGAACATGGCCCGGCGCACCTTCGCCCACCGACGGTGCCGCTCCTGGGTAGCGTAGCCAGAGCCGGGCCTGCCGCCTGCTGCCAAGGTCAAGGGGAGGTGGCGCTGGATAAAAAAAACAAGGGCGGCCACCTCCTTCTCCCCAAATAGTTGCCGGGCCTGCACCCCTGCAGGATGCATTCTGCCGCAAGGCAGGCGGGCCTTCTGTGCTCCTGCAGGTCCCTTGCCCTTGCCACTGGGACTTGCTGTGCCCTTGGCCATGGCTCTGGGGTGGGTGGGAGGCGGAAAAGAAAAGTTAGAAGGGGAAAAAAAAGTTAGGGGGAAGAAGATAGAAAGAACTTTATAAAAGTAACAAAAACACAGTAAAAGTAGAAATAAAATGAAAAATATAAACTTAGGCAAAGAGAGAGATAGATAATAATTAAAAAAAAGTCAGAAAAATGTTTTAAATACAAAGGATGGCAAAGATAAAGGGAGGATACAAAAGTAGGACCAGAACCATAGCATAGAGTGAAAAACAAGATGGCCGCGCCCATTCGCGACCGCGTGGGTATGTTCGCGCGATATTTCTCGCGAACATGTACTATTCATCGTGAACAAGTAAAATGCGCTCCCGAACACGTCAATGCACATCGCGAACACGCTATCCGCGACCCGGAACAGGAAATAAGGCATCGCGAGCGGGCGGGACAATAGAAAAACAAGATGGCTGCGCCCATTGGCGACCGCATGGGTAAGATCGCGAGATATATCCCCCGAGCATGCAAACAGCTCCCCGAACATGCTTACCCCGCTCGCGAACAAGAAAAAGCCATCGCGAACAGGTTGCCACAAGCAACTACGCAAGCTCGCGAAGCTTCGCGAAGGTCGCGTAGTGCAATGACATCTTCGCGAAGCTTCGCGAAGCGCGGCTACGAGAACTACGCCCAGCCTTAGCATTCACCCAGTTCTTTAGAGCCACAACTTTTACCTGAGAACTCCTGACATTTTTTAATAAGCCCGACTCAGACTCCGCACATCCAAGTACTAACCTGATTGGAGTCACCTCAGATGGGGGAGGAGAAAATAACGCAACAACAACACAACCATACACCCACCTGACTGAGAGGAAGAGGAGTAGTACTGGAGCGGTGTGAACTTATCTCCTCTCCTTCCCTACCCGCAATACACTATCCCACCGTACCTACAGCACCACAACCAGGTGTGAAGAGGGGCATATGCCCTCGAAGAAGACCCGGTGCTAGTGGAGCCATGTACACAGGTGCTGAGCAGGTTGGAGGGTGTCACGTGGGGAGAAACACGAGAGGCTGCATTGGACGTCTTGTAACCAACGGACAGATGGCGGCGAATAACCCAGCTCCCCTCCTTCCACCATCAAGCCTACACCACTACCCTCACAGGATGACAGGCAGAAAAGCCATGAAAGGCTCCTACCAAACAAAGTTTGATAAATTTGCACAGGCCAAGGAGCCCAAAACCACGGAGGGCTCTCAGGATCAACCGGATCCTGGCACCCTGCAGGCACCAGAGGAAGCCTTGGTGTCCTTGTGCGACATTATGGCAGCCATCCAGGGAGTCCGAACCATACTGGAATCCATATAGACACTGTCACAACTGAAGTCTCCCTGTTATGTGCAGAACTGTGCAACCTAGGGTCACACGTTAAGGAAGTGGATGAGTCAACATCTGCCCTATTGCAAGACATTTGGGGGCAGATATACGAGCCATCTTGCATCATTTTCGCACCACCGTTGCATCACTTTTTGTGACGCAGCAACTGCATAAAAATGCGTCTCATTTACATCTAGGGAGATGCGTCACTTGACCGCTGTGGCTACAAAATGTCAGTAAATGCAGGCTATACATCCAGGATCCGCGGAACGGGTATCCTCCTTAAAAAAACATTAGAATCTCAATCATAAAGACCTGTACAGACAAGCAGGATAGATATGCTGCGCTGACTGGCATGTGGGAGGGGTAACAGAGTAACATCATGTTTACCTACATACCCCAAGGTTTACACTCTATCACCCTTCCAGATATAGGCGCGCTCATGCTCCAGGCACCGTAGGGTGAGTTCTTAATAGGAGGATACATTAACATGACAATTAACGATAATATGGACCAACATCCCTCAAGACAAGTCCCCCCTCCAAAACTCAACTAACTCACTTCCTACCTGCACTGGGGATGGTGGATATCTGGAGGATCCACAATCCATTTATACAACACATCAATTTCCACTCAGGGGCCCATGGTAGTATGTCCCGCATTGACCTTCTCATCTCAACAGCCACTTGTCTAACAAAATTCTGCGATGTGAGACACCTGGTGAGAGGGATATGGGTCCACTCTCCCGTATGGGCGAGATACTGTCAGGGCACTCCAAGGATAAAGACACTCTCCATAAATCCCTGTATCCTTAAACTCCCAGTAATATGAGAGGGACTCCTAACACAAACAACCCACTATTTTCACGAAAATGAACATTCAGTCACCTCCTCACTGATGCTCTGGTAAGCCTACAAAGTGGTAATCAGAGGACAGGCCCTCTCATTGATGGCAGGAAATAAAAGGGACAAAAATGCAAAGGTGGAGGCGCTCGGACGAGAGATCTTAAAGCTCGAGATGCAGTTAGTGCAGGATGCATAAACAGACACACTGCCTACGATTGCCACAACAGGAGTACAGAGACGTAGTAGCAGAGGCGGCTAGGATTAAATACAAAGCTACGCATCACAAGATTTATAAACTAGGAGATCAATTGGGGAAATTACTCGTCTGGCTAGATAGACGATAATGTCCTACCAGATGGGTGGTGGAAGTGGAATCACCAGACGGAGTGCACCTGAGAGACCCACAATCTATCGCAGACGCGATTGCAGCCTATTACCTAAAGTTATTCTCATCTGATGTGGCGACTTCTGAACAGGACTCCCTAACTTTCCTAGCGGACAGACCCCTCCCAACCCTCTCCCGGATGAGGCTTCACTTTTAGAAAGCAACCTCATGGAGGAGGAAGTGAAGCAAGCCATCCGAGCACTGCAACCGGGCAAAGCTGTGGGACATAACGGCATGCCTATAGAACTATACAAACTCACGGAACCCACCATCAGGTCTTACCTCCTGAAAATGTTTGATGAAAGTAGAAAAGTGGGCATGCTCCCAGAGGAGCAGAGACTTGCCTCTGTGGTTGTAATTTATAAAGAGGGTAAACCACCAGAACAATGCGCCTCCTACAGGCCCATCTCTTTGGTCAATGCAGAGCTGAAGGTACTAGCCAAACTCCTTGCTCTCCGTCTGACTCCACTAATGACAAAATTGGTCCATCCTGATCAATCGAGGTTCATTGCTAGCCACAACACAACGTTAAATCTACGCCGCCTCCAAGGAGTCTTGTGCCAAGCACACAAAATCAAGGAGGTTGCGATGATCCTGTCACTTGACACTCGCATGGCCTTTGATACAGTGGAATGGCCATATCTTTTTGCCGTGCACCGCCACATGGGCTTTGGCCCAACGTTTTTATACTGGCTGCGACTACTATACTCACAGCCCCTGGCACGAGTGGTAGTGAATGATAGAGTGTCAGAAGTTTTTCCCCTCCGTCGAGGAACATGACAGGGCTGCCCTCTCTCTCCCCTAATCTTCACACTGATCTTCTAACCATTGGCCACATGGATCAGAGGAGACCCCCTGATTCGGGGCTTGTGTTGGACGGAGGACTGGGAAGACAGAATATCACTGTATGCCAATGATATTCTCGTTTATATGCCTTCCCGCAGGTCTTCCATCACCAGACAAATTAGTATTTTGTTGATCTTTGGGGAATACTTTGGATACCTAATTAATTGGGCCAAGACAGTGAGGTTTATTCACCATGGCGTGGTGCCCTGCCTTCCATCTGAATGTGAAGCCTGTGTAGTTACAGAGAGTTTTCGATACTTAGGCATCCACGTTACTACTGAACCCAAGATATTTATACCCAAAATCTGATGGGTCTCTTGACTCGCCTAAAAAGTGATGTGCGACACTGGAGACCTCTCCCACTTTCTTTATTAGGAAGGGCAGCACTATTTAAGATGATAGCACTGTCCCGTTTTCTATACTTGTTGCAGAACTCCCCCTTCCTGGTGCCTGACACATACTTCAATGCAATCAATAGTGAAATTAGGACCCTGCTCTGGGATGGAGGATCCCCCCGTATTGCCTTGGCAAAATTGACTTGTGGTGGTATGACGGGGGGATAGCCCTACCTGATCTCCAACCATATTATACAGCAGCCCAACTAACAGCCATCAATTATTGGGCCCACCAGCCCAGAGAGGAACCCTACTACCGAATGCACCACCTGGTTTTCCAACCTGGATGATACCGTTGAGCTCTATACACCAATTTATGTCATTTATCTCAAGAGGGACAGACAGCATAAAACACTCACCTTTGGCACTCAACCCTATTAAAATTGGGGTTGGTTAAGAGGATTACGCCAACCATGACCTTTTGGGATGCAGAAATTCTAAGCACAATGGCAAATAGATAAGGTTTCGATAGATGGGACCTAATAGGGATCTCCACGGTGGGAGACATATGTACAACCAGAGGGGTGATTCCATTTGCTGAGTTACAAAAACATACAAATTAGCCCCCACAAAGGCCTTCTGGTATTTACAAATTTGACACATCCTTCAGGCAGTCCTTTGCCAGACGAAGCCCTACTGGAATCATCCCCCCTGGAGGATAGACTGCTGGAGGAACATCTCCCCACTACAGGGATCTCACTCACATACCGAAAACTCATAAATACCTCCCCTAACACTCTAACCCAACTTGAAAATGCTGGGAAATAGATTTGGACGACTTACAGGACGAAGACTGGGTAGAAGCCCTAGCTTCACTGCGAGAGGTTGCTGTGGGACTACGCTTTCGATTAGTGCAACTAAAAATTCTTCACAGAGTATACGTCTCCTGCACTACATGGGTACAAATGGGCAGACAGATGGACATGTTGTGTCTCAGGAAATGTGGTGAAGTAGGAACCTTCTTTCATATATTGTGAGAATGCCCAAACATCCAAACCTACTGGAGTGCAGTCCTAACATGCATGAATGAAGTCACGGTTATAATTACGAGGCTATCTATTAAAATATGCCTCCTTAACACTTGGGACGCCACAGATTTACCAAGGGCAGACTAAACATGGGTTACACCGGGCACAATGGTAGCTAAGCGTAATATAGCTCAGAGGTGGGCGGTGCCAGCAATACCATCCCTTAATGACTGGAAGAGAGATTTGGATTGGTGCATGGTGGTGGAGAGATCTCTATATTCAAAATGAGAGGCTGCCCCAAGAAATGTGAGAAAATCTGGGGTAAATGGAATACATATAGAAGAAGCCCATGTACCGTCCCTAGACGGTCGGATTATATACTCCAGAGCCTAGTGACTAGACTGGGCGGGGGGTGCTAAATGTGCTGCCTTGTTCAACTGACTATTCCTAATTATATGTGCAAAAACTGTTGCCTTGCGAATCTTCGTATACCAACCGATGTATAATGCCTCAGTCAGAAATGTGAAATCAACTGTTATTACTCTTATTTTTCTTATTGGTTGTGTCACAATGAGCATATGTCAAGTGGTGAATAACCGTCTGTTAATAAAAAGATATTTTAAAAAAACTAAGTGCTCCGCCATATTGTTGGTACCTTGGTTCATGCAATAGAAGCCCACATCCATATATGTCTGCACGTGGTTTCCCGTAGCTTATTACACGCCTGCATCTTTTCTGGAGGTTGTACCACCATGAAGGGCATAGAGGTGGACAGGAAAATATATGAACTGCTACTTTGACCTATTCCACACATTAAAATGAAAGGATACATGTTGAAAACATATATGCAAGAATAAAACCTTTGATTGCACATCTATCCCATGAATAAATATTTCACTGTACACCTAGGGTCAAATTTGTCGAAGGGTTATATTGCCACGCAATACAGTGCAAGAGCGACGCAACTCTTAAGTTGGATTTATCAAGCCACGCAGAGCCACCTTGACTGACCCCGCGTGGCTTGATAAATCTAGAGTAACGTAACGCAGCGCAAATCATTATGTTGCATTGCTCTGACCCAGGGAGGCAGACCTGGGAATGCATCAAAAATCTACTCACCCCCAGGGGAGGCATAACGAGGAGAAATATGTTATTACTCCTCAATTTTTAGGTCTCGCTGAGTCAGCACGCATGCGCTGCTCGGAGAGATGTTTAGTAGGTGAGTTTTCAAAGTGCTGCTGGCTGGCCTAGCGCTTGCGTTCATGCGAGCGTGCACGTGCGCAGCCGGCTGCTTTCAGCACCTGAGGCGCCATCTGGAGCTTTCACCTTTTCCACCATCGCGCGCGCACCCCTGCTTTCACTTTTGCCGTCCCCCTCGCGTGTTTGCCGGCGCGCACCCCTGCTTTTATGTTTTTCGCGTGATCGCGATCACTTTCCTTTTGCTTGTTTCTCCACATGCCAAGCTTCACCCACAACGTCCCCACTGCGTCGCCACATTGTATGTCTTCCTCCTGTCAAGCTACTTTTCTCCAGATGCCAAACTTCTTTCCAACTCGAGCCATTCTCATGTTCTTTGCCTACCCAGCTTCTCTTCCTCCGTGAAGCAAACCTCTTTTATCCCGTTGGTAGAAATCTTCTCTTCCTATGCCAAGCTTCCTCCCCATCCTTAACAGTTTTCGATCCCAGTGGCAAGCTTCATCCACGTCAGGGAAGCTCACAACACAGCGCTTTCCAGGTGCGTGTGCATTTATAATCATTTTTTTTTTGGTAAAAATTCTAAACCAGCTGTACTATGTCACTTCTTTTCAGATGCCAGTCATGCGTGTTTGCCAAAGCTGCTCAGTGACTGGTGCTATCTTTGTATTCCTGGATTGGGTAAAGAGTAGGACTGGGACAGGAAATTGCCCCCGGCACCAAAATAGACTGCCACCCTTTAGTAAATCAGATAGCTAAATAAAAAAGGCTCCCTTCCTTCCAAAACACTACTTGCCCGCCCCCCCACCACGCCTCCAAGATCGCTGCTTTTGTTTTGGTTTAATTCAAATTATATTTTGTATACTTTATATCCATGTGCCTTCTTTCCTCACCCCCTCATCCCTCACACAACAGTACGTGCGCGCCCCACTGCCTCTACAGTATCGCTATAATCGCAGTTTTTTTTATTTCAATAACATTTGTGCGGGTGGGGGACAATATGTACTTTACAAAAATGTAAAAATATTTACAAAATATTGAGCTGACGCCGAGGCTCCAAGATGGGTACCCAGCTCCCTAGTCAGCAATTTGCAGGGAGGTTCCAGTGTCAAAGGGCTCACTGATTGGCTGTGTCCTCTCTCCCCGACCAACTTAATTTTGCAGACACACTGTTATACCGCAAGCTTGCCCTGAAGGTATTGTATCACACAATGGTTATTTTAAATCGTTGTCAGGCTCCCTTCATTACTATGGTGAAATTGCTTGTTGTTATTTTCTGTAAATTGCGTAATAGCCCGCTGTGCATATCTCCAAGAACACAACTTACAGAAAATAACTAACAACAAGCAATTTTGCCACTGTAATAATACAAAGCAGGTGTTGCTTCGCTTCGCCCATCCGATGATGTTTTTCTCTTTCCCCTGTGTTGCTTTTCCTAACCCCCAACCTCCTTTGTGTTGCTTCTGTCCCCGCCATTGCTTGTTGTCCACCCCCATTTTGCTTTAAAGTAAATGGTGCAGCAGACTTCTTCCACTACGGCAGGAAAGAGGATTTTAAATATTGGGTCCAGTTTGTAGAGAAATCGTTTCAGAGGCAGTTTCGGGGTGTTCTCAAAATAGGACTGCACGTCATGCAGCTTTAGAAAGTTTTCTCCGGTACCTCTATAATTGCCTGACAAAAAATGAAAACAGGCGTACAAGTGTAGCCTTTTCTTATGTCATTTGCACTGTCCTAAAAGATCCAGGGCTGACACATCTTTCCAAAGACAGTGGTGACATTCTTTGGCGACTAGGGTGTATGTGAAAAGCTGTGTAAGAGATAGGTGGGACAGTTTCATTTGCAGAATATATGAAGTCAGGGTGAGCTCGTTTCTTTAAATATCTAAATTCATTCACATCTGTAATCATAATTTTGGCAGCAACAGAAGATCTCGGTGCTCGTTTCATTTGCAGCGAACACAGAGCTGGGTGCTGTGAGCAGTGCAATTGAAACAGTATTTATACTTCCATGCCACTCATTTGTATAATCGGCCACAGTTAGCCATGCCATAATCACTTACACAAAATAAAACAAGCATTTGCAATGCAATCGGTCTCACATTTACAAGAGTTTGAGATATTGTATTATAAACGATAATGTCTTTTATTTGTGTTTTGAAAACCTGCAAGTGATACGTAAACACGTACTTTGTACTTATAGTCCTTGCTTACGAGAAGCAAAGCTGGCAGCAACTGCACCTCTTTTACTTCCAGCCTGGATTCCCATAAGCAAGCACTATAAGTTCAAAGTGCCTGTTTACGCATCGCTTGCAGGGTTTCAAAACACATAAATATCAAGCATTGGCATAGCCAATAGGTCTCGCTTTTGGGACCTTATAAGTATTTAGTTATGCAGCACAATATCCTTACATCAACTGCTACATGGCTAAACACGTGTAAGGTCCCAAAGGCGAGACCTATTGGCTATGCCAATGCTTGTTCTTTTTAACATAGAAAGAAGAAAATGTCTCAGGGGATTGATTTGTGAAGGAAGGTGTCCCTTTCTGCACAAAAACAGTCCTGCTTACAACGCAGGCACCCTTGCACCATGGCTAGGGTGACCAGAATTTTAAAGCCAAAAACCAAGACATTTCTAAAAAATAGAAGAAGGACTACAATTTAACGTCATCCCAGCACATAGACTGACAGCGCTCCTTAGCAGAGAATTACAGAACAGGCAGGAAGAACATACATAAAATGCCGATTTTAAAGCCGGTAGCATGCCTGTTAATTAAATTGCTTTCTTATAACCGCTGCTAACTATCCCTGGTTTGCAAAACATAAAAAGATACCTCCCACCGTTTTCACCCGACCCTCTCTAAAAACCGGGACATGAGCTTAATTGCCTGAAATCTTCCAGAACGGCTGCTGAAACACCGGGACTGTCCGGGCAAATCTGGGACTCCTGGTCACCCTAACCATGGCGCATGGGTGCCTGCATTGGCGCTAGGCAGTACATTGATTGCCAGCGATCAGAAATAAAAGGTATGCACCGTATAATGGTAATTACAGTGCATTCCTGCCCTTTCTCTTTCACGCAGCGCAGCGAGGTGGCTTGCTGCGCTGCATGATGATTTGATTAATAATAATATGCCCCTTAGGGTCTGATTAGAGACAGCTCCTAAAATTGTGAACCCTGCATAAACAGCTCTTTGTGCAGGTACCAGAGATATGAGTGGTGCCATGTTTATTACAACTGAGAGTTAAGAACCTGCTGTGAATTTTGGCAGGTCAAACATACTGACATTTATGAAAGGGAAAAGGGCTGGTACTTAACCATGACACATGATTTTAGGGGTGTGTGCACAACACCCGCATCTAAGTTTCAACAAATCTCGTATGATCATATCTGATAAATTTCGAATACATTGATGTCCGATTTTATCGGATGGGCCACTGGTAATCTCGCCCCAAGGCAGCCCTTTCTTTGTGAACTAGCAGTAAATTATGCCTGTCCACAGTACAACATTGTCCCAGGGAAAGTCGCTCTCTTGAAAAAAGACCGCTAATGTGATGGTGGATTTTTCAAAAACTATGTGAAGTGGGAAGCAGACTTCTGAGAGGAAAGGCAGCAGTGCAATTTGCAGATGACACAAAAAAAAAACATTTTTTGGCAAATGCAATTTGGGATTTCTGCCAAATAGGAAACATATTGTACGGTGTAAACAAAATAAGGAGCGTAGGTGAAGTGGATCGCAAACAACACTTGACATGGGGATTGTGTGACCTTTAGGTGACACCCAATTTGTCATGTTCTGTCTACGATGCAGCAGTCTTTTTGTGACAGCCTAGTTGGCGTGGGAGGCAGCTGGCCCGGCCACACATGATCCTCACTCAAGAGTAATGAGAAATGTGCGCTCTGTATTTATATTTGTCCTACAGAAAGCATACCTCAGCGAGGAGGGAACTGCACCGCCTGCTACCATGGGATGTATGGTTCTTCAGCTCTACTTTTAATTGACTTATTTGTTGCTTTTTCTAATGAGAATTTTTAAATAGTATGAACGAAATATATCCATTTTCTCTGAGCGCAACACTTCATAGCGTAGCTGGAGGGTTTGACAGCCTCTAATTCTTCGCTTGCCCTCAAAATCAGCATGGAACCTTTATTTTGTATTTTACCGCGATGCTCACCTGCAAAACAACATGCGCATCTGCTGAACCAAATGTGCATAAAGTACGCCTATGCATGCAAATATGAACAGGGACATGTGGGGTCATTGGCTGCATAAAGATCCAACCGGAAGAAAGAAATGGGCAATTATTTTAAGGCGTCACTAAAATACATTTTCAAAATGTACAGGTTAATACGCAGACATCATGGAGGCCAGCTCTTAACATCGTTTTGCTCGGTGGTATTACATGTCGGTAAATGAAACGCACACGTCTTTAACCACTGTACCTCCCATGAAAGCATACATCTGGCAGGGGTTTCGAGCCCATAGATGTTACTGCCAGGATACCAGTCTGGTCACAGTGCCCTATGCAAATGCTATAAATAATAAGTATTCATAAATGCAGTTCATGTACAGCAGCAACACCCTAGCACATTAAAGTCACACATCACGACAATCCATCAGCAATACAGAACCACTGAATACAATAAATCAGCAATGCCATATTAAACCCACAACACAATGACACACACGAACAAACAAAGACAACCATAACAAAACACCTTTAATCTCCAACATATCAATGCAATAACATTCTTAAACAGCAATACAATAAAATATTATAGAACACCGCAATTTGTTTTGTGCTCGTCTGTGTTTTATGCTGGAGTGCTTTGGTGTTGCTGCATTCTTGAGTTGCTGCAAATGTGTGATTTGTGTTATCGGGGTGTGTTAGTGCATATTTTTGTGTAATTGTAATGTGTTGTTTCTCATGTTATATTGCTGTATTATTTTGTGTCTTGCCATTGTGCTGTATTTGGGCTGAACTGTTTTGCTCTGTTTGTGCTGTGCTGTGTTTATGATGCTAAAGACACACAATTGATGGACGGAAGGCAGAACAAATCAAAACATTCTTCCCCAGTCAAGAGATCTGGGTTAAATCCATCATTCTTTTGCTCACTATGCCACCCCAGTTTAGACCTGGCCATATGCAAATCAGTCTTGACCCTGTGCCTCATGGGAACAGTCCAGCCCGAACTGCCAAGCCAGGTCCTCCCTGGACCGGAAACAAACATCCTAGGACAGGTTTCAGGGTTTCACCCCTCATCAGCCAGGATAGCTTGATTCCAGTGGAACAGTGAGCCCCGGACCCAGGTCTGAGCATACCTGGCGCACTTAGGGTCCAGTGCTCTCCATGCCACTGGAGTCAAGCTATCCTGGCTGACGAGGGCTGAAAGCTCGAAACCGGTCCTAGGATGCTTGTTTCCAGTCCAGAGAGGACCTGGCCTGGCAGTTCGGGCTGGACTGTTCCCACTGGGCGCAGGGTCAAGACTGATTTGCATATGGCTGGGTCCAAACTGGAATGGCATGGTGAGCAAAAAAACGATGGATTTAGGCCCAGATCTCTGTACTGCGGTGAATGTATAACATTGTTCTGCATTCTGTCCATCAATTGTTGTTTTTGCAATTGTGTTTATGATGCTGTCAATGTGGTGTTTTGTTGTTTTTGCCTTACCGTGCATTTTATTTTTGTGGTGGTGTTTTGTGTTTGATTTTTGCTATAGTGTTTCCATTATTGCACTATGTTGTTCTGGTTGGTTGTGTGTGATGTTATTGAGATTTACTGTGGCTGTTACATTGTTTTGTTTTACTATATGCTGTCTTATTTACTGTGTTGTGCCCTGTTCGGTCTGTTTTGTTTTGTCATTTTACTGTGCTGTTTTATGTTATTACATGTGTAGTTCATATACTGAATTTTACACATTTTGCTAAGCTTCCAGCCGACATCAGCACGTTCGATTAAAGTTTCAGTGACAATCATTTAGTGCCAACCTAACACTTTCCAGACCTATGAGATGTAAATGTTTTTGCGGCTCGCACGCATCTAGGATGCCGTTGGACCCGGTGAATATAAACAATCCAGTGGGTTCACCCTCAGAGAGTTGTAGAGAGACACAAGCCTCTAACACGTGTCACCCCCTCCCCCCCCATTGGTCGTTAACTTCAAGGGACCTTTGACCTTGAGATAAGGAGCAGCTCCTTACTTTGCTATCCAGTAACACCTTCTTTTCAGCGATTTGGAAAGCAATTCAATCTTCAGAGTCCCAAGAGCAAATATAATATTAATTTGTCCATATTTGCACTCCTTCCCATACTTTGGGTTTAAGTCATAGTTCTCTGAGTCAGCCCCTAGTGAGATTCAGGTTTAGAACTACCCTGCTGGGCCCAGTTATTTACTCTGCTGGAAAGCAGGTGAATTAAAGACTCGCCCATTCACCAGGCCCATTTGAAGGGGGTTGAAGTCTGACCCTGGGAACGGATGAGGGTGGTGGGGGAGAAATCTGCATGGGCTGATGCACACATACTTTGCCCCTGAGAAACAATGGGAGGCAGACACATCCAGGGCACTACTCAGAGGAGGGACTCTCATTTGAAGGTTTGGAGGAAAGAGAGCACCTTGACAGTTTGGGGAGCGCTTGAAGCTCTAAGAGAGCTGGGACTATTGGCCACTTGAAGTCACCGTATTGAAAGGTGGCATGATGCTCTGCCAAAGGAAATAGAAAGGAGTGGAATGATGATTTGCCATCTTTGCATTATGCAGAGGTGCTGACTTTCTGGAACTTCCCACCCCTCTTAAAACCCCTGCACAAGGGAGAGACTTTGAGACATTCTGGGACCTAGGGAAACTACATCCAAAACAACTTGCCCTAGTTGGAAGAAAGAAGACTTATGACTCCTGCTGAAGAAAAAACGAAAGGGATTCTGACTGCTACTGAAACAGAGGACTCAAGAATTTCTGGTACCCAGGGACTAGAGTTTGTCTCCAGGGCCACTGACATTGGCCTCCTCACTTTCTCTCAGTGACAGTAGAAATTGGATGACTTGTTGGGGAACTTGGAGGAGAGGGTTCTCCTAGAACATCTCTGTTACAGTTCTGGCTGAAAGTGCCTAAGGAGGGGTACCAAAGGGCATTGCCTGGCATACAGGTCACCTGCAAGTGGTCAAGAAGCTGTGGAACTTTGCGACTGAAGACAGTAAGTGTGCCCTCTCTTGAGAGCTATGGGGTGCTTCTGTGAGACCCTGAGCCAAGGCGCTGGCTAGTGTCATGTAAAATAGCCCACAAGAAATCTGATATATCTTTATTATGTGATTTCTCAGAATAGTTTGAAAGAGCATTGCTACCCTATGGTCATTGGTAATGCAATATTCATGAATTCATGAACTTAATTTACAGTATTTCTAACAAAAGCCTCTAATAAATATTGCGTGCTACAGTTTTGAAACATTAATTACTCTCAATCCAAAGATAGAACATATTGTTTAAAATTGTTACAGGAAGAAAAACATTAAGATGCTGAATGAGCAGTTTCAGGATTCATACCTACTACTGCCAATACTGGAATGAGGCTTTGTAAGAGTTTGCACATACTACAGTGTTGTACAAAATACAAATTAGAATGGCTATTTCAAATAACATCTGCAGTCATAATAGTTTTAGCAAAAAACATGTTATTTACACACTCACACCAGGCACTAAGGGAGAAGGAGCAATGGCCTTAGTCCCCCCACCCCCACCCCCACTGAAGGCCTAGCAGCTAAAATTACATTTAAAGAAAACCATAAACATTAGAAGCCCGGAGGACAAAAAACAACTCTTCTTTTGAATGGAGTGCTTCTTAGGGGAGAATTGGTGAAAACGTATTAAAATTGCCCCTATGGCCGAAGATACTGAGGTTTGTTTCTCCTGCTTGAAGGACACCTGCCCAGCAGGATCTCGGTGGGGGAAATGGCCTTAACAACATGAGCTGAGCCACCGTGCCGTTTCCCTGCAAACCGTACCACGCTTCCCTTAACCACGCATGTGCCTTAACATCCCTTATGCATGGTTAAGGCAATGCGCTGTCTAGTTGCCAAGCGGAGGCACAGGAAGGGGAAGACAGGATGAGGAAGACAGGAAGAGGAAGGACTATTGGGAATCGGGAGAGGACACGGTGAGGTAAGTGGGGCTGGGGCTTGGTCTTGGGGGTGGAGGGGTTGTTTTTTGGGGTGGGGGTAGGTTTTAGGTCTTAGGCGGGGGTTGGGGTAGTTTTTAGGGTGGGGAACAGCTTTTAGGGCTAAGGGCGTGGGGAAAAAGAGACAGTTTACAGGGCAGGGAGCAGGGTCAGGGTACTTTAGAGATGTAGGCGATAGTTTTTAGGGATCAGAGCTGGGAGCCTGGGGGATGGGGGATGGGGACGGGGTAGTTTTTGGGGTGTGGACTTAATTTTTAGGGCGCAGGACAGGTTGGGGTAGTTTAGGGATGCAGGTGATAGTTTTTAGGGTTTAGGGCAGGGGACAGTTTTAGGCCTTAGGGAGTGTGGGCGGCTGGGTCAGGGTACTTCACAGAGGTAGGGAAGTTTTTTAGGGTGCAGGGCAGGGGGGCTGGGTTCGGGGTCGTTTTTGGAGCATGGGCTAAATTTTTAGGGCTCAGGGCAGGAGGAGAAGGGACAATTTACATGGCAGGGTCAGGGTTGTTTAGGGATGTTGGGGATAGTTTAGGGCTCAGGGGTAGTTTGTGGGGTGTAAGTTTAAATTTTAGAGGGTAGGGCAGGGGGAAAAGGGACAGTTTATAGGGCAGGGGTAAGATCTTTAGCCTGCATACCCCTTTACCCATCATGTCTTTACCACAAAATTGTGTGGTAAAGGAATGCGTGCTAAAGACGTGGTAGAGACCGTTTGGTACATGCATGTGTTGTTCAGGCATGCGTTGTACCATCATACAACCTCTTAGTGGTCTGTGACCTAGAATACCTCTTCCATGCTTTGTGGTTTATTAATTAACCTCCTACGCAGGCCAGCAGCCCAGGGAACCAGCCAGTGAAGAGGCGCACGTGTCACCCCTCACTTCATATACAACACCCTGCCAATTGCTGAGGCCCCATCTGGGGTTCAGTGAGTCTCAGGGTATGAAGAGGTGCTCTCTGAGGTCAGGACTCCACAGTCCACAGGCTTTTAATTGCACACTTTTCCCTCTCTCTGCAGACAGACGACCAATAGAGCAGGAGAAAGGGAGAGTAACAGCTGCTACCTATCCCACAAGCACTAAGAAAAGAGTGTCAGTCAGGTGGGAAGCTGGACTGGCCATGCGCACAGTCCCCTGAGAAATCACCCAGGTACCTGACACATGGAGGCAGAGACATCACGTTTTAAAAACTATGCATGCTCAAATACCTACATATAAATAGAATAACTGGTTCAGTGACCCACAGCTGGAGAGAAGGGATTGCCACAGGCCTTCTGGGAAATTTGCTTCATAAGGCCATAGAGTGGCTGTCAAAATTACATATTGAGGAGGAGGTTCAATACCAGTTACTCTGTCTTTGGGGGCTGTAAGTAGATTGTCAGACCTCCATGGGAGCCTTACTTTAAAACGATGATTGCAAAATTGATCCTCACAGGTAGAGTTGTTTGACAGCTTATACTTTCTCAAGTAAAACTGGGCATTTGTTGGAAACATAAAAGTTGGAACTGTGCGAGACTGATTCGGATCACTCCTCAGGATATGTTGGCCTATAGACTTGCTAGCTCACAGTGCATCATCTGTACCCCTAACCAGACTAGGTAAAAAATTGATTGGTCAAGCCTAGAACATGGCAACCCTGACTTCCCAAGGAAATTATGATAACAAATCTAGAACCCTTTCACTTAATTACTTATGCATACCCAAAGAGATATACAAGAAATACAGCGAAAGGCATTGCAATATTTATTGAAGCATTGTGAATCTTGAGTAAAATACTTGTGTTGCAATAATCAATGGAAGGATAAAAAATAATGTGATTAGCATTACGAGAATGTTGAAAAAGATAAACAGTTCAACCATTTTGCTGATTACAGAGAATATGTGCCTGCATACAAGTACTGCAATATATTGCAATCCTACCTTGCACATTCAAGCCTATCATGTCTAGGGTGAGTGAGTCTTCCAAATCCCTGGAGGGTGATCCAACTCTCTGATACCTATGGGCAAGTGCCTTCAAGCTGCCCGTCTTGGTGTAGAGCTGGACAGCAACCCTAGCATGAGGTAAACAGGAATCAGCTGAGCTGGAATTCAGGCTTGGATTGGCCTCTCAGTGCCAGCGAAATGCTCCTCCTTCTAAAAGAAGACTTGATGTCGCATATATAAAATAACATCCTCCATATCAGCATGCCCAAGTCCCAGTCAGGCTGCTATTGTTTATTTAATTGTGATGGCTCGGTTGCCGAGAAGCCAAAACAAAAAGGTAACATCTTGCGTGATTAACTTAGCCTTTGTACTGAATGTTCAAATGCCTACAAAGTGGTGGTGTAAGCAAAACTGAGTTCAAAGAATATTATCCTGTATGTGTACACAAATGAATGTGTATCAAATGTCATCATGTTTAGGGAGATAAGGCAACTTAAGAACGCGAGCATGTAAAATGAGGTTTCTTAACCAGGCATAGAGTACTCATGTGACATAGAAATTTATGACCCAGGAGAAATTTTTTCCATTTGTAAAGATTCTGTGGGCTGAGACGTGTAGTCTTAGTGATCTGGGTTGTCTAGACCTGTATTATAAGTACACACAATGTGAGGGTAGAGGCTATAGATACCGCACCTAATGCGGCATGTAATGGAAGGTACTGGCCCTGTAGAGAGTGTGAGATCAACAGTAAATCTGGAGATTATTTTCATTTCACCTGGTGACCTGAAAGAATTCAAATTAGTCTCAAAAAGGAATTCTAAGTGCAGGGCCGGACTGTGAACACAAACCAGCCCTGGCAATTCAATTAGACCGGCCAGGGGTGGGGGGGGGGCAGCGGGGGTGCTAGTGTGAAGCATTGCTGCTGCTTTTGTTACAGGAGGCCGATATTGCAGCCCTGCTGCAAAACTGTCCGCCATTAACAAAAATGGTCCACACCACTCAAAAACTGGCCCCCACCCTTTCAGCCCACCAGGAAAATGTCCAGTGCCCGCTTCTGCCAGTCCGGCCCTGTCTATGTGAAATCAGTATGTTGATTCACACTGTCTCACCACAGGAAAGTCAACCTTGCTGGCCCCAAACACGTAGAATGTACACACTTGTGAAAACACAAACATTCAAGAAATTCTGACTTTTTCAAAACTACAGGAATAGCACTAAGAGCACAACTAACAGATGCCTGCTACAGTTACGCTGCTCAAGTCATCCTCATGCACCTCATGCTCTGCACAGATGGCATGATGCTGTATAACATAGATGTACACAACAAAAAGTTCCTGATGAAGAGGCATACAGACAGTTGGAGATGGTCCTGTTTCTCTCAACCTAACGTGGGAAAAATGGTCTATGTGAAAATGTTTGCTCACTGCAAAGCTACTTCTTGATTTGATCTGTCTCAGCTCTGTCTCATAGAGAATAAAAAAAGCAAGTTTATGTAGCAAAAATATCATCTCTTTTTTAGCTGGTTCAAGGGGCATCAATTAGATAACATAGAAGCAAAGATATGACCGAACATGATCTTGAAATCACTGGAGCTACATCGCTTGACACCTTCTACCTAAGTAAACTGAAACTCGCATGCTACAAATACATTACAAAGAAGCAATTCTGAATCTTTCAATCATAGTTGTTGCCTCTAATGTCCAGAAGAGGAGTCTCCAATCTGTAGCTCACAGATGTGCAGCAGAGTCCAGTATACTAATGAAAAGTTCTTATGCTTAGCTGCACCCAGCTTCAAATCCTTGTAGTGGTAGCCAGTCTAATCAAAGTCATCAGCCTACGCTCACTCACACAGTGCGACTGACAGCTGAAAGCAGCAATACAACTTGTTGCGCAGCGCTGCATCAAATGGAGAGAGCAGGAATGCACCATATTTACCCACAGATGATGCATCCCTGTTCTTCATCTGCGCTTGTGGGCTATATGCTGCTTAGTGGCAAAGCATGCCTGCATTGTAGGTAGGATTGTTTTTGTGAAGAAAGAGATACCTTACAACATAAAAACAATCCTTAGAGGTGTTTTCTGCTTTCTAAGTGTGCTGCAGAATGATGAGAAATTTTCCTCAATGTGCCTCTATGAGGAAGAAGCAGCATTTTGGCGCTTTCCCAGGTTTCCTTGTCTTGATTAATCTGGGAATGTGCCAGATTACATGAGTAGATGCATGGGAACACCCACTCTCCATACATGTAATGCCTTCCTGGTGCAGAGTAATGGAAGCCAGTGACTTGCACTGCCTTGCATTACTCCAGATTTACCAAGCAACACAGGGCCAGGCCTGGTGGCCTTGCGTGTTAGTTCAATTGGCCTTAAGGACTGCATTGCGTGACTCAAAGGCAACACAATCCTATGATAAATCTGGACTTGTGTGCTTAAGCAAGAGGTCTGAAAAGAAGAATTTCAGTGATAGGTTGAGTTGTTTGAGTGCAACACTTCTGAAGCAGAAGGGAAAGAGTGGGGGAATGATGCAGAAGCTTCCCAGGAGCCAAGGAGAGCAGTGGCTGGAGCGGAGACATGTAAGTGCCTCACTGCTTGTTGGGCAGGTGTGAGAAACATTCATATGTATGATAAAGTGTGTTTGTGCAGGTGTTTGTGTGTGCAATTGCAACCATGTGCCTTAGTAGGTATGGGTGTGTGTGGGTGTGTGTGTGTGCCAATTGTTGGGACCTTCTTTGGCAAACATTCCCTCTCCTTGCTAACAATCCCCAGCATCTAGGACAATCAGTTGCATATGGCTTTCATCAATGGCACAG
This sequence comes from Triturus cristatus, assembly GCF_964204655.1. NCBI lineage: Eukaryota > Metazoa > Chordata > Amphibia > Caudata > Salamandridae > Triturus > Triturus cristatus. Next base: position 185,562,869 of record NC_140593.1, on the reverse strand, counting down.
CTAACGTGTAGGCTTTGTAATTACCCAGATGAGTCCTGGTTACACCTGCTATGCTGTTGTCCCCACCTTGTTCACGACCGTCGCCGACTATTGTTCCCAGTATAACGGGACAAGCTACTGAGGCATTGCAGGGAAGCGTCTGGTTTGTGTTTCAGCAACAACTCCGCTCAAGTTCTAGCAAGGGCTGGCAAGTTTCTTAACATTATTTCAACCACATTGCACACAGCTCAGCACTAAGAAATAGTCAAAGAACATGAGACGGGGTCTAGGGGGTCAAATCGGATCACCTTGCAGGGTCTAACAATGCAATGATAGAGATAGCTCACTAAGAGCTGGTGAAGCAATCTTAGTTCCTTCTTATATTGCCATTGTACAAATGGACTTCGCTGAAAGCTAGGTATTGGCAACTGAAATAAACCTTGGGACATTCTGATTTTGCCTTTTGCACTCCACACTTTCCTTCTTGCTCTAAAAGGCCAATTCTGACATTCTTGCCATCAACCAGAAATGCTGCTTGGGAAGTGTTATTAATCTTGTACTGCTTGCTTTTATAATGTGTTTTTAAATTTTTAGCCCTGCTTTAATTAACTATCAATGCGATGTTTGTACTTTACAGTTTTAATTAACTGTAAAATAGAGACACTGGCACAGTGATCTTCATTCATGGCAGAATGGCATTCACCCCTTGCAGAATGATGCTATAGCTTCTCTAAATCCAGCATAATGATAGCAACAGTGTTGGCCGTGCTTAGCATATAGGTGAACACTCCTGGCATAATGTTGTCCATAATGCACTTATTGTGGGAATTTCTGGCATTATTATGTCTAGCTCCGGCATAATGGTGACCACTACTGTCATATTGGTGGCAACTGTTGCCTATTGTGAGCCCCTGTCACAATTGTTGGCATCCAAATCATACTTATGGCTGTTTTTGACAAGTTGAGCGCATCCTTAGCACTTTGATGTTTAACCCTAACACATTACTATCCCCGGCTTAATGTTGGCTTTGAAATATTGTAGGGATATTTGTCATTATGGTTTCCATTCCTGGCGTAATAGTTGCTCAAATATAATGGTGTATATCTTTGGCATATTACAGGCCTTCTTGGAATTATTTCAACCACCAATGATATGAGACTGTAATCCATGGTCATGTGAGGTACAGTCTGAAGCGGTTGTATTTATGAGAATGTCCTGAAAATGGCAAGCTGATGTTTGGGGAATACACATTTAGGTAACAAGCATGCATTTTCTAGAAATGAGAATTTCAAGGCAGAAATTTGAGCCAAGGAACCCCCAAATGATGTTTTCCAGAAGATGATCCTTGACCCTGTCTTCAGGCAGGTCGCTCCCCCTCACCACACAGCTCCACCAGTTGGACGGTGTGTCCCTGCTGCTTTCACCACCGCTGCCACAGGTTCGAGGCTCCTCTGCCTCGGTAGGCAGGTACTGCTGAATTCTTGTCTTGCATTCCTGTGTTACTGTATTGCGATTGTATTGGTTCCCTCGTCTTTTTCCTACTGTGCCCCCTGTTTTTGCCTTCTGTAACCCCTTGCCCCCTGTTTTGCCTCCTGTATCCCCTTGCCTCACCCGTTTTTCCCACCGCTGCATCCCCGCCCCCACTCACCCATTCGCCGCCTCGCTTCCGCCTCCCAGCTGCCCCTCCCTCCCACCTCCCTTTATATGGCGGCCGCTGCGGGGCCGCGCGCAGTGGGCACGCCGCTGACGCACCAAAGGCGCACCTAAGGCAATCCCGTCGGCTCCCGTCCACACCTGGACCGCGCCCAGCGCCAGACCCCCTGGCCCCCGCGAACACCACGATGCCCGTCTATGCTACGATGCCAGCACCCTCCACGCACTCAACACCGGTCGATCACACACCAGCTTTCTGGCCGCCCCGAAGTGCACCCAAGGACCCTTCTCCTGCTGGAACTGCAGCTTCACCAGCATCCGATCCGCCAATCCACCCACCATAAAAGAACGCAACCACCTTAGATGCATTCTTCTCAACACCCGCTCCACCTGTAAAACACGCTGCTGAACTCAGGGACCTACTCGACTCAACCTCCCCAGACGTCGCCTTCCTGACGGAGACCTGGATGAACCCCTCCTCGGCACCCGACATCGCCATAGCCATCCTGGACGGCTACAGGATCACCCGCAGGGACTGCATCAACAGAGTAGGAGGAGGAATCACCATCGTCCACAGGAACACTCTAAGAGTCCCGACCAACACAGACAACACCCTCAGCACCGCTGAACACCTGCAATTCCAGATCCACACCGATCCCAACACCACCCTCAGAGGATCCCTCGTCTACAGAACCCCCGGACCCAGCCACAGTTCAGCGACTCCATCGCCGACTTCGTCAGTACACACTCCTTCACCTCCACAGACTATATCCTCCTCGGGGACCTGAACTTCCACCTCGAGAACAACAACGACACCAACTCTATCACCTTGATCGACAACCTCGCAAACCTCGGACTCAGACAACTCGTCACAACACCCACTCACTCTGCCGGCCACATGCTTGATCCCATCTTTTCCGCAAGCTCCCACGTCTCCTTCAACCACACCACCGAACTCCACTGGACTGACCATCGCTGCATCCACTTCACCTTCCAAAACCCACCACGCACCACCGCACCCAATAGATCCCTCGCTGCTGCCGGAGCAAAGTCACCGAAGACCAGCTAACCACCACCCTCGCCCGGAGCCCACCCACCGACCCCACCGACCCTGGCACCGCCGCCCGCAACCTCAGACAATGAATCGACGACTGCGCCAACACCCTCGCCCCGATCAAGAAACCCTCCAACAGACACACCAGCAAGAAAGCCAGCTGGTTCACCAAGGGCCTCCAAGCAAACCTGCCAAAAGCTAGAAAAGAAATGGCACCATGAACAGACACCGGACAGCTACACAGCCCACAAGAACGCCACCCACAGACACCATCATCTCATCAGTTCTGCCAAAAGGGCCTCCTTCAAAGACAGCCTAGGCAGCAACGCACACAACAGAAAAGAGCTCTTCAACATCGTGAAGGAACTCTCCAATCCCAGCTCCAACACCAACGACATCCCACCTTCACAAGACCTGTGCGACTCCCTTGCCACCTTCTTCCATCGCAAGATCGCAGACATCCATGACAGCTTCAACGTCACGACCGCCCTGACAGCCACTGAAACCTCCGTCCCCCCGGCCACCATCCGCATCGATCCCCTGCTCTCCTTGACAAACATAAACGACGACGACACCATCAAAATCATGAAAACCATCCACTCCGTATCTCCATCAGACCCATGCCCACACCACATCTTCAACAAAGCCAGCGCCACCATTGCACCCCATCTCCGGAAAGCCATCAACATCTCCTTCGAGACAGCAACCTTCTCGGAGAGCTGGAAGCATGCCGATATCAACGCCTTACTCAAAAAACCCAAGGCTGACCCTAAGGACCTCAAGAACTTACAGCCCATCTCCATGCTCCCGTTCCCGGAGAAGGTCATCGAGAAGACCGTCAACAGACAACTGACCCGCTACCATGAAGAGAACAACATCCTGGACCCGTCCCAGTCCGGGTTCCGCAGCAACCACAGCACCGAAACTGCCCTCATCGCCGCCACCGATGACATCAGGGCCTTGCTGGACAATGGCAAAACCGCGGCCCTCATCCTCCTGGACATGTTAGCCTCCTTTGACACTGTCTGCCACCACACCTTACACACACACCTCCACGACGCTGGGATCCGAGTCAAGGCTCTGGACTGGACCACCTCCTTCCTCTCTGGCAGAACCCAGAGCATCCGCCTCACCCTTTTCCGCTCTGAAGCCACCAAGATCATCTGCAGCGTACCCCAGGGCTCATCCCTCAGCCCAACATTGCACCGCTCGCCTACGTCGCCCGACTGCACGACCTCAACATCATCTACACCGAAGACACCCAGCTGATCCTCTCCCTCACCAAGGACCCCTTCACCGCCAAAACCAACCTCCACGAAGGAATGAAAGCAGTCGCCAAGTGGAGGAAGAACAGCCGTCTGAAGCTAAACTCGGACAAGACGGAAGTCCTCATCCTTGGCTCCACCCCCTCGCCCTGGGACGACTCCTGGAGGCCGACCGCACTGGGAACAGCACCAACACCCACCGACCACGCACGCAACCTGGGGTTCATCCTTGACTCTACTCTCTCCATGACAAAGCAGGTCAACGCCATCTCGTCCTCCTGGTTCAACACCCTCCACATGCTCCGCGAGATCTACAGGTGGATCCCCACAGAAACAAGAAGAGCGGTCACCCAGGCCCTCGTCAGTAGCAGGTTGGACTAAGGAAGCGCCCTCTACGCAGGAGCCTCAGCCAAACTCCTGAAACGACTTCAACGCATCCAGAACGCCTCTGCACGCATGATCCTCGACATCCCTTGCCACAGCCACATCACACCCCACCTGAGAGACCTGCACTTGCTCCCCGTCAACAAGAGGATCACCTTGAAGCTCCTCACCCACACACACAAGGCACTCCACAACACCGGACCAGCATACCTCAACAGACGACTCGCGTTCTATACCCCCAACCGCTGGCTCCGCTCCACCGACCTCACCCTCGCCACCGTCCCCCGCATCCAAAGAGTGACCTCCGGTGGTAGATTGTTCTCCCACCTCTCTCCCAAGACCTGGAACACCCTCCCCACCCTCCTACAGCAAACCCAGGACCTGTTAAGAAGACTTCTCAAGACCTGGCTATTCAAGCAGTAGCAGCACCCCCCTCCCCCCCCCAGCGCCTTGATACCCCCACGGGTGAGTAGTGCACTTTACAAATGTTCTGATTGATTGATTGATTGATTGATGGTTATCTTCTATTTGAGGGAATTAAATCTCTTTACTGAAGACAAAACATGTGTACTTTATAGTAAAGAATTTGAATTTTCAGAAAATAATAAGCTATGTCCTTGAAGACAAACCTTTAATGGTCTTACAAAATATTGTATAAGCTGTTAGCTGAAAGACAACGCATGCTGAGTTGGAGGGGCATATTACCAATCATATTCTCCTGGTACCAGAGGCTGTTTTGTTTTTCCCTTGTAGAAATATTTCATATTGCTAGGGCCTTGTGTGCCATTATTTCTAGGGACTATTCCTGTTACACAGGGTTGGGGACTATTGTAATCTGGTATTGAGATTGCTACTAATGTTATCTTGTCTTATGCTATATGTATTGTAACACATCAAATATTGATAGTAGCTCATGCAAATTTTTATTCATGCTAATTAATTACTACTGTAGAAAAGAGTGAATATCCCTGGCCCAGAGCAACTGATTGAAATTATAGATCATGTGGTACATCAGTAGGTCAGCAAATATTCACTTTTTTACACCTTGGGGATGTAATGTCATTAGTGGTGGGTGGCCCCAGGCAGATGATAGGGAAGAACTGTACCCGCTGGTAGAAACCTCGGCAGAAATGGAACGCATGATGAGCTCTTTGCATTTAGTTACAGTTTCTCCCTCTAAAAATAGGACTCATGTTAAGCAAATCCATTAACCAGTATTGGTATGTTGTTAACATAGAGAGCAAAATTATCCCTTTCAAATGAGACACAAAGGTACAACACACATCAGTAATAACAAACCAATTCACAGAATTGTGACATACAGTGAAAGGATGAACAGTGAAAGAAGTATAGAAGGGAGATGTGTTGTAATGTTATTCCTTTCTCTAATGGTTCATCTCCCCCTGCCTATTGTCCTTTCCCATCCTGCTGTTAGAACGTTGTGAGAATTCTATTGCAGGCGCCTGGACCAACGGTCATTCTGGGCGATGGATATCGGTTGCAGCAGAATAAACTATGTTGTACTCACGCTGACGGTGTCTGCGGATTATTTCAAAGTACAAAAATGTTGTCACAACGAAACCTTTAACAAGAAAATATTTTAAGATATTTAGAAAAAAAACAATATTAAAATATGGAGTTACAGTTGCTAAACAGGTTAGAATAAAGGTTAGCATAGGGTAGGCTAGGCTGAGTTGTAAGATTAAAGTAGAGTTTTTAGTAAAGTTTAGGGTTTTGATTATCGTAAGAGTTACGTTTGGTTTTAGGGTACAGTTGTAAATTATGATTAGTGTTAGACCTGGTACCATTGGTGTGAGTCTCACTTCCATTTTTTACTGTTGTCTCCTCTGTTTTTGATATGTTGTTGCTGGTTAGATGCTGTGGGCCCTGTTCCACTGCTAGTCAGTACCAAAGTGCAAGTGCCCCCTATGTTAAATTATCACACTGAATTAGTGACTCCATGATTGGCTTATTTGATTTACTTGTCAGACCCTAGTATTGTGCACCATGTGTGCCCAGGGCCTGTAGATCAAATGCTGCTAGTGGGCTTGCAGCACTGATTGTGCCACCCACAGAAGCAGCTTGTAAAGTGGGTCTCAGGCCTGCCATTGCAGAGCCTGTGTGCAGTCTAGTGCTGCCATGTCACCTTGGTAAGTGCACCCACTTACCAGTCCCTAAACCTTCCCTTTTCTACATGTTAGCCACTCCTAAGGTAGGCCCTAGGGCAGGGTGCATTTTATGTGAAAGGTAGGACATGCCCTGATGTGTGTGGCATGTCCTGATAGTGAATTACAGCCAATTTAGTTTTTCACTATCGCAAGGCTATCTGTCAGCATAGGCCAGAATGGGTAGTTTGGTTATAATGTCTTATAATCCTAACTGACCCAGGGAACATGGTAGAAAAACGAATTTAGTATGCCTGAACTTAGAATGATCAAATACGTCTTTTAGTAAAGTTGGTTTTAACATTCTGTGTTTGGAAATACCACTTTTAGAAAGTAGGTATTTTCTTGCCTAACCATCCAAGCCTGCCTCTGCTAGATTGTGTATTTCATGTCTGGTTTGTGAGTGACAGCGGCTGAGGGAGCTCCAGGAGACAGGGTGAGTCAGCACAAGGCTGAATAGACCTATCTGCTTTGGGAGTGGTGGGAGAATTAGCACCTGGGCCTCAATAGGGCTATGCCTGCCTTCCACGATGCTGGCTCCACCTCCTGTGGTGTGTCTGATGACCCTTGGCCCACACTGACAAAGGAAGAAGTTGTGCACTGGCAGAATGCACCCAGAACTGGTTTGGACTAGGTACAAGACCATCTTCCTTCAGAGGACAAAGGATTTACTGATATAAATACTGGGGCCCAGACCCCAGGACTTTAGATCACTTCTGGGAATCAAGAAGGACCTTTTGCCAAGGAGAAGAACCAGAGAATCTGCAGGAGTTTTTGACTACCCCTATGCCAGTGTGTTGTTTGCTGGGGTTGGCCTGCAGTGGTTTCTTTATTTCCAAGGAAAGGAGAAAAGACTTTATTGAAACTTTCATCATCTTGCATAAAATATCCAAGGGCTTGAATTTGAGCTTGCCCCCTGTCTGAAGTCTCAGGGATACAAAGACTTCACCCCTTCTGCTTGCCTGCATCTGGAACTTGCTGTTCTGGCTGCTACAGAAGGAAATTGCAACACCGACGCCGGCGAGCGATGCCATAATCTGCATCGAAGCTGTGAGCGCTGCTCCGACTTACAACATAGACCCGACGCCGGCCGCCAAGCCAGGTCAACGCCAGCGAGCGACTTCATAACCTGCCATAAGCGTTGAGCGCTGCTCCGACTTTGCGGTGTAGGCCCGACGCCTGCTGCTGTGCCGCATCAATTCCGAAGCCGACATCATCGCGGAGTCGATCCTCAACGTGGGTGGTTAAGAATCCACCGACATCGTGACAACGTACTGAACCGTGGTTTCGGCGCCATCGTAACGTCACCTCCTTTCCGGTAAGGAACTGACGCCTCCCCTACTTTGCGCAAGCATCGAGGACCTGACGCATCGCCCCCCCGAAGCAAGGAACCGACGCCGCACAGCGCCAATGACGCCGCATCTCCCCGACGCGTGAGCTGTCTTTGTTTTCACTTTTCCAAGGTACTGTTATTTGTGGGTCTGTTTTAACTCCAAGCCCGACGCCGCGCACCTCGCGGTTGGTGCCGTACTGTACGATTTTTTTGACCTTGACATCGTGATAACCCCAGTTGGGGTTATCTGTTGTTAAAGACTGCATTTAGTGAATAACCTATTTTTAAGCTACTTCTACCATTTTCACTGTATAACTGTATGTGTTCACAAATACTTTGGGAAACAACCTTTACAATGAAGGCATTACATCGCACTACCTTTACATAGTAGTCATTACATCGCAACATCCTTTACATCGCATGTCATTACAACGCAGCCATTACATCGCATGTCACTACAACGCATGTCATTACAACGCATGTCACTACAATGCAGTCATTACAACGCATACCATTAAAATGCGTAGTACCCTGACACTATCCAACACTTACCCTACTGTTGCACTCACTGGAGTTAGAATAGTAATTTTTACCCCTACACTATCCAACACTTATCCTACTTTTGCACTCACTGGAGTTACAATATTAATGATTACCCCTATACTATCCAACACTTACCTTAAATGCGATGTAGTGGTATGCATTGTAATGGTATGCGTTGTAAAGGTATAATGCAGTTTAATGGAATACGTTGTAAAGGTAGTTTCTGAAAATGCAATGTAATGGCATTCCATGTAAAAGAATGCGTTGTAAAGGATGTTGCAATGTGAAAACTGCGTTGTAAAGGCATGCGTTGTAAATGTATGCATTGTAACGTCATACATTAAATGCTTTACACACTGCCTCTGAGATAAGCCTTCCTGCTCATGCCAAGCTACGACAGGGTTGAGCAGGGGTTATTTTAGGAGTGTAGCCCCCTTACTCTGACTAGACGCAAGGGTCCCTATTTGGACAAAGGTGCAAGCCATTGCCAACTAGAGACCTCCCGTTCTAACAGTGGTGGTCAGCAGGGAGGATTTGGACTTGCATTTGTGACTCATATACAGTGATTGGTGTACACTAATAGTGAGTGCAGACCAAACGGGACCACATACATTTTTGGTAGAATTTCTTTCCTTGGAACTGTTATTTTTTGCTTAAAACTACCAATTCTTATTGCCATGAGTCCACCAGCATCCAACGCCTCTATGGATCTAGATTTTGAGGAAGATAGGCTGGATACCTATAATGCGAAACAGCTGAAAGCCTTCTGTAGAAAATTTAAAGTTGCTACTCCAGGCCTCACCAAGAAGGATGAGTTCCACAAGGCGCTGAGGGCCTGGGTGGAAGCAAGAAAATCCTCTGAGAATGTGGAGCACCCTGTGGTGGAGGCAGAGCAGGCAGAAGGGCAGCTAAATGGGCCAGTGGGCTCAGGAGGGGAGAAAGTACCTACCCCGCCAGGCAGCAGTGTTTCTTCCAAATACCTGTCCCCAGGAGAGCTGGAGGATAGGGAGAGCAATAGAATGGAGCTGGCCAGGCTCAAAATGGAAGGTCAAAATGACCTAGAGAATAAGAAGCTGGAGTTTGAAAATAACAAGTTAGCCTTGGAGAGAGAGAGAATGAGATAAGAGCATGAGAGAATATTAAGGGAGTTGAAGATCAAAGCTAAAAACTTAGAAATTAATCCCTCTGGTGGCCTGCGCACCATCTGTGCCTTCAGAAGGCAGGGTATATATCCCCCAGTATGTCATCAAAGATTTCAATAAGCATGAAGAAATTGGGCAGTGGTTTGCAGCCTATGAAATAGCAATGTTGGCCCACCAGGTCCCTGAGAAGGATCGGGGAGCGGGGTTGTGGGGCTGCTTTGTGAGTTAGGGGAGGGATACTTTGTTAGACCTGTCTGTTTTGAATAGGATGTCTTATGCCCACATGAAGTAAGCCCTGTTGACAAGATATGGGTTGTGACCCCAGAACTCTATAGACAGAGGTTCAGGAATTGTAAGAAGCTGGAGGCAACCTCTTGGGTAGAATATATATCTTTGTTTTTCAGAGCTATGGATGGTTGGGTGAAGGGTAGCCACGTGAGTACTTTTGAGGAGCTCTATGATTTGTTTGCATGGGAGCACTTGTCTGGTAATTGCTTTGCAGAGCTATGCCAGCCCCTTATTGATAGCAAGCTAATTAACTCTAGGAAGCTTGCTGTGGAGGCGGACCACTGGGTGATAACCCGGGTCCACAAGGGTCATGTGGGGGACTCCGCCAAAGGTGGGCAGGGTCCCCAGCAGAAGAGTGGGGGGTCAAGGGCAAACAGAGGGAGTTCCAGAAAGGGCCCCAAAGTAATTCCCAAGGGAACCAAGGTAAGTGTTCCCAGCCTCCCCCTGAGAAGAAGTCAGAGCCCCCGACAGGTTAACCTGTTCACAGGGGGCCCCCTACATGTTTTCAGTGTAAGCAAGTGGGACACCATTGGTATGATCCCCAGTGTCCCCAAAAGGGTCAATATGCACCACCCTGTGCACCACCCCGTCAGATGGTAAGTGTAGCCCTGGGAGGGGAGGAGATGGGTGCCCAATGTGGGTGGGGTTCCGCAGAAATGTCCCTTGTCTCTTTAGGAGATTGTGAGATGGTCCCTAGGACCCAGCTGCCTGATAACACTAAAAAATACAGGCAGTGGGAAACCCTCAATGGCCATAGGGTGGAGGCTCTGAGAGACACCGGGGCCAGTGTGACAGCTGTCAGTTGTCGGCTGGTGTCTCAGGAGCAGGTGATCCCCCATGCATTCTTGCCTGTAGTTGCCGCGGACAACTAAAAGAGGTGGCTCAGATTCCCTTTGAGTGGGAGGGGGTCTCAGGTAATCTCCAAGTACCTGTGAGGTCAGCCATGCCTGTGGATTGTCTGTTGGGCAATGATTTAGAGAGCTCCCCTTGGGCTAAGGTGGAGAAGAAGTCTCATTTAGAGATGTTGAGTCTTCCTGAGTGGGCGTGTGTGACCACTCGGTCTATGGCAGCCAGTAAGGGTGTTCAAGAGGTCGCGGAGCCTGAAAGATGGCCCAGGTACCTGCCTTAAAGAGAAGAGGTAGGGGGCACAGGAAACCAGCCCCATAGTTCCCATGGTCCAGGAGGAGGCAGACCTTGAAGGGGATGCCCTAGAACCGACAGGGGAGCAAGTTGCTGAACTGGGGGACCTGCCTGAGCTGACCCATTGGCAGCAAGAAGGAGGACCCTCCAGGGAGAAATGTTGTGCAGAACAGAAGAAGGGCCCTTCTCTTGTGGGTTTCGGCAACAGGCCACAAACCAGGCAGCAGGTGATCAGTCTGAATCACATTGGATCTACTGGGAGAATGACCTCCTGTATAGTGAGCTTAAGGCTGCTGAGCCTGGGTCAGCCTGAGTGCTGGTGGTACCCCAGTGCTTCACAGCCTTCCTACTGTCTTTGGCTCATGATGTACCTTTAGCAGGACATTTGGGGCAGGACAAGACCTTTGAAAAGCTTGTCACCTACTTTTATTGGCCCCAGATGCCCAAGAGTTCAGATACTCATTGTTGGACTTGTCAAACGTGCCAGGCAAGAGGGAAGAGTCGGAGGAAGCATAAGGCTCCTCTCCAGCCCTTCCCTGTGGTCAGCACCCCCTTTGAAAGGCTGGGCATTGACATTGCGGGCCACTGGACCCCAAGACAGCCATGGGCAACAGGTTTATCCTAGGTCTTGGTGGACCATGCTACCCGGTACCCGGAAGACATCCCTCTCAGGACCATGACAGCCCCCGTGATGGGACGTGCACTGATGGGGATTCCACCCGTGTGGGATTCCCCAGAGAGGTGGTGTCAGACCGTGGTACAAACTTCATTTCTAAGTATATGAAGTCCCTGTGGCAGGAGTGTGGAGTACCTTATAAGTTCACCACTCCTTACCACCCCCAAGGTAATGGGCTGGTTGAGAGATTCAACCGGACCCTCAAAGGCATGATTATGAGTCTTGAGGAACCTATGAGGCATAAGTGGGACGTCCTCTTGTCATGCCTTTTATTCGCTTACTGTGAGGTGCCACAGAAGTCCTTAGGGTTCAGTCCCTTTGAACTGCTGTATGTACACCCGGTAAGAGGACCTCTGAGTCTGGTTAAGGAAGGCTGGGAGAAAGCTCCAAGGAAACCTCCCCAGGATGTATATAGCTACATGCTGGCCTTCAGGAACCAGACTAGGCGATTCAGACAACTTGCCCAGGCGAAACTGGATGCCAGCCAGGAAGAGATGAAGCGGTGGTACGATCAGAATGCTACTCTGATTGAGCTTCAACCTGGTCAGACAGTTTGGGTCATGGCCCCAGTGGAGCCCTGTGCGCTCCAAGATAAGTGGACTGGACTATTTGAGGTGGTGGAGCGCAAAAGTGATGTCACCTACTTGGTGGACTTGTGATCTCCCAGGAACCCTTTGCAGGTCCTACATGTCAACCTCCTGAAGCTTGACTTAGAAAGGTCCGAAGTGGGAATGCTCCTAGCGACAGATGCTGGAATGGAGGAGGAGACTGAGCCTCTTCCTGACTTTCTGTCTGCAACAGAGCAGGATGGGTCAGTAGATGGTGTTATCCTCTCTGCCACACTGACCCCCGGGCAGCAGAATGATCGTCGTCAACTGTTGGGGCAATTCTCTCATTTGTTCTCCCTGGTTCCTGGTGTCACTGAGTGGTGCGTCCATGATGCGGACACTAGGGACAGTTCTCCTGTTAAGCACAAGGCTTACAGAGTGACTGACAGGGCCAGAGCTTACATTAAGGAGGTCTCCAAGATGTTTGCCTTAGGGGTGATTGAGCCCTCTAACAGCCCTTGAGCCAGCCCAGTGGACTTGGTCCCAAAGGCTGCTGCGCCTGGTGCCACACCCCAACTCCGGTTCTGTGTGGACTACCGAGGATGCAATTCAGTCACCAGACTGACGCGCACCCCCTCCCCAGAGCTTATGAGCTCATTGATCGGTTAGGGGCTGCACGGTACCTCAGTACGTTTGATTTGATGTCTGGGTACTGGCAGATAGCCTTGACTGATGGGGCCAAAGAGAGGTCAGCATTCTCCATACCAAATGGGCACTACCATTTCCGGGTTATGCCCTTTGGGATGACGAATGCCCCTGCCACCTTTCAGAGGTTGGTCAACCAGGTGTTGGCTGGACTGGAAGATTTCAGTGCCGCCTACCTGAAGGACATTGCAGTGTTCAGCGCCAGTTGGGAAGGACATCTGTGCCACCTCTGGGAAGTGTTGATGGCGCTGCACAATGCAGGCCTCACGATCCAGGCAAGTAAGTGCCAGATCGGGCAGGGTTCTGTGGTGTACTTGGGGCACCAGGTAGGAAGCGGCCAGGTGGCGCCCCTACAACCCAAGATTGATACCATCCTGGCATGGGAACCCCCCAAAACCCAGACACAGGTGAGAGCCTTTTTATGACTCACAGGGTACTACAGGAGGTTTGTCAAGGGATATGAAAACATTGTTGCACCCTTGACTGAGCTAACTTCCAGGAAGCAGCCCAAGAAAGCAAAATGGACTGACACCTGTCAGAAAGCTTTTGACGCCCTGTACACTGCCATGTGCACAGCGCCCGTACTTTAGGCGCCCATCTTCTCAAAGGAATTCATTGTCCAAACAGACGCTTCAGAGCATGGTGTGGGGGCTGTTCTTCCACAGATCAATGAGGAGGGCCTAGACCAACCGGTAGCCTTCATCAGTAGGAGGTTACTTCCAAGGGAACAGAGGTGGAGTGCAATTGAGCGTGAGGCATTTGCTGTGGTCTGGGCACTGAAGAAGTTGAGACCATACTTGCCGTACTTTGGGATTTCTTTGACCTCGACGCCATGATGTCATGATAACCCCAGTTGGGGTTATCTGTTGCTAAAGACTGCGTTTAAGTGAATAACCTATTTTTAAGCTACTTCTACCATCTTGAAGTATTATTTCTGATCACAGTATTGTGGATTTCTGTTGTTTGAGTCTTGTGTTAAGTCTATATAAAGAATACTTAGTTTTTATAAAACCTGTGTTGTGTCCCTCTGTAGTGTTTTCACTGTATTATTGTATGTTTTCACAAATGCTTCACACACTGCCTCTGAGATAAGCCTTCCTGCACGTGCCAAGCTACCACAGGGTTGAGCAGGGGTTATTTTAGGAGTGTAGCCCCCTTACTCTGACTAGAAGCAAGGGTCCCTATTTGGACAAAGGTGCAAGCCATTGCCAACTAGAGACCCCCAGTTCTACCAATTAGGTTCCACATTCGTGGGGTTTATTGCAGGTTCGTAGCAGATGGTAGATGTATGTGGGGACCTCTGTGAGGGGTGAAGTTGGAGGGAGCAGTGTGAGGGAAAGAGCAGAGAAGGTCTGGCAGAGGCAATCATTGAATGTTTCCCCCTAGCCTCATATCTAACACGTGTAATATTATTAGCCTTGGAAATACAAATAATTCTATACTCCTGTAGTTCCTTGCCACAGTCCAACGTATATTCAGTGGAAACTTGAGTGGCTATTGCTATTTAGCTATGCATTCAAGTACAATTGTCTTAATGTATGTTAGACCTGACATCATTTACCTGGGTTTCCCCTGTGTTTTTGCTGTGTGTTGGACTTTGTTCTGCTGGTCTAGATGCTTTGGGCACTCTGCCACTGCTGTTCAGTGCCAAGGTGCAAGTGCCCCCTTTGTAAATTGTTGCTATGGACTGATGTTTCCATGATTGGTTTATTTGGTTCACTGTTAAGTCTCTAGTACAGTGCACTATGTGTGCCCAGGGCCTGTAAACCAAATGCTGCTAGTAGGCTTGCAGCATTGATTGTGCCACCTATACAAGCAGCCTTGCAACACGGTCTCAGGCCTGCCATTTCAGTGCCTGTGTGCATGCCAGTCTAGAACTGGCATGTCGACCTGGCAAGTACACCCACTTCCCAGGCCCTAAACCTTCCCTTTTCTTACATGTAAGTAACCCCTAAGGTAGACCCAAGGTACCCCTGTGGGCAGGGTGCATTGTATGTGAAAGGTAGGACATGCCCTGATGTGTGTGGCATGTCCTGATAGTTAAATACTGCCAATTTCATTTTTCACTATTGCCAGGCTATCTATTCCCAAAGGACAGAATGGGTAGTTTGTGTATAACATCTTATAAACATAACTAACCCTGGGAACAAGATTGAAAAGAAAAGTTTAGTATGCCTGAACTCAGAATGTTAAAGGGTGTCTTGTAGTGAGCGTGATCTTTACACTCTGTGTTTAAAAATAACACTTTTAGAAAGGGGGTATTCTCTTGTCTAACCATCCAGTGTGCCTCTGCTAGGTTTGTGCATTGCATGTCTGGCTTTTGGATGACAGGGGCTGGAGAAGGGCAGTGGCTCTAGAAGTCTGATGAGTCAGGGCTGGGCTGAAT
This sequence comes from Triturus cristatus, assembly GCF_964204655.1. Lineage (NCBI taxonomy): Eukaryota > Metazoa > Chordata > Amphibia > Caudata > Salamandridae > Triturus > Triturus cristatus. Next base: position 185,547,607 of record NC_140593.1, on the reverse strand, counting down.
AGAGCTGGACTGCATTTAGAGAAGGGGGAGGAGATTTTCTTTTCACCTGAATGGGCCTGGTCTGCCTTCAACAATGCTGTCTCCACCTCCTGCCAGGAAGCTGCACCAGTGAGGACAGAACTGGTTTTGGCTGGGTACAGACACTCTCTGCCTTCAGAGAGCAAAGGATTTGTGTGTATAAAAAGTGAGGCCCAGACCTTTAGATTACTTCAGGGAAATCAAGTGGAAACCTTTGCCAAGGAGAAGAGCCAGAGAAGCTGAGGAGGAATACTGCCTCTGTGGTGTTTGCTGTCTGGGGTTGGCCTGCAGTGGCTGCTTGCTGCCAAGGAAAGGAGAAGAAGGACTTTTCTGTTTTGCTTTGTCACCTGCTTGAAGAAGCAATCTCCAAGGGCTTAAAACTGAGCTTGCCTCCTGTTCTGAAGTCTCAGGAGCACAAAGACTTCACCCCTTCCGTCTCTCTGCATCTGGAACTGCTGTTTTAGTTGCTACAGAAGGAAATTGCAACACCGACGCCGGCGAGTGACACCGTAACCTGCACCAAAGCCGTGAGCGCTGCTCCGACTTGCGACGTAGGCCCAACACCTGCTGCCGTGAAGCATCGACTCCGAAGTCGACTTCATCATCGCGGAGCCGATCCTCAACGTGGGTGACTCCCGAACCCATCAACAGCGCACCTTCGTATGGAACAGAGGTTTCAACGCCATCGTGACGTCACCTCCCAGACGTAGTAAGGAACAGTCGCATCACCTCCCCTGCGCTGCAGTAAGGAACAGAGACTGCGCCTCCCCTGGGGTAGTGAGGAACCGACACCGTGCAGCGCCAAGGAAGCATCGCTTCCCCGACACTGTGAACTGCCTATGATTTACATCGTTTCCAAGGTACTGTTCTTTGTGGGCCGATGGCGCACACCTCGCGGTTGGCGCCTTACTTTGGGGTTTACACCAGTCATGACATCGTTATAACTCCAACAGGAGTTATTTGTTGCTACAAGCCTTATTTAAGTGAATAACCTATTTTTAAGGATATTTTTGATACTGTATGTTGGATTTTTGTCGTTTGGTCTTGTTTTGATTTAGATAAAGATTATTTATTTTTCTAAACTGGTGTGGTGTCATTAGATAGTGATTTCACTGTATTACTGTATGTGTTCACAAATGCTTTACACACTGCCTCTGAGATAAGCCTGTCTGCTCGTGCCACTCTACCAAGGGGGTGAGCAGGGGTTATTTTAGGAGTGTATCCCCCTTACCCTGACTAGAAGCAAGGGCCCCTACTTGGACAAAGGTATCCACCTCTGTCAACTAGAGACCCCCATTTCTAACAATGTTATACACATACTTTTAGTTAAATTAAAAAGTCTTAGCTAACACAGGTGTAGAAAATTCCATTTATCTGGCATTGGCTGCCAACCGCTTGCCTTTGAGAAAGACGTCAAGAAAGAAAGAGGGAAAGAAAGAAGGACATAAAAAAAGAAGACTTTTAAGAAAGAAGGGAAGAAAGAAAGAAAGTAAGTGAGGGGCAGATAGAGGGAGGAAGGAAGGAAAGACAGAAAGGAGGGAAGCAAGGAAAGAAAGAGACAGAAAAAAGAAAAAGAATGAAAGAGAAAAAAGAAAGAAAGAAGGAAAGAAAGAAAGAAAGAAAGAAAGAAAGAAAGAAAGAAAGAAAGAAAGAAAGAAAGAAAGAAAGAAAGAAAGAAAGAAAGAAAGAAAGAGCTGGCAAGATTGAGGGCACAGTGATTAGCTTATAGTAAGAGCTCATTTGAGCTGATGTGAAATAACAGCAGTTAGATAAACAAGGAAACTCCGAAAGGAATACACAACAGCATTAGCAAGATGTGGGATCAGAAATAGGTGCAAAGTTCCCTGTGCTCATACATAGTACCCTGCTATCCCATCAGGCTCTAAACACAAATACAACATTAAATTAATTACAACATAAAAACAAAAACACTGGCATTGAGGGCAAAAACTTTATGTGCAGGTGTGCACTTTGTGAAAGAGCAAAATAAAGTCACTCAAAGTGAAGTAGGCTGGCACATGCCCCCATTCTGTATGCTGTAGTGGGAGGAAGCAAAATGTCACTGACACAACAGCCAAAGGATGAAGGGAGGTGACTAAAGGCCCTTTAACTAAGTTTATTATTCACAACGTTTTAGTAAAATCAAAAGGTCTTGGCAAAAACCATACCAAAAAACAACAGACTCCAATATCTATAGTATGCTACCTGTAAATACTTGGCAAAACCATCAACTCCTGCAGCAAACAAGATGTTCTGGTGATGACAGCTACTGCAAATGAGTGATTTGTGGTTATTTTATTTTTCAGTGATCTCAGAGCCCTCTGTTTTTTTTATCTCGTATCAACGACAAACTCTCATTACCAAAGTGTTATGTCCAAGACTTCTCTTCTGTGATGTAAGTATACACTTCTTTGTTTTGGCTACGAATATGCTGAGAGAATATTTACCAAACATTTTGTTAAAAAACGTGCTTTGTATTTTTTTCAGCGCCTCTGCTCTATAAATCTTTAATCCACATAAAATTGCCGCATACAAGAAGCTTAATGTCTGTGACTAGGCGCTGATGTTGCTTCTCAGAGGACAAGATTGATTGTATTCAGACCTGCTTTGGTTCCCAAATGTCCTTTACAGACTGGAAGTTGAATATACTGATCCCGGAAACGGCACTCCAGCTGACCATCCATTGTCAGTGATTGCTTTGTTCCCTAAGCCGTCGCTATTTGTCTTCTAACAGACTAGCTTTTTATGAAAATTACCCCGTGAGGAAAATGTTTCACACAATTTTATCACTTCAATCTTACCTGCGAGTTCAGTCGAAATGCTTTGCCTAGGAAATATAGTATAGTCTTGCTTACATTTTCTAAAGTATTTACTGTTTTAAAAAAAGCAATAGGCATACCTGAAAATCACACATTTTTTCGGTATATATCAAGAAATTTCCAGATATATGAAAAGCTATTCACCTTGGCGCATCTTGTACAATTGCATCTTCGTACATTTTCATAAAGTGTGGCAGCAGTTGGCCATGAATATTATCAGAGTTTCACTGTTGAATGCCACTTCATGGAAACCATTAAGGGGCAGGTTTACTATGATCTTGCTTATGGGTTGTACCACTTTTGTGACGCAGCTCCGACACAAAATAATTTTTGGTATTTACTAAACCATGCAAAATATTTTTGCATGGCTTTGCGTGGTTTACTGAATACAAAGCAACGCAACACGGTGCATAGCTCTGCCTTGCTCTACCTTGCAGTAGGAAGGTGTTACAGGAGTGAAGCACGGGCATAACCATGCGTCCACCCATGGATTTTGGGACATTCCCATATTTACTAAAGCTAGTGAACCTGGAAATGAGTCAAAATGCTACGCCTTCCTCAGTGAGGCGTGACAAGGAGAAATATGTTTATTTCTTCTTGTTACTTCCTCTTTCTATGTGTGCCGAATTCTGCAGCACACATAGAATAAGAAATATGCCTCTAAGGACTGATTTTGTGGAGGATGTATCCCTTCCTGCACAAGAATGATCCTGCCCATAATGCAGGCAGCCTTGCCTCATGGTGCCTGCATTGGTGCTTAGGTAAAGAGGTGCCTTCAAGGGATTTGTTTGAATACTTAATTATATGATTTTTAATCTCTATTATGAATAGGATAGTTGTGTACCTAAGAACTTAATTGCTTTCACAATATATATTAGAAAAACAATTGATTTATATAGTTATGCATCAGTCATACATATATATATCCATCTAGATCAGCATGAATGAAGAACGAGGGATAAGAAAAGAAAGAAAAAGGAAGAGAAACGGGTCTATATAAAAAAATCAAACTTTATCATCAAATTGAATTAAGGGTACTCAAAATACAGACAATTATAAGTATATTGGAAGGAGATGATTGGCTCAATGATTCCTTCACTGAAAGTATTTCACACACTTTTTCATAATAATAATCAATAATTTTGCAGAAAACAGTGTGAAGGTCGACGTTTCGGTCTTTACATTTACATTAATAAGACCATCATCAGGACAAGTAGATTTAAAAGTTGACCCCTAGAAATAAAAAATATATTTTTAAAAATATTCAAAACACACACCCGTGCCAGCAGTACTTTTTCCCAAAACAATGTTCCTTTATATATCAAAATGTAACTCTTTTTTAGAAAGTAGTACCTACATTTTCATTTCAGGTCATGGTATTAATTTTAGGACACCAGTGAGGGTCCAACAACAGGGATTCAGTATCCTATACTAAGAAATGCTTTTGTTGATGTCATTCTCCTATTAGATAGCGCATGGTTACGCTTTATCTCTTTTTTATAAAGAGTCGCTATATATACACTGTCGCAGCAATTTAGCATCAGCATTAGTTGTCATCCAAATAGACTGAACATAATAGTAATAGCCTGCAATAATGGTGACAACCGATTTGTCTTACTATTTGTAATTCAAACACTCAGGCATTCATACATATAAAATTATTTGTTGTGAATACATCGGTTATTGACAAAACATTTAAGAGGAATGGATTTCCATTATAGATCTGAAATAAATAGAACTACCGCTTTAAAGATGGCCGCCTAAAAACAGGTCCATGCATTGAAAAATATACGGTAGTCCGCTTTTGCTTTCCAAACAATTTAAATAGTGGTAAGATACAATCGTGCGAGTTAATACGCTGTGTATCTGGCTGTTCACCACCTGGAGAATGGATGAATAGACCTCAGGTATGTCTTTAGGGCCCAGACTCTGTAATTTCATTTCCAGAATCTCTTTGGAATTTACATCTTAATTGTATAAACTTTATAATTTCTTTCTCTAGAGTAAGAAGTGAGCGTCAATGCGTTTTTCAGGTTCTGTGATTAAGACACTACACCTCGTTGGTTTCTTAAAAATTCTGAATTAAACGATACCCGACTGACTAGATTTTGCTAACCCACTATGATAGCAAGGTAATGCGCATTTAATTATCTATCTGCTCTTAGACCATAAGTAATGACACCGGATTGAATTTTCTCTATGTTTTTTAAACTAGATCGATCTCAAAGCTTCATAAATTAACCGCTGAACAATGAGAGCAGTTGTTTGAAACATTCATATTGGAATATAAAAGAAAAATACATCCAGGTACCAATGTTTGAACAAATCGACATTTTAATTTTTAAACTTATTAATAGTAAGACAGCATTGCTTCCATTCAGCATAATCTGTTCATCCCATTGGATATTGGCAATGGATTCACAGTTTTCCAATGCTATCTCCAGTATATCTAGCTTAACTGTATTCATAGCTATGATACCTTAATTGTTTTCTATGTTTACTAACTAGATTGATATCTATAACTTGAAAAGTGACCGCAAAAGAAGGACGGAAGTTGTTTCCGCACAAAAGGGTAAAACAAATATTAATTCGGGTATGAATGCCTGAGAGTGTTTGAATTACAAATAGTAAGACAATTCGGTTGACACCGTTATTGCAGGCTATTACTATTATGTTCAGTCTATTTGGATGACAACTAATGCTGATGCTAAATTGCTGCGACAGTGTATATATAGCGACTCTTTATAAAAAAGAGATAAAGGGTAACCATGCGCTATCTAATAGGAGAATGATATCAACAAAAGCATTTCCTAGTATAGGATACTGAATCCCTGTTGTTGGGCCCTCACTGGTGTCCTAAAATTAATACCATGACCTGAAATGAAAATATAGGTACTACTTTATAAAAAAGAGTTACATTTTGATATATAAAGGAACATTGTTTTGAGAAAAAGTACTGCTGGCACGGGTGTGTGTTATGAATATTTTTAAAAATATATTTTTAATTTCTAGGGGTCAACTTTTAAATCTACTTGTCCTGAAGATGGTCTTAATAATGGAAATGTAGAGACCGAAACGTCGACCTTCACACTGTTTTCTGCAAAATTATTGATTATTATTGTGAAAAAGTGTGTGAAATACTTTCAGTGAAGGAATCATTAAGTCAATCATCTCCTTCCAATATACTTATAATCGTCTTTATTTTGAGTACCCTTAATTAAATTTGATGATAAAGTTTGATTTTTTTATATAGACCCGTTTCTCTTCCTTTTTCTTTCTTTTCTTATCCCTCGTTCTTCATTCATGCTGATCTAGATGGATATATATATGTATGACTGATGCATAACTATATAAATCAATTGTTTTTCTAATATATATTGTGAAAGCAATTAAGTTCTTAGGTACACAACTATCCTATTCATAATAGAGATGAAAAATCATATAATTAAGTATTCAAACAAATCCCTTGAAGGCACCTCTTTACCCGTGTATCTAAATTTGCCCAAGCCCTCAAGGGTATATTGGGTTGTCCACTATTTTTATCTGCATTGGTGCTTGGCAGCTTGAAGTGCGCTAGAGCAGGGAGAGAGCTGAAGAACACCATATCTTAGTAAATATTCAGTTCTTTCCCATTCACGCAATACATCGCATCAATTTGCCTTGCTAAATCTGCCCCTAAATTTATGGTGCCATGCCACCTATTGCTTACTGCATCCCCATTATTCATTGAACTGTAAGGCTTGGATTCCACCAGGAGTCTCTATCATTTACACCATATTCTACATCTGGTAACTCACTGGTATGATGTAGCAAAAGTTGATAACATAGAATTATTGATGGGTAACAGTGAATTATGGGGCTGCTTTTCAGTGCGGGGTTCTGAGTGACATGAATAGTAAATGAAAGTGAAGCTCGAGTTGTCTATGATGTCACTCAGAACCTCAGGTGAAAAACATCCCTGTGATTCGGTTTTTACTCATCGATAATTTTACGTTATGTGTGCCTCCTAAAATCATCTGCACATGTTTTTAACTGATATGCAAGGGCAAAGGAGTAACATGGTGCCATACAAAATATGGTTTCTCCTTCCTGACACAATGTGAAATACAAACCTTACTTCCTATCCTTAACCAACCATCCCCTTCCCTGCCTTCCTTCTCTCTTTTGCAGCTGTGCTCAGCCACTGCCCGTATAGGGCGTGTTAGCGGAGCGGTGACGTGGGGCGGGGGAGGGGCAGGATGAGGGGTTGTAAAATGCGGCATACGGCCGATTTCAGGTAAGTTCCGAAAACAATAAATAAAACAAATTTTGCAGCGCGCGCAACGAAATTCGTTTTAATTATTATTTTCGCAACTTACCTGAAATCGGCCGTATGCCGCAATTTACCACCCCTCACCCTGCCCCTCCCCCACCCCACTTCACCACCCCGCTAACACGCCCTATACGAGCCATGGCTGGCTGTGATTTTTGCTTTCAGTCAAAGTAGTCAAGCAGGGTGCACTGACAAGCTCTCAGAGAGCTATGCCAGCCTGACCTGGAAGGCTATATACTGCAGCAATATTTGATAACGAGTTTTGTTATGTATGAAGCTGTTGACTATTGGAGAAATGCGAAATTTGTGCCCAGGGAAGGTTCCTTGACATCTGTATACTTAAATGTGTTCTCCTGGTGTAGATTTATATCACGGTCAGACTGGGAAGAGCAGCACCAGTAGCGGGTGGGGGTGTGCTACTGGTGCTACCATTTGTTTCAGGGGGCCGATAGTGCAACACTGCCGAAAAACCAGCCCCGTAACAAAAGGGCCCCCATGGGTCCAAAACTAGCCCCCACCCTTTCGGCCCACCAGTAAAATGCATGGTGTCCGCGACGGCCGGTCCGGCCCTGATTTCTACCTTCAGATTTAAAAACGTGTTTTGGAAATCAACTTTCTTTCAGCGGGGCAAACCACCAACTTGAATCTGCCCTGCGATGTGATGTCAGCGGCTGCAGCTCGGCGGCGGTCCGGTGGTAGCCTCTATTTTTTTGGCAAAAATCCTTTGAAAAGTTTCTAAGTCTCAGCTTTTAAGGTGAGGCATGAGGAGTGCACTCTGGCACTTATCCGAGGACTTTAGTGACACCAGTTGACACTTATCCGAGGACTTTAGTGACACCAGTTGGGTGTCAGGACTCACTCCAGGGGAAGCCACCAGCAGGGTCCAGTGCAAGTCCAGTAGGAACTGGTCAACTGGTCTCTTAAGGAAGGCTAGCCAACTATCCCTTGACGTCCACTCTTTTGTCGTGGGTTCAAGTGGGAGCAGGTCCAGCTCTTGGAGATTCTCAGTACATGCAGCCCTCTTTCTTAAGTCAGGATTCAGCAGGTGCAGTCCTCCTAATGTCTTCCTCAGGTCCAGCAGTGTTTTAAATAAGGTATCAAGGGGTGCAGTTTATATGCTTAGTACTATCATGAGGGTGAGAATGACTCCCTAACCAGTAGGGAAAAAGATTCCTTGGGCAGCCCTACCCACTTTGACATTAGTTCTTTGGTATTTGGCCCTAACCAATGCCACAATGTTCAGCTCTGACAAAATCCAACACAACAGAATCTTTCTTCCCTTGGTAAGAGCTCGAGGAACACCCCTGAGGTATTCCTAGGGAAGTGAGAAACAAATTATGCCCCCCCATTGGGATTGATGCCACTCTTGCTACTTGGACAATGGTAGGGGCAAGATGTAAGTTACATCTTTCTGTGATGGAGCAGCCCGTTTGAAGCTTGTACAGTTAGTGGTCACATCCCCCAAGTGCATCCTGTCAGGAGGAGGACACATTTGCTCTAATCTAAGGGTCTTTTGTTCCCTTTCCTGAAGGCCAGTCACACCTACCCATAGACTGTCAGGAGACAGTTGGGGATTATCTCTGCTTGAGGTTTTTAGCCAGGAAAATGGAAACTTTCTAAAAGTGCATTTTCAAAAGATAAACAGCCTTTACAACAAAGCCGGAACCCCGCATACCTTTTCCACGCAGGCTTTACCACGCATGCGACACTACCATGCTAGTCTTTACCAGACAAAATTTTACATCAAACTTCTTTACCACGCATGCCATTACAACAAATTTGGTTGTAAAGGCATGAATAGTAAAGATATACTCATTGTAAAAGGTTAAAGGGTACCAATATGTTTTAAGTATTAAGGGGCCTATTATGATCTTGGTCGGAAAGCCTCCGACCTGAGGCTGGAGACTTTCTGACCGACATCATCAGTTTCAAGTCCAACAATGTAGGTGGTCGGAATTGAAGCCGGCCGGTCATTCCGGTTAGATTCCGATGGGCTCAGAACCACACAAAGTTCTGGCTAAGTGGCAATGCCATGGTTGCACCACAGATCTCCAGGTTCCCAACTCAGGCTTAAGACGCTAGTACACATCTCCCATTCAAACAATTTTCCCATTTTTACAAAACTCAGTAAATCCAGTGACTTCAGAGAATTAGCAAGTTATCTTCCAATACGACACACCAGTTCCTCTGATGACCCGGAATGTTTATGTTCTGTAAAAGTCAAGTCTTATCCAGTAAGAACAATCGTACTCATGTTTTTTCTGATTTCAATTCTCTTGTGGTGCCCTAGAGCACATGTTCACTTTGGCCTTCAGTTATAAGAGGCCCGCACCAACGGAGGATGACTTTTTATGATGATCTGCTGGCACAGGCTGCTCAATCATATCTAGGAGGTGATGCAAAGCCACCCTGCATGGCTGTGCATGGGCTATCAGGGGTAAGGCAAGGCAGCATAAAGCACTGCCTTGCTTTATCTAAGTCAAGAAGGCATTCCATGGGTGTTGCTGTCGGTGTTCTCACTCAACACCCATGGAATTTGGCACTGCGCCAGATTTACAAAATCAGGTAAACCTATGGCAGCAACAAAAACTTGTGCCTCCCCAGAGCAGGTGTAATGAGGAGAAATGTTTAGATTTATTCTCGTTTTTCCTCTTTCCACGTGTGCTGCATTCTGCAGCACGTATAGAATGAGGAAAATACCTCTCATGATTGTTTTTGTGCAGGAAAAGTGCCCCTTCCTGCACAAAAACAATCATGCCAACAACACAGACACAAAGGTGCCTGCATAGGCGCTTGGCTGCAAATTATGCTCTGGCGCTGGCTGATAGGACAGGAATGCACCATATTTTTAAAATATGGTGCATTCCTGCCCTTTTGAATTGGCATAGAGCAGCGCGGCAAAGTGACTTGCGGCGCTGCACTGTGCCAAATCTTTGTAAATGAGGCCCTATGTGTACTACTTTTGTAGCTCTTTCCCATTTTGCGCATACCTTTTTAAACAAACAGAACACACACGTAGGATTTTTTGACCGCAATACAAAAATGCTTTCATTGATTTTCTGGGGCCGAATTATAAGCACTGCCTGGATGATATTAATTTTTACTGAGGTGCTATTTGCCACCATACGTGCGTCATATAACAATAAAGCACAAGGTAACATTAGTAAAGGCCAGATAACATATTGCATAACATTGCGCATTCTTGGATTGTTTAATTTGCACATGTGCAGGTGCACAAATATTTGGATAGGCAGATGATGCACATGTTCATCGTAACTTGTCAAACATGCAGATTTCAGTGAATAATTGCAATTAGACAAGTTTTGCTTCACTTTTTTTTGTTGCTCAGTCAGTACTTTTTACGCAGCAGTGATTTTGTGTGTTACTCCTATTTTGGCACACATGAGCAATGGTTTTAGTATTATTGTAAAACTGCTTTGCGTGCCAAAAATGGTGCTAACTAGCTCACACGGTGCTACATAGCACAAACGTACACAAAGTAATGCGATGCTGATGATGGAGCCGTGGGCACACATCATCGCGAGTGCGTGCATTGCTACAGAGCCATGTTGTTTAAAAGGAATATCATTAAAGGCAAAAGCAATAGAAACAGCATCTGATCCACAGTTTCACACTCAGACTGTAACTGGTCATCCTCATGGCACATGTGAGAAGTTGGCCGGGTAGATGCTGTACACTAGTTATAGTGGGCACCTTGCACCAGCCCAAACGACCCATATTGATGATTAGGTTTATTGAAAGCTATCCTAGAGGTAGCTATGGAGAGCAGCCTTCAGGCTAAGTCTTGAAGTAATATAAAGCAGCTTGGTTTACCAGATTATAACCTCCTGAATGACCAATGAAAAGAGAACCACACAAGGTATACATAAACTATATGTATTTATTACTAAACACTCTCGACTAACCTCTTTATGAGATTAGAGAACAAGGCACACAATATTACAGTACTAGAACGACAGTAAATAGCACAATACACAGCAGGCTCCAGGGGGAGACCGAACCATATACTAAGAAAGTTGTATAACAACCACGACATGACTGGACACAGTGCCTAGAGCACGTAGAATCGCTGGGACCCCAAGGAACCACCCACGGAGGGGACCCACGGAGGCCGGGTGCAGTGTGAGAACACAGCCGCGAGCTCCGTACAACTCTATGGGAAAGACACGGTTGGAATTTTAAAGATCAAGGGCACTTAGGAGAGGACTTCAAGCAAACCCTTTGGAGCATAGAAGGTTCTAAGGCCAGCACCCTTGAGAGTACCGAGGTACCTGTGTTACCTATCCCAGGAGAGCCGGGTGCATTGGGGTCAAGTGGTGTCGGAAACGATCATTGATTTCAATGGCGTGTTGTGAAGAAGTGCTGCTGCCGGGTAGATGAAAAGTGTCCAGTGTGATCCAAGCCTGGATAAGAGCTGAGAAGAACCTGAAAGCAGAAAGGACAGAGTCTGGGTCACTTCACAGTGACCAGGGGCCCGATAGACGAATGCCCACCGATGTCGGGTGTTTCAGGTGAGATGAGGTGAAGCTTGACTCTGCAGCCACGGGGACCATGAGACATCGAGGATGACCATAGTCTGCAGGTGAGCTATCCCACGAAAGTTGTCGAGTGCTGGGGGTCAGTGTCTGGATTGAACACCAACAAGCCTTGGTAACTGCAACCCATGCGTTCAGAGGAAAGATGCTTCGGTGAGGACCAGCAAGGTCCTTGGGACTCTCCAAGCTATGGAGAGTGAGGGCATGTCTGGAGCAACCAGGAAAGCACACGGAAAGTCAAAGTTACCTTCACAGGGACCCACAGGTGACAGACCAGGGTTCGCGAAGTGACCTCGAGCTGAATCACAAAATACCAACCTACGGAACACTTGTGGAGTGAAGGCTGGAAATCTTCAGTGAAAATACTGCCCGGGGTCAGGACTACAAGTAGCCCAGAGCACAGCCTCAGGGGTTGCCAAAAACCATATGCTGCTGCAAATGTACACAGTGCCCAGGGGTTTGGGTTGCACAGTCTCCACGAGGGATGTGGATCTCAGAATTGCTGAGAGCACAGATCAACCTCAGAGACCACAGGAACCCATGTCCTGTGTTGCAGAAATCTTCGGAGTCCTTCAGAGCTGCGTAGATGCAAACCGGTCAGATGCGTTTCAGGTGCCTGCTTTGCAGGGGAGTAACTCCTTTACTCCAAGGGAGTGGGACAAACTCTGGGGATCCACCTATGGGAGGGTCAGGACAGAGGGGTGGCTATACCCATGTCCTTTGTCCAGTTTCGCGTCAGAGCAGGAGCAAATGGCTCCTGCAACCAGTTTGAGCTGGACTATGCACAGGGACACCAAATGTGCCCTCAGTGCAGACATCAAAGCACTCTTGGAGTGCAACAACCCAGCCCCAATACACTAAAGCCTGCCTGGGAGGTGGTCACACCTCCATGTGACAGGAAACCTATTGTACAACCTTCCCCTGCCGGAGTTTCGTCCAGCAGCAGGAGGGCAGACTCGTGTCTGTGGCTGGCAGCATTCATCTTGTGATGCCAGGGTCGAGAAAGCTGGTACCGGGTTTACCGGTGCTGTCATAGTTCTCCCTCTAGGAGGGTGGAATCATACCTCCCACATCAGTTACTGGTGTGGAGGTATGATTCCAAGGTGTTTGACACCAAACACGACATGTTTCCATGCAGCCATAGGGATGATTGATAGGTTTATATTTGCAGTGATATAGAGTAGATATAGTGAACCTATATCTAAGTAAGGGGTGCATGCACCACCTTACACAGGCTACTGTAGCAGACCTGAGGTGTCATTTTGAATGGTCTCCCAGGGTTGGCATAATACATGCTGCAGCCCCTGAGAGGCCTCTGTGGTACCTATGCCCTGGGTATATAGTATACCATAAATTAGGGACTTATAAGGGTACCCCAGAATCCAGTCTGGAGTGTACCTAAAGTACATGAACAACCAATTTAGCGAGAAAGCAGATAGACTGGGGTCCTGATTAGCAGGATACCATTCAAACTAAGTCGAAAACCAGCAAAACACCAGGCTAAAAGTGGGGGTAACCATGCAGTCAGATTCCACCTTCCTACAGCATGGAACTGGTGCTGTTTACCGAACAAAGGATTGCATACCGTGCCCTAGTGCACTGCATTTATCTTTGTCAAACAAGACTTGTAGGTCTCAGCTTAAATGCGTTTTGGGGGTGTTAGTACACCGTGTTACATTTCAACTGGGTTGGAGAGTTGGGTGCAGGTAGTATACAGTGATAGAGAATGCAAGATTTAGTCAATTGCAGTGCCAGAACTAGTGCTGATTATTAATTCCACCAGCAGAGTGAAATTTATGAGTCATTTTGAGTTACAAGAGTAACGTGAATTACTAAATCCCTCCAATACGGCTGGCGGGAGTAAATATTCCACACACCCCTAGTTTTAATGTAACTCAGTGGTTTTCTATGAGAAAGCCACGCTTGCCACAGTGAAAAACGACTTTGGGGGCAAAATATGCAGCATAATCCTTTTATATCCTATGGGATTTATATTTTGGTGGACGGGATATCCGTCACTGTAGTGACAGAGTAACCCATCTGCCATGCCATACATCAGGCCCTAAATGTGCTGCATTATGCTGCATAATTTGCCTTTTCTTTTTAATCAACCCTGCCACATAATTTAGTCTTCATTTAGCACGTGCCCTACCTATAGGTCCCTAGTAATCTGTCCCTTAGTTTGTAGTGCCTCATTATTTTGAAATGTTTATGCATGTTAACACTATCTGGGCAAACCTTTCACCTCATTTATATCTCTTTGACAAAACAAATGCAGAAATAAGCAACAGAAAGGTGAACAATCAACCTTCGTGAGGGGCTTTGTACTGCCCCGCATATGTTGCCGCTTTTTTTTAGTAACCTTTGATCGATTTGAGCTTGACTATTTTTTTGTTGAAATCTGCTTATTATGAATGGTAAATGCGGCAAATCCATATTTATGCAGAAATTCACATCATTCCAGTGACCCCGCTTATAGGTAAGTTAAATATGCCAATCAGATATTAGTCAATTCTGCATGTTTTTAGGGGGCAAAGCACATACACTGGGTGCTGGACAGCAGTGCCACAGTGTTCAAAAAGGCCATACACCAACAGAATTAGGGCGATATGTATCAATGTCAGGTTTTGCGATTCTCAAATAGCGAATTTTTGAGAATCGCTATTTGCGAATCGCAAAACGCAATGTATATAGGGTTTGCAATAAATTTTGCGAATCCTACACATTCCTTAATTGCGAATCGCAAATTGCGATTCGCAATTAAAGAATACCTCCCCATTTATTCCTATGGGTCTAGAGGCCCATAGGAATGAATGGGTTGACATTCTCAATTTGCGATTCCCAATTAGAGAATCGCAAATTGAGAATGCAATTTTAAGTGTGCCAGGGTGTCAAAAGGACACCCTGTTGCACCCCTGAAATGAGCATGGGTGCACATGTGGCGCACACACATGCCCTAAGGGCATGTGTGTGCGCCACATGCCACTTTGAAAAATGCAAAAATGTGACTTTTTGAAAGAAATCGCAAATTACCACCAACCTGTAGTTGGTGGTAATTTGCGATTCCTTATGCCATATTCGCACAACTTGGGTGCTTCATACATTGCATTTAAGGAATCGTAATTTGCGATTCCTTAAATGCATTCGCAAAACAAGGAATCGAAAATTTTGCGATTCCTTAATTTGCGAGACAGTTGTGCTTTCATACATAGCACTAGGCCAAATTACGATCGCAAACGCTGAAATTCTGCGAATTTCAGCGTTTGCGATCGCATTTCGCCTTGATACATATGGCCCTTAGTCCACAAATTGTGTGCGCAAAAAAGTGATATTCCTTTCGAGTTTCGAAGCTCTCTCTTATGCAGATGGCATACAGCTGTCTCTATCGATTTTGAATTGTCCTTCAATAATATAACAAGCTACAAATGGTTCTGTTGGGTACAGCAATTGCTTTTAAACTTATGAAGTATTAAACATGCAAAAAATAATAATAATAAATATCATGAATTTCTATGTAGACTACAGAGTGGAAAACGAACTACATGAAATTTGACAGAAAAGTTAATTTGAACTTTTTTTCTCTATGGAACATATAATCATAAATGGCTGTCAAACTTCAATAATCATCAAATGACATCAATGACTTAGAATTGTGAGAATAAAGTGACAAGGTGACATAGGTGACTGGGTGTTGTTTATATAAAAGGGATATGACACAAACAAATATACACAATATACAAAGGAGACTAAAGGGAAAACATTTATTTGGGGGGAGGGGTGCTCTGTCCAATTGAGTTATAGGCAAAGTGTCTTAGGTGCAAGCTGAGAGAAAAAAAAGTAAAAATTACTTTTCTGTCAAATATTGTGTTGTTAATGTTTCACTCTGAAGTCTACAAAGAAATTCATGATATTTATTATAATTTTTTGCATGAACAATACTTCATAAGTTTAAAAGCAATTGCTTTACCCAGCAGAACCATCTGTAGGGTAAAGCAATTGAAATTGAAAGCTTGTTATATACATACACAGGTTCTGAGGGATACAGGGTTACCCCATTGACTCTTTTCATTCTTCATCGACTTTCAAACAATGCCTTATTGCTATCAATAGCTAGATGAAGGAGAGCTGCCTTCTTCTGAATTCAGACAAAACTAAAATTTCTCATCTTCAGAAACCCCATGTCGGTTTGATTATACTTCTGGCTTCCCTCTGATATGAGCACGCCATCCACTGTGGTCTGTATTGCCAGGAACCTTAGCGTCAGATTAAATTTTGACCCTTCAGGGCCCAAACTACCTTTGTCTCAGCATGTTGCTTCTGTCTGCTTAAAGCACTCAGAAAAACTCAAAAACTCATCCCAACTTCAGTGCATAAATCAGTGGTGCATGTCCTCATTGCTGCAAGTCTTGACAAGTTATATCTAGGTCTTCCTAAAAACGCCTCTGCCAGACTGACTCTATAGGCCTGATTACGACTTGAAGTGTTATGTATCGCCCCTAATAAATAACTATACCATGGGGTATGTTCTTTATCGGGTGCAGTAAATAACTCCTATTATGAGTTTATGGGGAATAATGTGCGGATTTTGGTGTTTAGGGCACCAAAATCCACATGATACAGTAATTACCATATGTTTTCACATGTTAAATTTTGTCAGGTTTGCTCTGTCAAAATGTTGCAAATGTTGGGTTATTAAACGCATTCAATAATTATGGATGTGTCAAATAAAACCAAACTCCTAAGTCCTGTGCATAAACAGACAGAATTTAACGAGCCACTCATAATTAGGCCTTCAATGTTGACACTACATCTTCATCTCTTAACACTTCAAGGCACTTCAATGGCTGCCTGCAGCCAATAGAATCAAAATAAAATCACTTATCCTGACCAATAGTGCATTTTACATACAAGGCCCTCAGCAGCTCCACAATTGTATTAGTCCTTATGTTTTGGACTGCCATCTCAGATTGTCCAGTTTTCTCTGCTTCAAGCCACACAGGTTGGGTGGACCTTTCTAGTCCTTGCTGCTAAGTTGTGGAATGAACTGTCACAGGACCTACAGAAAGCTTCCTCTGAAACAAAACCTGGGGCCAGATGAACGTAGCTTTTTGAGCTTGCAAATGGCCCGATTCACAGAAAAGCATTTTTATATGTACAGAGCCCTATTTTGCGATTCGGAAACCTTTACCAAACATCAAATTGGGTAAGCAATTCGGTATTCAGAAGGGGCGTGGTAAGTGGTATGTGTGAATGTTTTGCAACCGAAATACAGTCACAAACCATTCGTATTTTACTGTCTCCTACAAGTAGGTGGTAACCCATTTGCAAACGGGAAGATGCTCCCAAGGGATCTTTTCCCCTTTGTGAATGGCTCTCAAAATGTTTATTAAGAGCAGGCAGTGGTCCCACCGACCACTGCCTACTCTTAAAAAATGAAAAGTAAACTTTTCATTTTTGTTTTTGAAATGCATCTCATGTTCCTTTAAGGAACACGGACTAAATTAAAAAGGTATATATATATATATATATATATATATATATATATATATATATATATATATATATATATTGCTTTATTTAAAAGCACTCACAGACATGCTGGCCACCATCCCTGTTATTTAAGCGATTCCCAATGGGTTGCAAATTACGACCTGCCTCATGAATATTAACCCTTTCGCTGCGGCGGGAATTCCGCCGCAGCGCTGGGGGGGGGTTTGGGGGCAGCGCGGTGGCGCGGTGCTCATGACGGAGCCACTCCGTCATGAGCCACGGTTGAGCTGTGCTCTTGACGGAGTGGTTCCGTCATGACTCCGCCCACGGCGCTAATCGCCCGTACAGGCGGGGAATTAGCGCCGCGTGGGCGGCGCGGCCGCCAACGGCCGCAGCATGACGAACCACTCCGTCATGAGCACACGGCGACCGTGGTCATGACGGAGTGGTTCCGTCATGAGTGGGGAAGGGGTTAAGGCAGTAGGTCTATTTTTGAACAGCTGGGAATCACAAACAGTGTAAAACACATTGTAGTGGGGGGGGCGTGGCCAAGGCACCAAGCTTGGTGGACGTGTGAGTTCAGAGCTCTGTCCCGGCCTGCAAGATATCCTGGCTTTATAGCGGCGTCCTCAGACCTAAAACTGCTAGAAAAGGACCCCCGCTACATCACAAGGGGGAGGGGGGGCGGCGGAAAGCGGTGGCCCATGTTTGTCAAGAGGGGCTGGGCTGACCGAAATCGGAGCTAGCGAGAGACCGCCGGCGTGGAGGGTGCAATCTTCCTGGGTGCGGCCCGGAGCTCATGGAGGGCTCAGAACAGGCACACTGCCTGGGTCAGCTGGCCGCCGGCTAGACTCATAGACCCCGGACCTGCGGAGCTCCCGGAGTGGAGGCTAGTGAAAGGTATGGAGAATCTGGGCGGGCCTGCAAGGTCTACCACGCATGCCCTGAGGGCACAAAGACCCCACACCGCCTAAACGTACCTGTTGCCCCCAAGTGAGAGACACCAACGAAATTTTCAGATCCTTGGACCGGCGGAGACTCCGGAGTTGGCCTGCCAGGATGGGGCTGCAGGACCTACCACACTCGGCGATGGCAGAGATGCTGTGGCACAGAGGGCGGGACCTTGAGGAGCTGCGGAGTGAGCGGCTGCGGACATCGGCCGGTGGCTATGATGTCGGAGGCCTAGAAGGACCCCAGAGATGATATCCTAACCACGGGGCATGCTCTGGACCCCGTCGGGGGGCCAGTCCTGGCCCCACTAGAGCCTCGGTGAGCGCGCGAGAAGCAAAACTGAGAGAGACTGAGTAGCAACTTACTGAGGGCCTTGGGGGGGGGGGGACTTTCTAGAGTCGCATTCAACCTTTGGAAGTTTATTTAACGTGGTGGTTCCCTGAAGTCGATACAGGCCTCCCTCTAACCCGGGCATTAAATATCGGGGGCACAGCCTCTTGGTGGGTCTCCTTCAGTGTGCCTTGAACAATACGGGCAACATACCCGTACTGGACTGGGAGCCTGGGGGGCGGCCGAGCACAGCGAGGTCCGCCCCCCGGGCAGATTGGGAGAGGGGAGTGATGGGAGTGGCCAAACGGCCATTTTGACATAATTGGGCTACATTTGGGGATAGCCCAAATGTAGCCCAAATCCAGGGAAGTAGCCCAAGGCGTATTTAGGGAGTTTGCGCGCACGCCCAGCCACCATTTTAGGCTTGGTGACCTGGTGCCTTGGAGCGCTAGTTTAAAAGTTTCAGTAGGGTAGGACTTAATTGCGCGGAGAGAGAAATCGTATCTGAAGTGATGGCAGGCGGTGATTATCGGGTACTAGAGGCGATCCGATTATTGAGCGAGGCAGGGAGGATGGACCTCCTGGTACAGGACGCGAATTGGACGAGGCGCCCCGTGAGGCGCGCATCCGCGGGGGTGGCGGCCGCCGTCGCGGCGTGTTCGCCCCCAGGGAGGTGAGTGGCAGGGGCGGCGCGGAGGCGAGGAGCGCTGCCCCTGGGTCGGCGGTGTCGGCGGAGGTGGGCGCGGTAGGAGTGGAGGCGGCGAGGGGGCGTGGCAGAGCGCCTCGGCGGGGGAGAGCATTGGGTGCCCCCCTGCCGAGGCCTAAATCTTATGAGGGACGCTCCTCCGGCAGAGGGGCGGCCGTAGTCAAGGCGACGGTGGGAGCACGGGGACGCTCCTGGGAAGGCCTTCGATCGGGGAGTGGCGTGGGGAGCGCTGGGGTTGGCGGAGAGGCAGGAGGGGGACGAGGGACAAGGGGAAGAGCCCGGGCTGGGCTTACGGATGGTGGACATATCTCAGGGCAGCGCGGGGCGGAGAAGCGCTGCCTTGCTGTCGGGGGATAGAGGAGAGGGGGCGGGGGGCAGCAGACAGGGGCCTCGGGATGCGGGGGCGGGCGTATCGGAGAGGGGATCGAGGCGGGAGGCCAGGAGGGGGCAGACGGCAGCGGGGGCCACGCGGGTGGGAGTGGTGCGGGTCCCAGCGGCGGGAAGACTGGGAATGGGCAGGGGGCATACAGGGAAGCGACGGGGAGGGGCGGGGGGTGCGCAGTACGGACGGAGTGGAGCGGGCAGAAGGGGTCAAGGGTTTGGCGGCGCTCGCCAGAGGCGGGGGGGCAGGCGGAGGGTGGTAATGGAGGGGGGGCGGCAGGGGGGGAATGCCCGGTGCTCTTTGAGTCTGAGGGTAGTGAGAAAGACTGGGACGGGCTGGACATATTTGAGTCCTGGGCGGAGGGGTTGGGGGGCGTCGGGGGCCGGGGAAGGCGGCGTGGGGTCAGGGGGCGCAGCGCCGGGGTGGGGCGGCACAGGGAGCGGGGGGGTGACGGAGGGGAGGGGGGTTGGGAGGGGAACGCGGAAGGGGCGGGGACGAGCGGGCAAGGGGCGGGGGGGTGCGGGGAATGGGAGTGGAGCGACGGAGAAGACGGAGATGGTGGGGAGGAGGAAGTCGTGGATTTGAGCGCGGTGGGAAAGGCGTGGGTTGTGGGGGCGTGGGGGGCAGGTAAGAGGGGATGGGATGGGAGTAGGAAAGGAGATAGGCCCAGCACACCAGACCATTCCTTTTCTTTTCAGGAGGTGGAGCGGCAGCGGGAACGTCGCGGGGTGCCGGACTTGGTAGGGCTGGGTGCGGCTCGACGGCACCAAGGAGAAGGGAGGGTGGAGCCTTGGGTGGCGTACCCGGTACCAGCGAGGGATCCCGGCGCGGCTGGCACAAGTAGGCCCGTGACGGGCTCGCCAGCCCCAACACCCACGGGGTCGCAGAGCCCCGGGGGGCATCGACGGAGGAGCACCGCAGGGGACAATGTTTGTTTACCACTGAAGCAGGTGGCACCACCAGCGGGGAGCGCTGGGGATGCAGGGAAGGAGGAATTGGACTATGAGGAGGATAGTATGGAGGAAGGGGAGCTGCGGGATGTGGGGGACGGTAGGGACGGGGGGCCGAGTAATGTTGTGGCTAGTTTCTTGCAGGTGTCACGACGCCCGGCGCGGCCCACGGGTCGGACATCAAGGTGGGAAAGCAGCTCGGCCCCCAGGACAGGACGCCGGGAGGAGCGGCAGACAGAGACACTGGCGCCAGGTAATAAACATTTGCTCGGGCGGCCAGTGATGGTTTCCAGAGGAGTGGGGGGGCTGGGGATGAGGGTGGGGTAGGGGGTCGGTTGCGCAAGGGTGCGTACGTGGTGGATGTGGCAGTGGGCACGGAAGCAGGAAAGGGGGACGAGAGCAGGACCAATAAGGAGGCGACGGACGAGAAAGTGACAGGTGACACAAAGACAGGGGAGACCAAATTGGAAAGTAAGGAATTGAAGATCAAACGGTTACCATATATGGGGGTAACCAAGCCCTTGGGGGCGCAATTGATGTTAGCAACAAAGGAACGGATTTGGAAAGGGGAGTATGTGGAGATGCTCAAACTCTTGCACAGGGAGGTCAGGGCGAAGGAGGGCTCCAAGGAGGAGGAATTTGAGTTGGCCAAGAGGCCTAAGGTACCTCTGACAATAGAGAACTGGACAGCGGCTTTTCTCATTTACGCCAGTGTGTACTGCGAGAAGATTCCGGAGAGATCAGTGGCCATTTTTAAATACATGGACGTCATTCGGAAGGCGCAGATTACCGGGGGGGGGATATGCCTGGGCTCAGTATGATGAGGAATTCCGGGCGCGCATGGCATGGGATACGGAAGCGAAGTGGGGAGAGTTGGACGCGGATCTGTGGCAGCATACCATGGGCCTTGCCGGGTCGGGGAAGACTATTTTTACGGCCAGCGGGCTACCGCTCGTGTATCAGCCCTTTCGAGGGGGTCCCACCCGAGGGGGGGTGGGTGGAGCCGGCAGAGGGACGACGGGGGAGAAGGGGGCGTGCTGGGAGTATAACAAAGGACTATGCACGAGGGAGTATTGCAAGTTTAGGCACGAATGCTCGGGCTGCGGCAAGCGACATCCGTTGGTCAAGTGTTGGGGGGCTCAAGGTCAGGCACACAACAGTCAGCAGTGGCAGTCCGGAGCCCCTAAGGCTGGGGCCCAGCAGCAGTCACAGCAGGCGGGAGGAGGGAGGGGGGCTAAGGGGCCTGGGCCAAAGGGCTCATACTCCGGTTAAAGTGGAGAAGTTGGTAGGGGCTCTCGGGGGGTATCCGGACAGGGAGGCGGCGGAGCAGCTGCGGTTGGGGTTTCTGGACGGGTTCAGGTTGGGGTACGAGGGTCCGAGGGTCCGGAGATGGGCGGACAATTTGAGATCGGCACGGGAGCACCCACAGGTGGTACAAGCGAAACTGGACAAAGAGGTACAGGAGGGCCGCATGGCGGGACCCTTTCAGGATTGGCCGTTGCATAATTTGATTGTGTCACCCATTGGAGTGGTGCCCAAGAAGGAGTTGGGCCAGTTTCACTTGATACCGCATTTGTCATGGCCGGAAGGTGGGTCAGTCAATGACTTTATTGCGGAAAGTGCGGCCACTGTATCTTACTCATCTGTTGCCGTGGCTATGTCACTGGTGGTGACCGCGGGCGCAACAGCGCAGATGGCAAAGTGCGACATAAAGTCAGCTTTCCGGCTGCTGCCAGTTCATCCAAATGACTGGGATCTGTTGGGCATACAATTCGGCGGTCAATGGTATGTGGACAAAGCATTGCCGATGGGCTGCTCCATGTCTTGCGCACTTTTTGAAGGTTTCAGCACGTTCCTACAATGGTTGTTTACGGAACGGACGGGTCACCAAGGCGTGACGCATTACTTGGATGACTTCTTTTTTGTCGGCACCTCAGACTCCGCGGACTGCCAGAAGGCTCTGGACAGTTTCCATGAGATCATGGGGGACATAGGCGTGCCACTGGCCCCGGAGAAAACGCAGGGTCCCAGTACGGCATTGGCTTTTCTAGGTATTGAACTGGATTCCGTCCTGATGGAGGCGCGCCTCCCGGCGGATAAAAAGCAAAACATGTTGGGACTATTAACCAGTGTGTTGGCACGACAGAAGGTGACGGTCAGAGACATCCAAGTGTTGCTGGGACATCTCAATTTTGCCTGTAGGGTGGTCAGAGTAGGGCGGACTTTCTGTAGGCGTCTTGGGAGAGCGTTGGAGGGGCAGAGGCCTCCACACCATCATGTGCGGCTGTCAGCTGGGGTGAGGGAGGACTTGAGGATGTGGCGGTTTTTCCTGGATCAGTTTAATGGGGTGCCTTTGAGGAGAGAGGTGGACATGGTGTGGGACGTGCAGATTTTCTCTGATGCAGCGGGGAGCAAGGGGTTTGGACTGTATTGGCAGGGGAGGTGGTGTGCAGAGCCCTGGCCTGCTGACTGGTTGGAGGGAGGCAGGAGCATTGCGTTCTTGGAATTATTCCCCTTAGTGGTGGCGGTCACGCTGTGGGGGGTTTTGTTAGCCCACAAGAAGGTCACGTTCAGGATCGACAACATGGCAGTGGTGCAGGTGGTTAACAGGCAGTCGGCGCGGGACGCACAGGTGCTCAAGCTGTTGAGGGTTTTTGTGCTGGGGTGTTTGAGGCATGATATTGCGTTTCGCGCGGTGCATGTGCCAGGAGTGGACAATGACATTGCAGATGCCTTGTCTCGTTCACAGTGGGGGAGATTCCGTGGGCTCGCCAAGGACGCGGACGTGAACCCGACCCGAATGCCGAACCAACTATGGGAAGTAGGCAACACAGGATGCTACAATTGGTTCTAGGCTCTTTAGCGCAGTCGACGAGGCTGGCATACCGGGCGGCGTGGGAGGAGTTTGTCCGTTCTGGGGTGAAGTGGCGGGTTTCCGGGGTGGAGAAGCGGGAGGATGTCATTCAATTCATACTGGACCTGGTGGAAAAAGGGCTGACGAAGGTGACGATAGTGGGCAAGTTGGCAGGGGTCGCGTTTGTCGGGAAGTTGTTGTGGGGCTACGCGCCATCAGCAGGGGAGTTGGGGGCTCGGATTCTGGAAGGTTGGGCGCGGGAATGTGGGAGGCAGGCCCGGGTGAGGAGACCACTGTCTTGGGAGCTGTTAGCTAGGGTGCTGGGGGTCCTGCCCGAGGTGTGCTGGGATGTAGGGGAGGCCACCCTGTTTGCTACGCTTATGTCATGGATGTTTTTCGGGGCCTTTCGGGTGTCGGAATTGCTGGGGTCAAAAGGGGAGCGGGGTCTGACTTGGGAGGAAGTCTCCTTCGGGGAACAGGCAGTGAGTATTTGGCTTCGGAAGGCGAAAACAGACCAAAAAGGTCAGGGGAAATGGGTAGCTCTGAAGAGAGGGCGCTCCCCGACAGTTTGTCCTTTTCGGTGGGGCTGGCGTTGGAAGTGATGCTCTGGAGGGCTGGGGGAACTGGTTTTTTCCCATCGGCAGGGGCGGGGCGTTAAAGCTTCGCAATTGCTGTCAGTGCTGCGTAAAGCACTTAGGAGATTGGGGGTCGAGGAGAAGGGGTTTGGCACGCATTCTTTTCGAATTGGGGCAGCGTCGGAGGCGCATGCGAGGGGTTGGGACAGCGGGGACATCATGAAGTTGGGGAGGTGGTCATCGAATTGCTATCGGCGCTATGTGCGCAGCGAGACAGGGGGCGGGGTACTCTAAAAAAAAAAAAAAAGGGGGGGTTTTGGCTTGGTTTTCATTCTTGTTTTTCTTTCAGGTTCGGTCATGGGACCCCTCACCAGAGAAATGTCCATTTGGATTGTGGGGCATTCGTTTGTGAGGAGGGCGCAAATCCAGGCGCAGGGAAGCTATTTTGGGGAACGTTTGGGGTTCAATAAAGACTTGTTCTCGGTGGGGTGGAGGGGTAGGGGAGGTATGCGCTGGAAAGAGTTGGTGCCGGTGTTGAACGGGATTTTGAGGGCAGGTCGGTGCCCAGATGTGTTGGTGCTCCATTTGGGAGAGAACGACATGGTTAGGGAGACGGGTTTGGCGCTGATGCGGGCTATGAAAATGGACTTGGTTTTGATTAAGGAGAGATGGGCGGGTTGTTCCATTGTGTGGACTGAATTTGTCCCCCGGAGGAGTTGGAGGGGGGCTGTCAACCCGAGGGCGGTGGATAAGGGGCGGAGAAAGCTTAATACGGAGATGGTGAGGTTTTGCCGACATTTGGGGATCGGCCGCTTGGCACATAGGGACATCCGCTATGACGCGCAGGAGATGTTCAGGGACGATGGGGTGCACTTGTCGCGGATGGGTATGGACCTGTATCTTTTGGAATTGAGGGAGGTATTGGCACGGTTGCTGGGGGTTTACAGGCGTTGAGTGTTTACGCTGGGCTTTGGGGGGGGCAGAAAAAAGGGAGGAAGAGGCGTAGCCGCCGACACTTCCCCCTTTTTCCTGGGTGGCGGGGTGGTTGACAGTTGGCCGGGATTGGCTAGAGTTTGTTGTTATAGGTTTGGTAATTTGGGTCCAGGGACAGGTAAAGGGTATCCAGGTTCGATAAGTTTAGATTAGAGGTTGGATAGTTACAGTTGCACAGAAGGCAGGTAGGGGTTACGGTCAGGGGAGTTTGGGAGTTGGGAAAGGCTATATGGTGTAGGATTGGGTTATATGTTGGTTATGGTATGTTATGTTGTATTTTGGGGGATGGGGGAAATGATGTGGGGATCGTAGGGGTGGGGGGAAGACACAAGGGGTCAGGAAGTTATTGTATAGCAAGGTGTTAGTTTTGTAAGGCAGTGGCCAAGGAGTTTAAATTGTGATATGCACCTGTTTCAATAAAGCGGCCTTTTTCACACACAATAAAGTGGTCTGGTGTCGGCTTGCCCCCCACTCCCCCCTTAATCTCCCAATGGGAGCCTGGGGGGCGGCCGAGCACAGCGAGGTCCGCCCCCGGGCAGATTGGGAGGGGGGAGGGGGGGGGGGGGAGTGGCCGAACGGCCATTTTGACATAATTGGGCTACATTTGGGGATAGCCCAAATGTAGCCCAAATCCAGGGAAGTAGCCCAAGGGGTATTTAGGGAGTTTGCGCGCACGCCCAGCCACCATTTTAGGCTTGGTGACCTGGTGGCTGGGAGCACTAGTTTAAAATGTTCCCCTCCCACCCACCCTAAGGCTAGGGGTCAGGGGGTGTTAGTTCACGGGGTTCTGGATGGCAATTAGGAGGCATGGCGGGCAGCATTTGTTGGAACAGGTACATAGGGGCAGTCTGATGTTTTGTCGCTTGGAACAGGTGCAGGCGGGGTGGTTGACAGTTGGCCGGGATTGGCTAGAGTTTGTTGTTATAGGTTTGGTAATTTGGGTCCAGGGACAGGTAAAGGGTATCCAGGTTGTATAAGTTTAGATTAGAGGTTGGATAGTTACAGTTGCACAGAAGGCAGGTAGGGGTTACGGTCAGGGGAGTTTGGGAGTTGGGAAAGGCTATATGGTGTAGGATTGGGTTATATGTTGGTTATGGTATGTTATGTTGTATTTTAGGGGATGGGGAAAATGATGTGGGGATCGTAGGGGTGGGGGGAAGACACAAGGGGTCAGGAAGTTATTGTATAGCGAGGTGTTAGTTTTGTAAGGCAGTGGCCAAGGAGTTTAAATTGTGATATGCACCTGTTTCAATAAAGCGGCCTTTTTCACACATAATAAAGTGGTCTGGTGTCGGCTTGCCCCCCACTCCCCCCTTAATCTCCCAATGTAAGCCCGGAGAAGACGGGCGAAGACCCTGGACAGCAACGAGTCGATGCTGAGGTGACGACACATTGCACTGTGAGGACGAGCCTGGGGTGTTTCCCCATTTTCTTTCAGACTGCACCGGGAGCAGGAACACAATACTCCTTAATTTTCCCTGCTCAGCTTAAAATCATGCTAGAAGGGACGTCACATTTCTGTGAATCCCCGGACGAAGTCTGGACCTGGCTGGAGGTGTATAACTCGGGCACGTCACTGCCCCTGAACAAACAGAATACAGCGCCGGCTCTACACCCGGTCTGGAAAAGGCCACAGCATCCCCGGAAAAATTCTAAATTATTGAAGCCCACGGCCTCACAAACCCAATGCGACAAACAAGCCGCACTGCAAGCAGTAGTGCAACTTACTTCACCCCACAGCCAAGAGCGACTCTCGGACATATCAACCAGATCCAATGATGCAACGTTCGAGTCCAGAGACTCCATAGAAAATGACCCTCCTCTGGCGAAAATCACTCCAAGATCGGTGCATGACATTTGTCTAACTTAAATGGAATCCAAAGTGCTACCAGGTTCTGTGCATGATCTGTAGCCTCCATGACTGCCCAGAACGGACAGGAGGGGACAAAGGGGTTTGAACAGGGGGCTCCGCAGTCTGGGGGCATGGAGACTCGGCTGAGGGCTGTCGCCTTGAAGAAGTGCATAGAACGGGTCCAGGACGAGGCCCACCGGCTCCATCGACATGCCAACCCCACCCCCCACCAGAAAGTTCTGCCTGATGGTCCAGAGGCAGCGTTCTAGTTTAAACAATGTTTGTTTACAGGTTTGGGCGAGTAGCGGTTGCACTGTTGCCCTTGGGTTTGGGTGTTGGGGTTCTAAACGTACACATGAGCCCCCAGGAGTCCAGAAATAGTTCCTCTCAGATGTGGCAGATAGGACAAGACACTAAAACCACATGGCAGCCACAACAGTGCATCTTAAAGGGATAAAAATCTTATCCTGGAATGCTAGAGGCATGGCATCTCCCGCAAAATGCCCCAACATACGTAGTTATAGTAGGCGTAGGGGAGTAAAGATAGTTATGCTCCAGGAGACCCATCTAACTCTGGAGGAAGGTCAGTGACTTCATAGGCGGTGGAGGGGCCAATTATTTGCAACAGCCTACTCTGCTTTTTCCCGAGGGTCGTTGGTGTGGATCTGTCCTGGATCCCTTTTGACGTGTTGCATTCTCAGATAGATCACGAGGGTCGGTACGTGCTGGTTCAGGGGAGACTACTGGGTAAAGAGGTAACATTTGTCAGTATCTATACCCACAATCAGGACCAGCCTCAGTTTCTCTGCAAACTCTCAAGTCCGCTGGCGGGAATTGTTTAACATCTAACAGAATGAGGAGTGTATGTACCTGCAGTTATATTTTTTGCTCATCATAAAGGCATTGCTGGATTGAATATTACAACCCACCAGCATTTTCTTGGTTCCTTTCTCTCTTCTGGGGAAGACTTCAATGTGTTCTAAATATAGACTGGTTTTAAAAGTATGTGCTGGTATAACGTTAAAGCACATTACTGAGCTTGATTCACTATAATTTTTGGCTGTGTCTTTACTGCATATGCATCCGTGATTAAAAAGTAATCTGTTTTTTTATAGCTTGCATCTCTGTTCCAACCCCTTGTGCTCTGTGCCTCAGCCCTGCCCACTACCTAAACCACTTGCCTGCTTTCACATAGGACTAGTCATCTTTGTATGGCTCAGTCTCTAGTCTATATACACTAAAGCAGGTCTCCCGGCAGCTTAGGTGAGGCTGTTTTGGCCTGCAAAAAAACACAAAACGTGCTTTAAATTGGGTTTGTCTAACCTTTTGCCTTTACATGTTTTCATTGCCATAAAAGTCTGCAGTGTAGCTGCCATGTTTTATTTTTATTTTTAGAACGGTATTGCTGGATTGAATATTACAATGCATTCCACGTTTGTATGGTTGCTGCCTTGTTGTGACGGCTCCAGTATTCTAAAAATAGACCGCTTTTAAAAATGTGTGCAAGTGCAAAGGTAAAGTGCGTTGCTGGGCTTGTTTCACACTCTGTGTTTGCATGTGCATTCACTGTGTATGCACCAGTGACTACAAAATAATCTGTGTTGATGGTATGCAAACATTGAGCATTCATGTACTGCTCAGGTTGTTTGCACTGTAAAGCATGTGAATTAGGTTACTGTTTTGATATTCCTTTTTCTATTATTTCTTAAGCCTCCCTGCCCCACTTCGTCCTCCTTGCTTCTCCACCACCAATCTTATTTTTACACTTCTCCCTCTCAGGACATCCAGCCCAAGCATTCATATACAGGGCAATAGGGGTAAGCTTCCTTGTTTGGCCCAGTTATGGGCTTTGAAGGGACTTATGGCCAGAAACTCTGGTCCTTGGATTTGCTCTACACCCGTTCTTAGGTTCAGTAGAGTTACGTTATTTCTCCAGTAGGATTCCTTTAACACTATAGCTGAAAAGCACACAGTCTGTGCTTGGGTGAGATCCATATGCCAAGTACTGTACATCCTATAACTTTCGTGATTATATCCATAGTAGCAACACACCCAGGTGTCTGAAATTTCCTGGGTTTGCACTCCCATCGCTTCTGGGTAGATGCTATACACCCTCTTCTGAGGTTCTGAAATCTCCTTGGTTTGTCCTCTCGTCACTTCTGCGTGGACACCACACACCCTCTATGACATTGTGTTTTTCCTTAGTTTACGGCCCCATCCCTTCTGGGTGAAAGCCATAGACCCTGTACCAAGGTTCTGAAATCTCCCTAATTTATGTTCCCATCTCTTCTGGGTGGACATCTTAGACCCTAAACTGAAATTGGGAATCCCCCACCCCCTGTTTACAGTCAGCTAACCAATTCCTCGGGAACAGTACCCCAGAAGCCGACTGTCACTTTAGACTTCTACAGCAGCATCAATTGGGGAGAGGAGTAGGCCTAACGGCTAGGGCGGCGGACCTTGAATCTGGGGAAACGGGTTTGAGTCTCGGCAATGACGCTGAATATCCTGTGATTCTGGGCAAATCACTTAATCTCCTCTTACCTATCAACATGCAACTGGTGCTATGTAAAGCGCTCTGATACCCGATATGGGGTCAAGTTCGCGCTATATAAAACTTTGTTAAAAAAAAGAAAAATGCGGTACAAGACATGGTAATGGGGTGTGATTATAATTGTGTTGTAGACATTAACATAGATAGATCCACCCCTCCGCTACATGGTACAATAGCCAACACTAATGCGAAAGCACTCCAGGATTGGGTGGAGCACTGGGAGTTGATCGGTGTCTGGCGACTGCACCACGAACTAACCTGAGACACTAGATTAGACATGTTCTTCTGTTCAACACATCTAAGCCAGTTGCTGACCAACTCTGAATATTTGGGATGCACTCTGTCGGACCACAGCCCATTACTCCTCACAGTATCCGAAAAGACGGCCATCCCGGCCTAGCGACCAGATGCAGTTATGCTAGAAGATACTTGTTTCCAACAATCATTACACGCCTCTACCACCGAATACTTCCTCAAAAATCATAGCACTGGAAGCTCTTCCTTAATCGAATGGGATGCCTTCAAAACAGTCATCAGGGGCCACTGCATGGGACAGACCATAGGGGCAAGGAGGGAGACAGAACGTGAACTACATAAATTCGACACAGAGATACATGCTCTGGAAACTAGGCTCGGGTGCGGACTGACACGCATACACAGTTGTCCACAGCAAAGAGTGATAATAATAAAACACTAGACAGACTGCGAACACTTGACTTTAAAACCTACCAGAAACGACAGCATGTTGAGGGTGGAAAATCTGGGAAACTGCTAGCTTGGCTGATTCAGCCTGAAAGTAGAGGCTCACCCATAACTAGACTACAGGCTAGAGACGGGTCCATGATTTATTCCCCCCAAGGCCATCATCACAAATATTTTTAATTACTACACTACAAATCTCCGCCTGAACTGTTGGCCGAATGCATTGATAAATATCTGGATGGTCTCCAGCTGAAGAAAATAGACCCTGAGGCACAGAAAGACTTTGGGGAATCAATAGGTGCATGTGAGATCCGAACAGCGATTAAAGAGATGGCTAAAGGGAAAACCCTAGGCGCGGATGGACTCCCGGCAGAATTTTATGCAGTCTATAGCTCTCTGTTGGCTCCCCACCTCGAGAAATTATATGCTGAATCACTGAGATCTGTCCAGTTGCCTGCATCGACCAGGGAGGCCCTGATGATTCCCCTCCCCAAAACTAAATCAGGCGCTCCCTCTGTCACAGAATTTAGACCGCTGTCAATGCTAAATTTGGACATTAACATTTTAAGTAAAATCTTACCTATGAGACTACTTCCACATATGCGTGCACTGGTCCACGTTGATCAAAATGGATTAATTCCCACTAGATCCACCTTGGGTAATCGCAGACGACTATATTATGCCATGTTCCATCACGATTTCTTGATTCATCCTGATGCCATAGTCATGGCGGTAGATCTTGAAAAAGCCTTCGACTTCTTGAGGTGGGATTTCCTGATTCAAGTAATGTAGGCAATGGGGTTGGGGGATGGATGGATCAAGTGGGTTAAGCTGCTCTACACACACCCTACAGCCAGGGTTAGGACGGGAGGAATAATCTCAAGCCCCTTGTCCCCTCTGCTATTTGCTTTAGCCATGGAGCCATTGGCTGAACGGTTCATGGGGGAGGGAGGCACCTGGGTCTGAAACTAGATGGGAGGGAGTATATGATTTCCCTATACGCAGAAGATATCCTTCTATATTTGCGTAACGGCGTCGACGGAGTCAAACGTGCACTGGACATCTTGAAAGAATACGCTAACCTAACAGGTCTGAGGGTAAACAATTCTAAGACATACGTCTTCCCGCTTGACCCTACTACGCCCCACCCACCATAATTTCCAAATGACACTAACTGGGCCTCCAGCTCCTTTAGATCCTTGGGAATACAAGCATACCATACTCAGCAAGACCTTCTTCAGGGTAACCTTGGGCCAGCACGGCGGTCTCCTAAATCTAAGGTTGCATTCTGGTGCTCTCTTAGGCTCCCTACTATGTCAAGGGTGGCTCTATCTAAAATGGTAATGCTGCCACAACTACTATATTATTTTTCAAATCTAACAGTGGTCATTCCCAAGATCTGGTTCAAGGAACTGGATACTCTACGGAGAGACCTGATTTGGGATGGGGGAGGGAACAGAGTGTTGTTGTTTACTGTCCAGCGACCGCTAGTGTGGGGGGATTGGGAGTGCCAGACTTTGAAGCGTACTACTTGGCTGCCCAACTGCAGTGGCTGACCCAGTGGTTGGAAGGGATAGGGATAGAAACCCTGAACATTCCACCACGCACAGATCTGAAGGGGAAATTATTGGCAAAGCTGCTACTTTCTGGGAGGCGGAACCGGCACCAGGGCACTCTGATTACAGTAGCTTTGAAATGCTGGCGTAGAAGTTTACTGCGAGCACCAGGAGCCCCACTATATGCTCCTGACCTCCCCTTGGTAGAACTGCCACACGGTGGCACCTCCTCATCCTTCACTAAGAGCCAGTTGAGGGAGTGGATTAATGCAGGCTTTCAGACGACCAGAGACTGCTACCTAGAGGGTGCAATGATCCCACTGAGCAATTTAATTTCCCGATATGATCTACCCCCAGGGCAATTTCTGAATTATCAAGGGTTACAGAAATTATTTCAGAGACTGTGGAGAGGCGGGAACCAGGAACCAACCACACATGCTCTGCTGCAAGCCATTGTAAAGTTGGGATCAGCAACGCACCTAGTTAAGTGGATATACCAAGCCATAAGGGAGATGATGGAGGGACCATTGCTAGCACTGAAAAATAAATGGGAAATACTCCTCAGCCCAGACTTGTCAGAGGGAGAATGGAAAAAAGTGCTTATCTTGCCCAAGAAAATCTCTAGAAATTCTAGCTTTAAGTATTCCCAGTTTAACATTTTGCACCTGCCTTACCTTACTCCACATAAGCTTAACATAATGCTTGATAGCACTGACAAACAATGCCCGCAATGTGCAATCCTAGACGCAGATTTTAAACACATGATGTGGGATTGTCCGGCTTTATCTGACTACTGGTGCCAAGTTACAGAGCTGTTACTTAGGGTCCTCGCACGCACTATTCCCCTCCACGATTGAAGTATGCCTACTGGGCCTGTTCCTTAGGCCCAAGAAACAAAAATCGGCAACCGATTTATAGATCTAGCCTTAATATTGGCGAGAAGACGGATTGCGCTAAGATGGAAATCCTCCACAGGTCCAAAAATTTTCAAATTGGGAAAAAGATGTTACAGCCTGGGCACGGGCCAAAGAGAGAGCTCTTCTAGAAGAATAAAGCAGAGGTGTGAGATGCTGCCCCATAGCGGACCTCCGGTCAGAGGTGATATGGGAATGGGAAGCAAGGGACTTGGGTGAAAGGGATGGTTCCTCCGGAAGCTCATAGCTTACGATCATAGCAGGCATGACACCCTTGTCCAAATACGGCTGGGTCAAGGGGGTATCCCATAGACCAATAAGTTAATACAAATAATATCTACGCTCAATTATGACCAGGCCAAAAAGGAAGACCAGCCACCCTGGTGGTACAACGCCACATCGCCCCATCTGTAACACTAGTTTACCCCGAATACAAGCATACACCACCTGTCACCAGAACAATCAGTTAGATACCTACTTATCCTTACGGGAACCCCTGGGTGCTCTAGCATCTAGTGAGTTCTATTGGGTATGGATACTTAACTTGTTTAGATGTGAGAATTTTGAAATATTGCTTTGAACTGAATGAACAAACTCCCACAATTTATAAAATAGACATTGGGCCTTCCATTCTAAATGTGTTCTAGACGTTACCTTCAAGGATGCTGTAAGTGACATTGATAAATGGCACAATGGGGAAAGTTTTGCATGTACTCACCTGATTCCTGAAGGATATTATTGTATGACGGTCTAATGTCACGTATGTTCCTCTAACTTACAAAAATGGAGCTTTAATAAAAACGATATAAAAAAAAACATTGTAGTGCATCGCTGTTTGCGATTACCTAACAGCAAATCACAAATATTTACAATTAGGTAATCGCAAACACAGATGTAGGTACATCTGGCCCCTGGTTATTTGCTCGTTAACCTCTGCTCTCTACTCTCTCATTCCCTATGTCATTGGGTTGGCAGCATCTGGAAACCCATTTTATTAGGTATCAGTAGCACTTTATACATAATTGTTACCTATTTCACTCATATTAGTTAGAATAATATAAATAAGAGCAGTCACAGTGATGGCTTATGTATTTGTGGTTGACAAGAAATAATAGGAGCCGTTTGACTTTGGATTCTACCTACACAATGGTAGCTCTGAGAAGAGTGTCTAGATTTGCCTATTTGTAATGCTGCTTTGTCATCTATAAATGCCTCTTTTTAATTGCTTGGCTGAGATAAATGAACTGTCGTTTATTGCCAACGCTGTAAGAGGCAAGCTCGCCATGTTTGAAAATATCCCTTTTCTAACCATTTTATACTTCCTGAGATGGGTGAGCTGGAACTCTGGGCCTGAATTTAATCTCGGTGGATGGATCACAATGGTGAAGGATATCCCGTCTGCAGAAATATAAATACTATAGGAAATAATGGGATTTATAGTTCGGTGGATGGATTATATGTCACCATTGTGATGGAGTAACCCATCTGCTGAGATCTAAATCAGGCCCTCAATCAATCAATCAAACATTTGTAAAGCGCGCTACATACCCGTGAGGGTCTCAAGGCGCTGGGGGGAGTGGGGGGGGGCTGCTGCTGCTGCTACTGATCGAAGAGCCAGGTCTTGAGGAGTCGTCTGAAGGCTAGCAGGTCCTGGGTCTGACGTAGGTTCGTAGGGAGGGTGTTCCAGGTCTTGGCGGCGAGGTAGGAGAAGGATCTGCCGCTGGCGGTGGTTTTCCGGATGTGTGGAACTGTGGCGAGGGCGAGGTCGGCAGAGTGGAGGTTGCGGGCGGGGGTGTAGAAGCTGAGTCGGTCGTTGAGATATGCTGGTCCGGAATTGTGAAGGGCTTTGTGTGCGTGGATGAGGAGTTTGAAGGTGATCCTCTTGCTGACTGGGAGCCAATGCAGGCCTCTCAGGTGGGGTGTGATGTGACTGCGTTGGGGGACATCAAGGATCAGTCTTGCTGAGGCGTTCTGGATGCGTTGCAGCCGTCTCAGGAGCTTGGTTGTTGTTCCTGCGTAGAGGGCATTCCCGTAGTCCAGTCTGCTGGTGACGAGGGCCTGGGTGACGGTTTTTCTCGTGTCGGAGGGGATCTATTTGAAGATTCTGCAGAGAATTCGGAGGGTGTTGAAGCAGGATGCGGAGATGGCGTTGACTTGCTTGGTCATGGAGAGGGCGGGGTCAAGGATGACCCCCAGGATGCGTGCGTGGTCGGTGGGTTCTGGGGATGTTCCTAGCGATATGGGCCACCAGGAGTTGTCCCAGGCTGATGGGGTTGGGCCGAGGATGAGGACCTCCGTCTTGTCTGAGTTCAGCTTCAGCCTGCTGTCCTTCATCCATTCGGTGACGGCCTTCATTCCTCTGTGGAGGTTGGCTTTGGCGGTGTGGGGGTCTTCGGTGAGGGATATGATCAGCTGGGTGTCGTTGGCGTAGGAGATGATGTTGAGGCTGTGTTGTCGTGCGACGCGGGCGAGAGGTGCATTTAGATGTTGAACAGCGTCGGGCTAAGGGACGATCCCTGTGGGACGCCGCAGATGATCTCGGTGGTCTTGGATCGGAACGGTGGGAGGCAGAGAGGAAGGATGTGGTCCATGCCAGGGCCATCTCCTGGATTCCGGCGTCATGGAGGCGTGTTGCTAGGGTGCGGTGGCAGACCGTGTCGAAGGCTGCAGATAGGTCCAGGAGAATGTGGGCGGCTGTTTCTCCTTTGTCCATCAGGATCCTGATGTCGTCGGTGGCGGCGATGAGGGCGGTCTCGGTGCTGTGGTTGCTCCGGAAGCTGGACTGGGACGAGTCCAGGATGTTATTGTCTTCGAGGTAGCGGGTCAGCTGTCTGTTGACAATCTTCTCTGTGACTTTCGCCGGGAAGGGGAGCAGGGAGATGGGCCGGAAGTTCTTGAGGTCCTTGGAGTCCGCCTTGGGTTTCTTCAGAAGGGCGTTGATCTCGGCGTGCTTCCAGCTCTTCAGGAAGGTTGCTGTCTCGAAGGAGATGTTGATTGTCTTCCGGAAGTGGGGTGCGATGGCTGTGCTGGCTGTGTTGAAAGTGTGGTGAGGGCATGGGTCAGATGGGGATCCGGAGTGGATGGAGTTCATGGTCTTGATGGTGTCTTCGATGCTGACGTTGGACCAGGCGGTCAGGCGATTGGTGGGGGTGGGGGCCTGCGGGCAGGTAGTCTTGAAGGTTGATGTGGGGGTGTCGGAGTTGAAGCTGTCGTGGATGTCTGTGATCTTGCGGTGAAAGAAGGTGGCCAGTGAGTCGCACAGGTCTTGTGATGGTGGAATGTCGATGGTGTTGGAGCTGGGGTTGGAGAGTTCTTTCACGATGCTGAAGAGCTCTTTGGAGTTGTGTGCGTTGTTTTCTAGGCGGTCCTTGAAGGCTGTCCTCTTGGTGGTCCTGATGAGTTGGTGGTGTCTGTGGGTGGCGTTCTTGTGGGTGGTGTAGCTGTCTGGTGTTCGGTCGCGGAGCCAGTTCCTCTCTAGCTTCCGGCAGGTGCGCTTGGAGGTCCGGAGGTCATCGGTGAACTATGCGGATTTCTTGTTGGTGTGATTGGCTGCGGAGGTCTTGAGTGGGGCGAGGTTGTCAGCGCAGTCGCTGATCCACTGTTTGAGGTTGATGGTGTCGGGGTCGGTGGGGTCGGCGGGTGGTCTTAGGGCAAGTGTGGTGGTCAGTTGGTCCTTGGTGACCTTGCCCCAGCAGCGGCGTGGCAGCTGTTCGGTGCGTTGGTGTGTGGTGGGTTTCCTGAAGGTGAAGTGGACGCATCTGTGGTCGGTCCAGTGGGGTTCGGTGGTGTGGTTGAAGGAGACGTAGGGGCTTGCGGAGAAGATGGGGTCCAGTGTGTGTCCGGCGGCATGGGTTGGTGTTGTCACAAGTTGTTTGAGTCCGAGGTTGACGAGATTGTCGATCAGGGTGGTGGAGTTGGCGTCGTTGTTGTTCTCGAGGTGGAAGTTCAGGTCTCCGAGGAGGATGTAGTCCGTTGAGGCGTGGGTGCTGATGAGGTCAGCGAGGGTGTCGCTGAACTGCGGTCGGGGTCCGGGTGGTCTGTAGTTGAGTGTTCCTCTGAGGGTGGTGTTGGGGTTGGTGTGGATCTGGAAGTGCATGTGCTCGGCGGTGGTGAGGGTGTCGTTGGTGTTGGTCGAGACTCTGAGGCCCTCTGTTTCAATGTTAAAGAAGAAAAAAAAAACACCACTAGACTTGTTATGACAAAACCCTTTCCATTGACACATCTGTCACTGTACTTTTGGGGACATTTCTGTCAGTAAAAACAAATAATAGAAAAGAGGACCTATTCTTTCGTGCCATTCGTTTTTCCTAAATCAGATTTTTATCACTTACTTTTAAAAGTCTGACAATCAAATAAAATGTTCATTTAAGAAAGACTTCGAAACAACTAATCTAAACAAAGATATTGTAAGGTTCTCATTAAAAATCCATAAACATTCGAATGGTGATAGTTGCTAGTAAAAGAAATCTTTTTTTGAAATACAGGGCAAAAATGTAGCTTCCATATGCACAAAAAGTCCAAACAGTGAGTGTTTGTACACTTCAGGATATAAAGGAAGCAACCATTATACTGCGGACTATGCATGCGTACAGTTATTTCACAACATTTCATGTATTGGAAATGAATACATTAATATGATTCAGATGAGTAATGGTGTAATAAACTGATTATTTTAGGTGAATGTCTACCCACCACACGAAGTATCACCACCCTTGACAGGATGAACCCTCAAAGTCACTAAATTGACATGAGCTCAGCCCCATTGCAGCTA
Organism: Triturus cristatus; assembly: GCF_964204655.1. Lineage (NCBI taxonomy): Eukaryota > Metazoa > Chordata > Amphibia > Caudata > Salamandridae > Triturus > Triturus cristatus. The sequence continues at coordinate 185,510,322 of NC_140593.1, read as the reverse complement.
TGGCAGAGCTACGGCTCAGAGCAGACAGGTGACTTAGGGCAATGTGTACAGTAAATATACAGTACGAAAAAAGGAATTAAGTCAAACTACCAAGCAATAAAAATCCCAAACTAAATCAGAAAAACAGAGAAAGAAATGTAATGAATAAAATGACACCAAAATGATCAAAATCCAATAAAAGGAAGTGGAATTTTTAATTTTTAAAGATTTAAGTAAAAGCAGTGTCAATAAGTGCCAGTGGCAGTCTATGGCTGCAAGACCTTCCGGGTTGGATACACCAAGTGGATTGGTCCCCTCAAAAAGCCTGGCAGCTAAAAAGTTTGAAATAATTCCCCCACCAGTCTGAAGAAAAATAATTACGTTTTCAAACTTTATTTTGTGCCCCAAACAACAACAGGAGTACACTTGTAAAGCCCCTAGGATTTCAGGAGAGGCACTTAGAGACTCATAATATGTCAAGTTGAGGCTGACAGCATAGTCCAGTCCAGATCCAGTTGCCTCTGGTCAACTGGGTACTTGTAGGAAACTGTTTATTGCAGCTTGTGCTCTCCCCGTAACTGACCATTGAAGTCCACTTCTTAGCCTTGAGCCTAAGGGGGATATGGTCCAGTCCTTCAGAGCTCCTCATTGGTCACAGACAGACGGTCCAGACCTATTCTTTTTTTCCGTAGGTCCAGAAAGTGTTCTGTTCAGTTTCCTTAGGAAGTAACAATTATGCCAGGCACCAGCTTATGGGTAGGATGACTCTTGGGCACTCCCTAATCAATCTGGTAAAATTTCTCGGGGACAACCATACCCACTTTTTCAGTAGTTCCTGTCTGTCTTACCACAAACAGTCCTAAAATTCCATGTGTCAAAGTATTTTCCAGATGGCAAAAATCTATAGCCACAGTAAACTTGGGCTCTGAACATTGTTTATTTGTAGGGAAGTGTACTATGGTAATCACCAATGTCCTCCTACATCTAACAATAAAATCCAGTTTGGAGCAGGCACTGTATCTGAAACAAACCCAGAGACTGAAGTCTGGTATGGCAAAAGCAGGGTCTTTCAGCAGCCAGATAAGTTATACCGAAGAAGTATCCTGGCACCTTGTTTTTTTCCTTTCTAGTGTGCCTGTGTTGCATGTAGTTTTACAGACCAGTCAGGCATAATTTGACATTGTGGTGTCAACAGATTTCACACAGTCTGCACCCTGCATATTCTATTGAGCTCATAACTGCCAATTCAGGTCAACCTGTTGTATATTGTATGGTATTAATTTAATTAGGTATTATAAACATGCAATGAGAGCGATAAACGCTTATAGAGTCAATACAAAAAAACACGCTTATACATAAAAAATTAATTGAGGAAATTGCATTTCACAACAGTTCCTCTCCGGGTCATCTCTGTCTACCTCATCAACACCACTAACCTTTGCCTCAGCATCTCAGGTAAACATATTTTGTGCTCCAATGAGGAACTTCACACCTCTTTCATACCTCTTTTGGGGCTGATAACATGCTAGGAGGTGCTGAGGAGTTAATGCATTTTAAACTTCAGGCAGGGAAAAGGCAACTTTTTATAAGTGCCCTTTCCTTAACATTTATTAAAAATCTGATTTCTTTTTTTAATTGCATTTTTAATAACTATTAAAACTTCTTTGTTAAATTTATATTTGGATTGGTGCCATCCCCGAGATAAAAATTATTAGATTCCTTACTCCCGATGAGCAGGAGTATAGTGTACAGAGTTCTAAAGCCAACAAAATTTGTGTCAGAAAAAGGTGAAAAATGTGAGATGACCACAAAGAAAAGGGAAATTTCCCACAAATTGTAAACTGAATTAGCTGAACTATGTAATATTTCAGAAAATAATAGTTGTGGCTTATATGAAATGCTCAATTGAGTTATCATATAGAGGACAGTATGGAGAACTTGCAACCTCCCATGTCTCTGTAAGTGCAAGGCAGGTGCAGGTCACTTCCTAGTGGGCCAGACTATCCAAGGTGCTCATTGCCCTTCACACTTTTGATGGACTGTCTGTCCCCCCAGCAGCTGGTGCTTCATCATGACATCCCAGCACGGTGGCCACCTGAAAATAACAATGACCTCAGTCTCTGCCTACCCAACAAGGACAAATTCCATGGGTCTGAGTACTCACCTACCAGATGCACCAGAAGTCAGGGTTGCACATTTTCTTTTATGCACATTATCATGTGATAGATGTAATATGATAGGACAGAACCCTAAGAACATTGATTGTAATAAGCAAATAAGCATTGTCAAAGCCAATAGGTTTAATCTATACAAGATCTATTGGCTTTGTCAATTTTGCCCATTGCAATTGCCACCATGTCAAAGTGTAGCTATCTGGAATACTGAGCATGGAGAGACCATAGCATTATAGCCAGAGATGCTGACTTTGGACCTGGGGAACCAGGTTCGAGTCTTGGTGCCAGCTCAAGAATCTGTGATTCTGTGGAAATCACTTAAATTCCCAGAGCCTGTTAAAATGGACGTGTCCTTGTGCAATGCGACTGGCGCTCATGTAAAGCACTCAAAATCCTTACATTTGTCTTTGTGCTATATAAAACAAGCTATACAGGTTGGGGTAGGGGCATGCAGTGATGGGAGTGATGTAGTGAAATTGACAGGCCAGCAGGGACGGAGCATGCAACAACTGAGTTGAGGTGGCAGTAGGGACATGCAAGCAACAAACAGAATGTGGATGATGGAAAATAAAAATAAAAATTGCATGTGCAAACAAGTTCACTTTTTTATTTTCCCCAAACTTAATATTATGCGGTTTATACTTTTGAACAAATGCCCATTGCAGTTACCAGCGCGTCAAAGTGTAGCTAGCTGGAACACTGAGCATGGAGAGGCTATATCATTATGGCCAGAGCTGCTGACTTTGGAGCAAAGGAACCAGGGTTGAGTCTTGGAGCCTGCTTAGCATCCTGTGATTTTGGCCAAATTACTTAATCTGTCCTTGCGTGTACAAACTCATGGATCCTTATGTAATGTAACTGGCACACATGTAATGCACTCTTAGCCCTTTCAGTCAACTTTGAGCTATATGAAACAAGCTATGATGGAGGTAGGAGGGAGGCAAGTAGTGATGGGATGGGAAAGGGATATATAGTGATCGGAGAGAGGTAGTGGGAGGGACAGGCAAGCAATGCATGGGTCAGGGGCATGTGGGAAAGGGGCATGCAGCCATGGAAGTGAGGTGGTGGTATGGATGGGCAAGCAACTAACAGAATGCAGATGAAAAAAAGTAAAAGAAAAATAATAATGTATGTTACAAGTGCGCGGCCGGGGGAAGGACTCTGGCCACAAGAAGCAGTACTTGGTCCATGCTTGCTCCAAAGCAAGGATGAAGGCGTGATCTTTTGATGATACTGTATTCATCCTCTCTCCAGATCTAACATGAATATGCAATTGATTGTACATGAATCCAGTAGACACTTCTACCATCATGGCTTTGGTAATGCAACCCCAAGACCCGAATCTATATGAAGGCCAAAATACTTGGTAGGCATGCTAAGTATATACACCAAAGCCATATGTGAGCAAATCTACATTCAAAAGTAATGGAATATGCCTTCTTCTTTCTTAAATAACTTAAGTAAAGACAATGTGAATGCATTGAGATCACTGTTTGTGTTTAAAAACCCAGGATTAAATCAAACAAAGAATATGAATAGTGATTCAATATTAACAAAGAAGACAGCAATAAACATACTAACAAGCTACAATTGCAAATAAAAGTCAGTGTACAAAGGAATTTCAGCATATTTTAAAATCTTTATAAAGGTTGGGTTGTACTGCTGATGCTTGTGAAATGTTATGAGTAGAATATCCCCTTACTTCAACAGTAGACCATCATGTAAAGATGTGCCCAATGGTAAACCCCAGGAAATGTATTTTTCTGTCTTCCAGTTGAGTTCTATCAGAAATATGAACCAACTACTGCTTTTGAAAAAAACTCGAAGTAGCAATTATTCAAATGGAATTTAATGAGCATCACCCCAAATTTCTGGGGTGCTTCCACTCCATGGGACAACTCTTGACTGATTTAAGTTATAAAAACACATAGACCATTGACTGACGAAGCCATTCCACTGCTGTAAAATGACTCACTTGTAGGGTTGTTGCCAGGGCACATCTCCAAACAATAACATGCATGTGGTACTATATTTGTTATAGCAGGTAAATAACTCTGAGAATCCAATTATTGCTCTGTCTTTAGATTCTTTTGATAAATTAGACTGGCATACCTCATTTAAAGTCATGCAAATACTCAACATTGGATCTGAAGTCATACATAAGATGCAGCTATTTCAAAACAGCCCACACCAAAGACTAACTGGGTTGAAGTAGGAACTAACTAAATGCATTCCTCATGTCTCATACTGCTCCTCTTAGCACTGGAAATATTATTGAGTGCTCTAAACTAAGATTAGGATTTTAGGGGCATATTATCAACGGCCAGCGATAATTATCGCTGGCCGTTCATAGCGATAGAAAAATTATCGCCAGCTATCGCTGAATATTATCGCCATGATAGTGCTATATTTACAACGCATAGCGCTATGGCGATAATATTTCGGCGATAGCGGTGTTTTCAATGGAACATCGCTGGTTTTCCAGCGATGTTCCATTGAAAACAGCGATAACATTGCTGATAGGACCCAGTGGTCCTATCAGCATAATCCATATCCCATTAAAAGTATGCCTTAGTCAGGAATTTAACAGGTATTAAATTCCCGAGTTAAGGCTGAGGTAGCGCGATTTTTTTTATTACTGCACCTCCTTGTTAATATCGCGAAGCTGCCTTCACGATATTAACATGTGTTGTTTTCACAGCCACGCCTCTTTTGCGTCTCATTAGCGATGCGAGGCGAGGCTGTGAAAAAACGGGCTCTACATCAAGGAAACACGCGCTAGCGTGTCCTTGATGATATTGCGATATAATTATCGCCGCTTTTCGCCCAAAAACGGACGCTAAAGCAGCGATAATTATATCGCCAGCCCTTGCTAATATGCCCCTTAGATCGTTAGATTAGCAGATGGAGAGGCTAAAGGCACACTATAAGAAACTGGTTAATTTTTTGGGTTGGGCAACAACTTCAAACCTTGTCAGGGTAAACCATAAAATTCACTAAAGTAACCTGTGCTTAACCCTCTGCTAGTTTGGCACAAAAGCAGTCAGGCTTAACTTTGAGGCAAATTATTATGAAGCACACAAACAGTATTAAAGTGAAAACACAACACAAGAAAAATAGCAAGCAAATTTAGATAAAATAGAGAACATGTTAATAAAAAAAAGAAATGACACCAAAATGAATTAAATCCAATCAGTTATGAATTTTGAAGGTTTTTAGTGAAATCTAGCACCAACCACAGGTATTTTGTCACACAAGACCGGGTCAAGTCGCAAGTTAATGCTGAATGTAGTGGAGCACAGGCTGAATACAAGGGGTGAATTGGGCCCTTCTCAGCTCACCTTCAGACTTAGACACATTTGTGAAGAAAAGTTACAGAGGAGATAGAATTCAGTAGGGCAAGGCAGCAGGAGTTGTCGAAGAAGAAAGCTTTGTCATCAAGGATTTTTACATTCAGATTTAAACACTTTTTGGAAGTCAAAAACTCCAACAGGATGAAGCTGCAAGCCGTAGGCTGCAGCCGAAGAGTAATCGAGGAGGCTGGATACTGTTTCCGGGGTGTTCCGCTGAACAGGATTTGCTGCAGTAGTGAACAATGTAGCTAAAGCTACTTCAAAGTTAAGCCGATTGCGAAGCACCTTGGGTAGATTGGCTGACAGGTAGGTCCTGGTGTTCTGTCGGTTCTCCAGGCAGTTTTTGGTGGAAAATGTTCCAAGTCCCAGGTTTTGGAGAAGTACCACCAACACCCCTACCTAGGGTCCAGGACCTGAGAGGCAACAGTTAGAGGGGTAAGGACTCATTTCACCAGAGGCCAGCAGCAGTGTTCAAGACCTGTATCTCACACAGGAAGACAGTCAAATAGCCATTAGAGTTGCTTCTTTCGGTCCTGGTTTCAAATAAATAATCCAGCAGTGAGACAGTCCTTCAAGCAGCAGGGCAGTGAACTGGTGGCAGGGCAGTACCTCTGAAGTCTTCCACAGGTCCAGGAGGGTATTTAAGAGTTGCTCTGAGAGTCCAATATTTATACCTGGTGCTAGTCTTTGTTTGTAGGGGGACACCCAGTCCTACCCCCACATCTGGTTCTAGAAAGTCCTTCCCTTGCAAAGTTAAGGCTCCAAATTGTCTGGGTTGACTATAGGCTGGTGTCAGGTTAATTTGTGTGTGCTAGAGGCAAGCTCTTTGGAAGTGCAAGTGCAGCAGGACACAGCTCTGCTCCTAGCCATCCTGGCAGGATGGCCAATCCTGCCCACACCTAGTGTCCTTTGTGGCACTGCCTGGAAAGAATCCACAATCCCTTACAACAGAGCCATTCACAGTTGTGACCCAGGGTACTGCAGAAGGCACAAATCTTTAGGACAATAAAACACCAACGTTCTAAAAGTAAACATAACAAGATGATGGACGGAGTGTTTAAACTTTTCAACCACTCATCCCCAGTCAAGAGATCTGAGTTTAATCCATTGTTCTTTGCTCACTATGTCACGCCAGGTTTGACCCAGCCATATGCAAATCAGTCTTGACCCTAATCCTCATGGGAACAGTCCAGCCCGGACTGCCAAGCCAGATCAGGCAAGCATCCTCTGACTGGTTTCATGGTATCTACCCTGATCAGCCAGGTTAGCTTGGATGCAGTGGCATAGCAAGCAAGGGACCCACATCTGGGCCCACCCTTGGCCACTTAGTGAGAACATAGCAAACCCAAAAAGATGATGGACCAAGCGCTGAAGCTTTTCAACCACTCACTTCCAGTCAAGAGATCTGGGTTTAATCCATTGTTCTTTTGCTCACAATGCCACCCCAGTTTGGGCCCAGCCATATGCAACCTGTATTGACCCTGCTCTTCATGGAAACAGTCCAGCCCCAACTGCCTGGCCAGGTCCTTCCTTGACCAGAAATAAGCATCCTGGCACCGGTTTCAGGGTATCACCCCTCATCAGCCAGGCTAGCTTGGATCCAATGGCACTGCGAGCAAGGGACCCACATCTGGGCATATACATGGCCAGCTAGGGCGAACATAGCATGCACAACAAGATAATGGAAGGAGTGCTGAAACTCTTCAACCACTCACACCCAGTCCAGAGATCTGGGTTTAACCCATTGTTCTTTTGCTCTCTATGCCACCCCAGTTTAGACCCAGACCCAGCCATATGCAAATCCATCTTGACCCTGCTTCTCAAGGGAACAGTCCAGCCTGAACTGCCAGGCCTGGTTCTTCCTTGACTAGAAACAAGCATCCTGGGACCAGTTTCAGGGTATCACCCCTAATCAGCCAGGCTAGCTTGAATCTAATGGCACAGCATGTAAAGGGCCTATGTTTTTGCATACCCGTGGCCACTTCGGGCAAACATAGCAGACAAAACAAGATGATGGATGGAGTGCTGAAACTTTTCAACCACTAACCCCCAGCCCAGAGACCTGGGTTTAATCCATCATTCTTTTGCTCACTATGCCAACCCGGCTTTTACCCAGCCATATGCAAATCAGTCTTTACCCTGCTCCTCCTGGGAACACTCTTGTCCGTTGTCTCAGGCCAGGTCCTCTCTGGACCAGAATTAAGTACCCTGGGACCCGTTTCATGGTATCACCCCTCATCAGCCAGTCTAGCTTGGATCTAATGGCACAGCAAGCAAGGGGCCAATGTCTGGGCACACCCTTGGCCAATTAGGGCGAACATAGCAGCCACAACTAGATGATGGATGGAGTGCTAAAACCTTTCAACCACTAACCCCCTATCAAGAGATCTTGGTTTAATCCACTGTTTATTTTCTCGCTATGCCACCCAAGTTTGGATCCAGCCATATACAAATTAGTCTTTACCCTGCTCTTCATGGGAACATTCCAGCCCAAAGTGGCAGGCCAAGTCCTCCCTGGACCAGAAACAAGTATCCTGGGACCGGTTTCAGGGTATCACCATTCATCAGCCAGGCTAGCTTGGATGCAGTAGCACAGCGAGCACTTATTAAATGTAATAAGGTAAGTCAGTGTTGGGAGAGATAAGCCTCACAGAAGTTAAAAACTAATTTAGGAGTTTTTCACTACCAGGACATGTCAAACTTAAACCCAAATGCCCTACTTTTTTCACACCATGCACCCTGTCCTATGTGTCAAAATCACAGTTTAAAACTGCACTTCAGGCTTCAGGTACTACTTGAGTGGGTGGCACAATGAGTGCTGCAGGCACGCTTGTTAAATTTTATTTACAGACCCTGAGTAAATGTAGTACCATAAGCTAGGGACTTACAAGTACATATGATGTGCCTATCAGGTGTATTGTACCAGGTATAATGGAGCGAGCATAAGCACATTAGCACTAGTTGCCAGTGGTAAGGTGCGCAGAGTCCTAATGAGAAAAATGTTTATGGGTGACCCTGCAGAGAGCGTGAGGTCCACCAAATCCCGCTGTGCAAGCCTGAAGGTGGGGGTTGGCAACCTTGGCAATTTGGTTGCAATGTGGGTTTTAGTATCCAATATTTAAACTGTGAACTTCCTTTCTTCTTTCCATCTTCTTTCTTTGTTTTTTTCATTGTTTTTCACCTTCTTTATTTCGTTTTTTCTTTGTAGCCTTCTTTCTTTCCATTTAACTTTCTTTCCTTCTTTCTGTCCTACTTTCTTTCCTTCATTCACTCTTTCTTTCTTTTTTTCTTCCTTCCTTTCATTCTTTTCTTTTTTCTTCCTTATTTGCCTCCCTACCTCCTTTTTTGCTTTCCTTCATCCTTTTCATCCTTTTCTGCCTTTTTTCATTTTTTTGCCTACCTTCTTTCCTTGTCTACCATCCTTCCTTCTTTCTTTTTCTGCCTTCTATCCGTCCTTTTTTGCCTGTCTTTCTTTCTTCCCTTCTCTCGTGCCTTTTTTCTTTCTTGCCTTCTTTCTCAAAGTCAAGAGGCTGGCAGCCAATACCAGATGGACGATGTTTTTTAGGGCTTTGTTTCTCAAGACCTTTTGCTTTTCCTTAACGTATGCATAACATGCTTATGCTATGCAGTAATGGTTATTCTTAGGATTTTTAGACAACCTTTATTCATTAGTCTGTGATTGTGGCTTTTACATTTTAATCCCACCCACTCCAGCATTCATCAATGGGCAATTCATCAGCCCACTTCACTATGAATTATGGCATGTTTCCCTTTCAAAATGAGGACATCCACACACAAAATAGTTCCCTTTAGTTCCAGCAATTTCTATGGTAATGTGTACCTTTTGGAGACCCAAAAAAGGTTTTTGCCTTTAGCTATTTTTTTTTATTTCATGTGGGCCATGTAGCTTCCTCATTAATAAAGCTTTGCAAAAACCATGACAAAACAAAGCAATAATTGCCAAAAGGCTGGCGGGCAACATCAACGTTTGCTAAATTTTGCTTTGCAAATAAACTTTGAATATCCGCCAAAAAAGAGTTTTTACTCTAATCATCCTATACATTCTACATTATAAAACATTCTGCAATGCATCAAAAGCTTCAGCAAATTTCTGAAAATAAACATCCACACCTTATAAACAGGGAGAATTTGCCTGTAGCACTGCAAAAACACTATTTAACATGAGCAACTGGTGAAAAATATTTTTTCAAGGGAGGTTTTGGCTTTATCTCATAGTTTTTTGTGACTTGTGGCTTTGGCTTTAAGCCACGACCTACTTTGAAACATGCCCCTGCATCCCACATCAGGTGCACTCAGCCTCTACCTGGTTTAACATGCTTGTACCTGAAACCATACTGGTTAGTAAACTGTGCACCATATAACGCTTACCATACACAGCCCAGTTGCCCCCATTTCTTACTCTATTTTCATTATACGCAACTACATATGTGAGCACAGTAATACTATGTTATAGTTGTACTATAGGCCTCATTACGATGTCGATCGTAAAGGCTCCGAACGGCATTTAGATTTTCCTAACCTTTGTCGGAACCCATGTTTCCGACTGACTCGGAAACATTTCCGACCAACCGATTATGATGGAAGGTAACCATCCGGTCATTCCAAATCAGTTCCAACCAGCATTCGGAAACTCTGAGTCGGTCAGAGCCGAATCGTACAGCTCTATGGACCGCGTTTCTGACCGATGTATTACGATGTCGGATTCTGACACGAAAAGGCTGTCAGAAACTGACTTTTGGGACCCCTAGCAGGCCCTCCTTCATCCTGAGGCCTCCAGTTGGGGGCCGTACGGGTACCCAAGGGATCCCCTGTAAAACCATGCACAGTGTGTCGGGCACCATTAGTTGCCTGCAACAGGGTTCAAGGTTTTACGCAACCACCACTTTTTTCAATGGTAGCCTGTGTTGTCGGTCGGAACACAGGCTCCCATTGAAGTCAATGGGCATCCGAACGAATCGTGTTCGGAAACATCATAATCGGTCGGATGGACTCTCCGAACCCTAATCGGTGGGAACCAATTCCGACATCCTAATGAGGCCCTATGTTGTACGTGATTATAGGACCTTTACCACAAACGTTCTCTTTTATAAAAATTGTAAGGATGTATATAGTATAGGAAAAGCAATATCATGGCTGATGTTATCAATAATGTCATCAATTATATTATTATTATATTATTTGAGATATTATTTAACATGTAATGAGTGACATAAAATGTGAGGTCATAAGCAGTACATGACGGAGTGCAACTTATGGTTAGTTCACTAAACTATAGCTGGCAAATTTCAGTGGTTTTTGTTTTTTAAAACATTAGTTTTTATCTTATTTCAACACCTTAGTACAGCATAGTTTTAACCTTTGTGTTTTTTCAAAATGTATAATATATATTTGATGGATAAATAGATAGATAGATAGATAGATAGATAGATAGATAGATAGATAGATAGATAGATAGATAGATAGATAGATAGATAGATAGATAGATAGATAGATAGATAGATGAGCCAGAATATCGAGTCAAAAATTTCGACTGACCATGATATTGAGTGAAAAATATCGTGGAATGTAAATATTGAGTGCAAGAATATTGTTGTCAAGAATATCGATTTTAAGGTAAGTAATATACATTTTTAAAATATAAAAGTAATTGATGTAGTTTGTAAAAATATAGGGGCCGATTCACAGAACTAATTTGAGATAAAATCCTAAACCTACTACTTTTGGTATTCACAGAAGGCATTTAGTGGTAGTAAAGATAGGAGTCCTAACGTTACTACTACTAAACTGAAACAAAATCCTACCTTTACAACATTTGGTATTCAGAAAAGGCATTTAGTAGCAGTAAAGTTAGGAGTCCTAACTTTACTACTCCTAAACTGAAACAAAATCCTAACTTTACGACTTTCGGTATTTACAAAAGGCATTTAGTAGTAGTAAAGTTAGGAGTCCTAACTTTACTACTACTAAATGCCTTTTGTGAATAACGAAAGTCTTAAAGTTAGGATTTTGTCTCAGTTTAGTATTCACAAAAGGCATTTAATCCTACCTACATTATTTGAAATCTCAAAACACATTTCTATTGGTTAAACATATTGACCTTTATCGAATGACTTCTAAAACTGCCCAAACTCATTCTTGAAGGTTCTAAATGCGTGAACCAACCGCGACAGAGCCGCGAACTCACACAGGAGTTCAAAAACATATTACAAATAAACCAGCAACTATTTTTTAAGAACGTACCACTTCTAAAGATATTCTTGACTTGGAAAATCTTACTGTAATGACATTTCATTTACATAACAATTTCACATTTTAAATCCACAGCTAAGATCCAACCCTTCCCCATTCTCCTTATTGCCAGTTTCCATAGTAACAGTTCATAGAACATTGAACTTAACTAACAGGTCACAAGTTCAGCATATTTTCAAGTTCACCACACAATGTTGCAAATGCAACCAGCAGGTGTGGTTGACTTTCCAATATATAACCTTATCCGATCTACTGTACCTTTCAAACATTTTTTACTAACCAATAAGACACATGCTTTTCAAAGAGAGAAATATTCACCCTATTTTACACTGAGCAATGTTCTTAAACAGCCAATCATTTCTCTTCTTTCATTAAAACTGTATCTTCTCCGCCATTTTAGATACCTCTCATTCTACCACCTGACTACCTCAGCTACAGGCATCTTTTCATTACATCCAGACTTAACTTCAAGATGCTTAGAGTGTGGAGTGTGGGACACAGCTATGTTTTCTGGTGCAAAAGTTATGCTGAACACAGAGGTATTGACAAAGATCTAGCTTTGCAAAATGTGGACATAAAATGGATTGGACAAAAAGGATTAAAGTGGCACCAATTGATGCCTTTGGTTAAACCTTTTTACATCTCCAACCCCTTGACCTCATGATTGTGCACTGTGGTGGCAATGACCTAGGCACATTGACTGGGGTTGGTCTGGAAATACTAATGAAGGACACCTTTGCACAATTGATGTTGCTTTTCCCCCAAACTGTCTTTGTATACTTTAACATATGCCAAAGACAGAAATGGAAGCGGTCCAATCAATTCTGTCCACAGATTGAGAAAGCTAGAAAAAATGTCAAAATAGCTGTTTCTGCTTACCTCAGAGACCATAGGATGGGCTCCATCTGTAACAACAATCTGCGCTTCCATATGGATGGCATCTACAGAAGTGATGGAGTACACTTCAGTGGTCAAGGGAACAGAGTGTTTCTCAACAACCTGAAGCTCTGCATTCGCATTTACATGTAGCTACAACAATCTTCCAATAAAACAAGGGCTCTTGTTAGAGCCACCCAATAACCCAACATATAACCTACCTTTAACAAACAAATCATTTTTTTTTTTGCTTGGAGTTGCGCACCCATCGTGACTTTAAGAACCACGCACCCATTGTGTTTACACTAGGGGGCCACGCTGAGAGCTGCACACCCATCGCGTTTACCCTAGAGGGTCGCACTGAGAGCTGCACACCCATCGCATGTACACTAGGGGCTGTGCTGAGAGATGCGCACCCATCGCGTGTACACTAGGGGGCCGTGCTAAGAACGGCACTAGGGTCGCGACTCCAAACGTTCTCGGCAAAAAAGCCATCCACTTCCATTAATTTATATTCGCTCCGGGGGTTGGGGGGTAGGAAGCAATGTGATTTGTTACTTACATGTATTTGTGTGGAGAAAGAAAGGGAAACTGTGCCACTACTGGTTCTACCTTGCTGAGACAGGTGCATTGCATTGATTGTGTGCCTGAGAAAATCTTTTATGAGTTTGTGATATTTGAAAATCTACAAATCTATTTGGAAGGTGAGTTTTAAGTTGGTGATGTGTATTACATGCTTTTTTGTAATCACTCAGGTATTAGTGCTGCAGTCATGCAATCATCTAGGCAATACTCATGCAATCAGCAAAGTATTACTCATGCACTCTTCCAATCATGTAGCCAGTACTCATGCACTTATATAATCACCCAGGCACTACTGTTGCACTCTTTCCATCTCTGAGTTGGTATCCTTGTACTTATGTAAACACGCAGCCAGTAGTCATGCTGTTATAAAAATCAGCTAGGCACTTCCTTTGCATTCCTTTATTCACTCCGGCACTAGATCAGTACTCCTGCAATCAGCCTAGAAGTACCCATGCACTTATAAAAATCACACAGTCACTTCCTATGTAGTCATGTGAATCCCTAGATATTTCCCCTGTTGTCATGTAATCAGCCAGATGTTACCTATGTACTCCTTTAATGCCTCAAACGTTACTGTTGTTCTCATGCAATCACCAATGCATTAGCTACACAGTGATTCAATTACCCAGGCAGTATGTTTTTAGTCTTTCAATCGCACAGAGAGTATTCTTGTACTAATGTAATCACTGAGCCAGCAGTCATGCACTTAAAAATTCACCCAGACACTACCTTTGCACTCCTTTATTCACTCAGGTAGTACCTCAGTAGTCTTGCAATCAGCCAAGAACTACCCATGCACTTATAAAATCACCCAGTCACTTACTATGTATTCATGTCAATACCCAGAAATAACCGCTGTTGTCATGTAATCAGCTAGGTGTTAACCAATGCATTAGCTATATAGTGCTTCTATTACCTAGGCAGTATGTTTGTAGTCTTTCACTTACGCAGGGACTAGTGTTGTACTTGTGTAAATAATTAGTCAGTACTCATACACTTACAGAATCAGTCAGTCACATCCTATGTAGTGATGTAAATCCTCAGATAGTATCGCTGTAGTCATGGAATAAGTCAGGTGTTACCTATGTAGTTTTTTAATACTCCAAATGTTATTGGTGTACTTATAAAAGTTTGTGTATAATTATTTTAATAATAGTAAATGATTTAACAACTGTATTTAAACTTTTCTTTGTTTTCAGACACTGGCCATTATCATTTCTAAAGATTCATCATGACCAAGAAAGATGAAAAAAGAAAGGAAATAAAGAAAAGATTCCCATTTAAAAAAAAGAGAAAATAAGAAATCTGACAAAGTAGAACATGTGACAGTGAAGAAAAAGGCTTCTGGTAAGAGAACTAAAGATTTTGTTAAAAGAGTTTTAAAGAAGATTACAAATTTAGAAAATGGACAAAATAAAAAGAACACTTCTTCAACCATTCAGAAGGAAAAGCAAAAAAAAAAGATAGTGATAGAAGCTCATTTTTTGGTAAAAAAAATCTATGATAAAAGAAGGATGAAACAGTTTAAAGATATAAGGAAACGCATGTTTAAAAGTAGAGTACTGCAAAATTTAATGAAACATTAAAAAAAATATAAGAAACCATCTGTATTTTATTTTAAAAAAACAACATATTGAAAGTGCAGTCGAAAAGGCTTTTGAATTGAAAAGAACACTGTTTATACTAGTTTTGAATAGACTGAGATCACTGAATAAAATGATGGACTTTATGAAGGAGAAAGGTAAAGAAAACGACTGATCAATAGAACTAACTTTTGCAATTTTATGGGGGGGGGAATGGAAGCACACTTCTAGTAGTGAACCTTTTTTTAATGAAGAGAGCTATTTCCAACAAAATATATTAGTGCACGCAGTTGATACCAATGGTCGTTCCTATGAGGTTAAAAGTGGTTGTCCAATTGAAAAAGAAAAGATGCTTCCTAGAAATGTAGAAAAAGTAATAGCTGAAGAGTTTCAAGGGAGACGTTCTCAAGCTCCAGTGTATAAATGGTATTGTAGTAGCATTTGTAGTATACAACAGGAAGCTATTGATATTTTTGTAAATTTCATTACGAGAATACAGTAAAAAAAAAAGTGTTAAACAGAAGATCAAGATGTTGCAAGGATAAGATTCTTGCAAAGTCAGAAAATATACTGGTTTGCAGAGTCATTCTCTAGATTGTCTTTCTAGAAAAGTGTGTTGAAGTGTCTTTCATCATTTAAGAATGGTTGCAGTAGATCACTCGCAAATGCGAAAGTTAGTAAGAAGATTGTACTATGTAAAGAGTCCAGCATTATGTTTAGCTGAAATAAACACTGCTCTTTTGCATGGTTCAGAATCGGAAGTAAAAAAGTTTGTGATGAGATACTGTTTCATTTTTTGGTCCTGAAGAAGAGTGTTAAGGTGAGAGTGTCATTAATGTAGGTGTTGAACAAAAGGTTGAAGATAGTAGTACTCAAAACTTTGACGAAGAAATTACAAAGTTCAAAGTAGTTTGCAGTGAAAAATCAAATTATGTTTGTATCTGTTTTAGACATAGTCACTATAAAAATAAAACTAGGAATGTTGATGTGTATTTAAAAAGTGAAAAGAAAAACAATGATAACTGGGAGCAATTTGGTGCTTATTTAATGGTGAAAGGCCGTTTTGAGTTGGGTACTGATTAATGTATTTGTAAATATTGTTACAGCAAACTAGAAGAAAATAAATTGCCAGCTAGAGCTGTACATAATAAACTAGAGTTGGAAGGTATTCCTTCAGAACTAGAAGATTTAAATACATATGAATGTATTCTAATTCAATCTGTGCACCTGTTTCAGGCTATTGTTAGTATGGAGCCTAAAACGGGTAAGCTGCCTCCTACAGATTTACTAAGCGGTTTAAAAGGAAGAGTTGTGTATTTACCTTTGGATTTCAAAATCAAAAAAAATATTGAAATTGTTGGTGTAGATCGAGGAGAAATCGAACCGGTAGTTATTCTAGATAATGGTGTACCAACAAAGAGTAGGAAAATATGGCAAGAGTTAGTAGATGTGAGCAAACTTAAAAAAGCTACATTATATCTTACACAGAACAATATTTATTATAAAAACATACCGGTGGACGAAGAAAAAGTATCTTTAGGAGATGACACAGAAATTCCAACTGGCCAAATTGAAAAAGTCGATGTCTCCAGGACTGAAGAAATTTATGAACATTACAATATTCATCCTTTACATTCAAAAGAAGAGATTGGAACTACTATTGAATTATACCAAATGAAGAAAGCACAAGGAACTCCCATGAATGTGTTGGAAAGAAGTTTAGAATCGTGTTGTTTTCCACAGCTGTTCTCTACTGGAAAAGGTGGACGATATGATGAATGACCTGTGCAGATTCCAGCTTCAGAATATCATACAAAAAGATTACACGCAGAAGATCCAAGATTTCGACAATGTATTCCATACATATTTCATCTTTTGTTTGAAAGTGACTTGTCTGCACTTTCATATGCAGTGAACCACATATTAAAGACAGGAGTTCATCTTACAGATCTGACTGCAAAGGAATTCATGCACAAAGTGGAACAAAGAGATGATCTTTTAGAATCTCAGTTGATTAATTTGATGACATGTCAACGTAGTACTAATGAGTATTGGTATCATCGTCGCAGAGAACTGAAATGTATGATAAGGAAAAGCAGAACCCCTACATGGTTTGTTACGCTAAGCTGTGCAGAATATGCATGGGATGATTTACTTGATTTTCTACGAGAAGCCAATTCAAATGTTAAAAACATTGAATTGAAGACACCTGGAGAACTGTGTTCCTTGGATCCGGTCAATGTGTGCAGATATTTTAATCATAGGTTTCAAGCAATAAGGAGTTTTATCTGCAATAAAAAGAACTCACCTCTTGGAGAAGTTATTGATATATTTTGGAGAAAGGAGTACCAAGCCAGATGTGCACCTCATATACATATGTTCTTATGGATTAAGGATGCTCCTAAATTTGGAACCGATTCTAATGAGACTGTTTTATCTTTCATTGAAGACTATGTTACATGTGGTATTCCAAAACAGGATAAGAAAATACCTAAGACAGCAAGTTTTAAGGTTTCAAAATCATCAATGTGGAAAGTATTGCCGACGGAAATGTTATACAAAATGTCAATTTGGTTTTCCACGTCCAGTAATTCAACAGAGTCACCAGTTTTATGTCAGCAGTGAGACATACTATCACTCAAACATCTCCAAAGAATACTTACAATATAAAGAGAAGTGAGGAATCTGAATATATTAATGACCATAATCCACTAATTTTGTCAATGTGGAATGCTAATATGGATATCCAGTGTGTTGCATATAATTCCATTGCTGTTGCTCGCTACGTTACATCTTATATAACAAAATCTGAAAAGACGGAGTTCAAAGAAATGTGGGATGATATTTCACAAGAGAAGATTCCTAGTAAGAAAATATACAGCTTTAGTTTGAAGATGCTTTCCCATTGAGAGATTGGATCCTACGAATGTTCGGACCGGTTGACATCTGCAAGTTTATATTCAAAGTCAAGAGGAATCGTTTGGGTAAGTCTAGGTCTTGCAGCAACACAAAATCGTGTATTGAAATCTGTACAAGAAATTGAATACTTGGCACTGAATGAACCTGATAGTACAGATATTCTTAAAATAAATATGTTGGAAACGTACTATCCTAACAGAAGTCCACATCTGGAAGAAATATGTCTCTATGAAGTACTGCAACATTACACTTTTAAGAGAAATATTACTGAAAATATAAATGAAGGAATATATCCAGTGATTGGATGTGAAGGATGTTTGGTAAACCCGGAACCAACAATATTGGCGCCAATAGTCAGCATGGGGGAATGTCGAAAGAAAGATGATGTGCTACCAATCTTTAATTTATCATCTACCAGTCTTAACACAGAAGAATGTTCTGTTCTAAGTCGTGGCTTATCCTTTGTCCCGTCCACACGACCAAATCTGTTCAAACTACATGAGGATTTATATACCTTCTTCAGGAAGGTTAGTTTGAAGAAATAATTTTTGGATCGACCATCAGAAACCAATAATGAGAACCAGTCGAAATGTAAACCCCCATCTCAATTTACTCCGACCTTGGAGATGGTTGGTCCAGAAGTACAGATTTTTGAACAGAATGTCATAAAGGAGGTTACCAAACTAACCAAACATCCACCATATGTAAGAAACAATCTGTCCCCTATTGAAAATAATGCCTTGCAGAAGATCAAATCTAACAACAATCTTATTGTGAAACCATGTGACAAAGGTGGTGGAATAGTCGTTATGGATAAGAATGACTATGATAATAAAATCCTTAATATGCTAGCTGTTCCCCAACACTATAAAAAATCGCATCCCAGAGAGCTTCACCATCTGAAAAAGACAATTCAAGAATTAACAACTGGAGCATTGGAGGTTGGTGATATCTGTCAGCAGGAATATCTGTTTCTAAACAAAACCTGTCCAAAGACTGCTGCTCTTTATGGGCTTCCCAAAACTCATAAGGATATTCATAATCCACCTATGCGGCCTATTATATCAACTATAGGCTCTAGCACTGAACCCCTCTCTAAGTATGTAGACTCCTTCCTTTGTCCTCTCACCCAGACGTATGCTTCCTTTGTTCGCGACACTGGAGATGTCATCAGCAAACTTGAGGGTAGACCATTCAATCCCATGACTGAAATTCTAGTAACGCTTGACATTGAGGCTTTGTACACCAACATACCTCAATGTCAAGCGTTGCAATCTGTTTCCTCCTTACTTCAGAGGTTTCCTGAGGACAGACCAGATAACTTCATCTTAAATTGCTTGGAAATTGTCCTTTTGAATAATTTTTTTGAATTTGATGGTTCCCTATACCAACAAGTTAAGGGCACCAGCATGGGTGCTTCGGTTTCTCCAAGTGTTGCCAACACCTATATGGGTGAATGGGAAATCAAGCATGTGTTCAATGAGGCGGCCCCCTTCTCTGACAATGTAGAGAGTTGGAGACACTTCATTGACGACATCTTTTTTATTTGGAAGGGTGACAATGAATCTCTGAATGAATACATCTTATGGTTGAATGCAAGTGATGATAATTTGAATTTTACAGTGAAGAGTAGTGTCCACTCTGTGGAATTCCTGGACATCCTGATTTCGGGATCCAATCATTTCCTAGAGGTCAGTTTATTCAGGAAACCCACTGCTAAAAATACGATTCTACAGTACCAGAGCTATCACCCTAACATCCAAAAGGACTCTATTCCATTTGGAGAGTTCCTACGGGTAAGAAGAAATTGTACTAACATGCTGGACTTTCATGCTCATGGTGATGCCCTTAGATCAAGGTTAGTGCATCACGCATACAAGAGGGCTAAGTATTATAATCGTGATGCCTTATTGGAGGGAACGAAACGCACCTCTAAAGAACAAGTGGTATGTGTGATTAATCACTCCCCCTTGAATTTCAAGATTAAAAACATCATCCAGAAAAACTGGAAAATCTTGAATACTGATACTTATGAAACCCAGCTAGAGCAACCTTTGGTAGCCTACCGCAGAAATCGCAATCTTCGCGATATATTAGTACATACACGATCAAGCTTAAGCAACACTGTGCGTCAAACTACCCTAACGGGTTTACCAGCCATAATGGGAAACCATACCTGTGGTTCCTGTCACGCTTGTAACACTGCTTTAGTTACAGATGTATTTGTGTACCAGGGACATACTGCCAAATTGAAAGCTCTCACAAACTGTAGAAGTCGTAACATCATCTATATCCTCCTATGTCCTTGTAATCTAGCTTACATAGGAGAAACAGCGCGTGAGTTTAGGGTACGTTTTAGTGAACATAAATCTGCGATCCGTACTTGTAAGGCCTCTGCTCCTCTTGTTCAACACTTTTGTACTCAACATCACACTGAACAAGACATTAAATGGTGCATTCTGGAGAAAGTGAAGGGCCAAGTAGGGGTTCCTATGGAAACCCTGCGCAAAAGGAGAGAGACTTTCTGGATTTTTACTTTTGACAGTGTGAAACATGGCCTTAATGAGGAAATTCAATGGAATATCACCAAATCTTGGTAAATGTTTATGTAGATATTCTCCATCTCAACCCTCGATGCTAGGCTTGTCTATACCTATTGGTTCCTGATATATTCTGTTAGGATTCTGATTGAGGGATTTACCGTTAGTAGCTATATAATCTGGACAACTCACGGTTACCTCTTCATGAGACTTGGGACCTATTGTAATTATTACTTGAGACTCTCCCTGTATGTTCAATTAGGAATAGCTCTAATGAGTTTTCTAAATGAGCTAACTTTTCTTTATGTTGGGCTTTCCCTACAGTCTTGGAATACAATGTTCACATGGCTACAGTGTCTGCCTATAATTAAGTCTAATCTATTATATTACAACAGGTCTTGTTCTCTCTGAGTGAGCATATGGATTATCAACTCAGATGGAGACACATACATATATACAGCTGGTTGTACACTATGGTGTTGAGTCTGGCTGTTATTAAATGGCTTCATGTAGATAGTTCTTGTCGTATATGACTGTGTCAAGAAAAACTATGCTCTTACTCGAAAGACTCTCTATATTCTGTTTCTAGATTTCATAAACAGATGGCCACACATAGACTACTTGCTTACGGTAGTAATGGAACTCGTTAGCCTCGAGACGTTCCTCTCCGTGACAGTTTGTAAATGCAGTTATTAGTATAGGTTCATGACTCTCTATATTCTGTTCCCAGATTTTATAAACAGATGACCACATATAGACTACTTGCTTACGATAGTAATGGAACTTGTTAGCCTCGAGACGTTCCTTTCCGTGACAGTTTGTATATGCACTTATTAGTATAGCATAGCGGGTTGAGTTATACATACCTCCTCGGGTAATGTATTTTAGATAGAAGTCTTCTTGGGAACTTAGAAATCAGGTTCGATGATTTGTAGTATACTGTTCCAAGATGGCGTGCTGTAGTGGCGGTACCTTGTAAGTCCCCTTTTCTCTATCTTAGATGACTTGACACACACTACTACAAGATGGCGCTGACAAAAATCACGTCTCTATAACTAAGAATCTTTGTGCCAGGAAGTCATGGCCTTCACATAGACCTTTCTCGCTTAATATAGGCATGTTACTATTACTTACACTCTAGAAAACCTCGTCTTTGCATGGTATGCAAATTAAGTCGGACTAATGCGGTCTCTGCTGATATAACATTAAAAGCATATATTATACCTTTCAAAGATGGCGCTTTGATTAGCGTAAAATTGTTAGTCCCTTTTTAGTGACTGCCTCATTTACAGGTGATACGGTTTTGACAATCTTGATTACGGAGGGAGGAGTATAAATAGATACACGCATTTGGGTGTAGGCTCACTTCCTGACAGCAGGACGATCTGAGGACGCCTACGTGTGATTGAAGGACTTAGATGTTTTGAGCGCTGGTGAGTTAGGAGTAAAAAGCTTGAATTTTTGTTTCTCTTTTTAAACTGGAGCAATTTGGATTTTTTTGCGCCTTTATTCCTTGTCAGTACTCCAATCTAGCACTTACTTCACTATTACCTTTGGCCAGTTGGGTACCCAGTCTCATTTAAAAGTTTTTAATGACTGCCTTATTCACAGGTGATACGGCTTTGACAATCTTGATTACGGAGGGAGGAGTATAAGTAGATACACGCATTTGGGTGTAGGCTCATTTCCTGACGGCAGGACGATCTGAGGACACCTACGTGTGACTGAAGGACTTAGATGTTTTGAGCGCTGGTGAGTTAGGAGTAAAATGCTTGAATTGTTGTTTTTCTTTTTAAACTGGGGCAATTTGGATCTTTTTGCTCCTCTATTGGTTGTCAGTACTCCAATCCAGCGTTTGCTTCACTATTACCTTTGGCTAGTTGGGTACCCAGTTTCATTTAAAAGTTAAGCACTGTAACTTTCCACCAAACAAAGGTAGACTTAGACCTATATAGAATGGTGAAAAAAAGCCGGTCTCTTTCTAAAGTGTATTTACGTTTAAAGTAAAGGGTGCGTCTTGACATACCTCCTTATATTCGTCTTTACTATTCTAGTAAGGCATAGGTAGGATCTTGGATGTCCGTTGACTTTACTATTGGTCCCATGCTTTGGGACACAGACTTTATATATGGGTCATTATGATTAATTTACCTTTATCTTTCTGGCTGTCTCTTTGTATCTCTTTTGTCATAGGGACACCATAAAGAATTACAATAGCGTGTCTTTGTACGTTTGAGACTCTGCCTATATCCGGTTTGGATGGAAAAGATATACCTTGGTGATCTTTAAGCAAATTTACTTCTCAAAGGTATTTACATTTAAATCTGGTGATAGTATGTAACAATTTGTAAATAGGAGACAGACTATGATGCAGTATATTTCAACTTCCTCACACAGATATATGGAGCACTACGGAATCATTGTTGGATGTATCCTAGCCTCACACTACATTTAGTGGGACTTAGAGTCTAAACACTATTGGTATGTAAACTCTATGTGGATATAATATTAAAAAGATCTAGCCGTACCTAAATAGAGAACTTGGAGTGACAATTAAAATATGCAATAATTTTGATTTAGGTGTTTTTCTGCCTTAAACTTCACTAGGACATCTACAGATAAACAGATAAAAAAGAGGAAGAAATTCTACTGTGATTACGTCTTACAGCACAAACAGCAGGCTTTGTAGGTTGATATTGTCTCCCTAAAGAGTAAGTATCCTTCTTTACTTTATTTATAGGACCACTACAAAAAAACAGGATTTCCTTGTATGGATTCATACCTTTCTGGTCAGAGTAGAGTAGAGTATTATAGGGATTATTTCTCCTTTTAATTTCAGCCAAAGGTAACTCTCTTTGATTAGAAATTGTATTTCATATTGCATTAATTTGTGTGTTGACCCTCTCAAACTATCTCTATTTTTCCTTCTTTTCATTCTTACTTTAATGCTCTGTTGTATAAATTGGCCCAACCGGTGTCTTTTATTATAGCACACAGTATTGTCAATAATAATGTTTAGAGACTAGTGACTAATTTGTCATTTGTATGTAAAAATCTCTTTTTTAGATACCCCAGGTTTTGAGAACTTGGGCTAAGAGAAGTAGCTGGTCCTGAAGAAGGTGGTTTCCACATTTGCTTATACCACCGAAACGCGTTGACCAAATCTCCTTGTAGATCCTACAAATTTTGTAGCAGCTCCCTTTTTTTGGGGGCCATCAGGACTACCTTATCACTCATTATGTGTTAAGTGGTAAAACTACTGAGATATATGTGCAAGGAATGTCGGATATGTGTCTGTATGAATGAAGAGTTTGTATGTGCAGTGTTCTTTTCCCTGGGTCTTGTTTTCTTTGTTGTTATGAATCGAAATAATATCTTTGTCTTATCGAACTGACATGAATAATGTGTAAAGTATAGTGAAAACGTTAATTTATGAAAAATTGATTTATTTGTTCAAAACTGATTATATTTTTATACAGAAAAAATGAAAATATAAAAATACGAAAAATAAAAATATTAAGAATACATTTTTGTGCTTTTTGTGTGCTAGTTTATATATAGATAACTGTTTTTTAGGTCAAGAGGGAGTATTATTAGTTAGATTGTTTGGTAAAACATGCCAAAGGGCATCTGATTAATCACAGGAAACTCAGCTGTGATACTCCAGATAAAAGAGTTTTTTTTTATTTAGCACTTCTACAACTCTTCAAGCCTTGGCGGACTGAAATGGAATTACATGGAGATTTTGAGTGTTATGAAGATTCGTTCAATGCATGGAAAGATAGCATTGAATGTACAATTTTTCCAAATTATCTGCAAATGTTGAACGAAAAGATTTATCAAGAAACTACGATTGCAGCAGAAATAGCTAGAGACAGTTTCCAAGATAGTCAGAGTTCTGCTGCACTAAGTCAAGATCCGTTAGGAGAACCCATTCTTGAAAATGAGGCAGCAATAGCAATGAGTGAAGTGCAAATGGCTATGCAACAAGCACAATGACACTATTGATTTGGAAAACTTAGAAGAACAACTGAATATTGAACAAAAAGATATATATCAGCAACGTACACAACAGATACAACATGGTTTACTGCATGAAAAGAAAGAATGCCAATGCACATCCTTTAAACCTATTCGAATGTACATCAATGGTCAAGCAGGAACAGGAAAAAGTTACTTTATTAAAGGGTTGAGAAGTTATCTACAGAAAACCACTGACCTACTTTTTTCTTGTGTTGTAACCACTCTAACTGGGTTAGCAGCACACAATATCAAAGGAATAACATCACATCGTTTACTCATGTTACCAGTAGAAAATGAAAATAAGTTGGAATATCACAAGCTATCTGGAGAAGCTTGTTATGAAGTGTCTAAAGTACTGAAGAAAATGAAAGTTCTTATAATTGATGAGGTAATCATGGTCCCAAACTTAATGCTTGACTTTGTACATTTAAGAAAGCAACATATTTTAAAAACTGACTATGATGTTTTATTTGGAGAAAAACATATAATTGTATTCAGCGATCTATAACAACTTACTCCCGTGACAGGCCAACCATTTTTAGGACCCTTGTTCATGAAGACACCAAGAAATCTTTGGGAAGTATGGGAAATGTGAACATTTGGTCTCATTTTGAATATAAAGAACTTATTAAGAATATGTGACAAGCAAGTGATGAACATTATGGAAACATTCTTCAAGATATTAGGATTGATGTCTTGACAAAGGATGGTAAAGAAGCTCTACAAAGTCAGCTACTAAGACACTTGTTTCCAAATGAAAATATTGCACCTGGAACAATGTGCTGAAAAATTGCAGAAAAGAAGTCTATAATTTCTCTAATGCAAACACTGAAAGAATGCTCAATATTCAATGAAGAACTGTTGAAACTGGAGAAACAACCGATAATGAAAATGGAAGCCATTGATAAAATAGAGCATGAAGGAGTTACTAGTCTTTTGTCAGGGAAATTACAGTCAAAATTAGACTCTTTGGAAAAATCTATATCTAAGACTGCTGGTTTGGAAAAGACCTTATATGTATGTATAAACTGTCAGGTAATATTACGGCGTAATTTAGATGTTGAAAAAGGTTGAGTGAATGGAGCAAGGGGAAAAGTTGTTGATTATGTAAAGTTTAAGAACAGAGAAGATATTGAATATTTGAAGATTAAATTTAATCAGATTGAAGAGGTAAAACAGATTGGGCGCTGTGCTGTTTGTTTCTTGTTTGTAAAAGATTTGTATGTTCGTAGAAAACAGTTTCCTCTTTGTTTAGCATATGCAGTGACCATTCATAAATCTCAAGGTTTAAGTGTAGACAGTGCTTTGGTAAATATTGGAAGTTCAGTGTTTAAAGAGGGTATGGCAAATGTTGCTTTGTCTCGAGTAATAACGTTATCTGGATTGTATTTGATTGATTTTGATGAGAGAAAGATTAGTGCAGATGCAAATTGTGTAAGAGAGTATAATCGGTTTAGAAGACTGTATGCTCCCAACTTAGGTGAATATCCAGTATATGAAAAGCGTGTAGTATGTCCAAAACGAACATATGAGACACACTGTAGTGAGGTTGGAAAGAAGAAAGAAAATCAAGAGAATGCTGAGGCTGCACAGAAAATGAAAATGTTCCGGTATCAACTGCTATGCTAATGTAATTGTGAACAATGTGTTTTTTTCTAGAAAATGTACATCATCAAATAATGGAGAATCGAGAAAAAAGATTTTGTTCTTTGTTGCAGAATATTTTTGAAAAATTGACAACTGATAAAACTAAAATCCATACTGCTTCTGGCATTAGGCATCTTTTGGATATATGTTCTGCTTTTTCACAATTTACACTTATTATACAGCAAGATGCTCAAGAATTTCTTATGCTTATGCTTGCAGTATTGGAAGGTGAAGGAACACAAATTGAAAATCTGTTTGGAGTACGTTACTGATGGGATCATAAATGTGAAGACTGTTCATTTTCTTCTACCACTGAAATAGACACTGAACGATTCAAATATTTGACAATACCAGATTGCAAAACAATGTCTTTTAACAAATTAGTGAAATCAGCAAATCAAGATATGATATGTACTCACTGCAAATCAGAAATGTTGTCAACATTATTTATAGACAGATTTGGACAATATATAATTTTAATGCTACAATGTTGTAGAGCAGATGGAAGAAAATTGGAAACGAAAATGAAAAGGTTTGTGGCAAGTCAAGTGTCAATTTCAGGTTTATATTCCATGTTGGACCTAGTTTAACATCTGGACACCATACTGTGTATTTAAGATGTAATAAAGGATGGACACTTTTAATGATGCTCGCTTAGAATTTAAATACATTTCTAATATTGTTGATGCCAAAGTTATGAAACCATCATTCGGCCTATTGGGAAGATGTCAATATCTATTAACGAGTTTATTTCAGATATTGTCAATGCAAATGAATTTACAAACATCATTCGGCCAATTAGGAAGATATCAAAATAAATTAATGAGTTATGTTTGGATATTTTCAATGGAAACAGTTTGGTAAACATCATTTTGCCTATTGGGAAGATGTGACCAATTACGTTTTTTATTTTAATTTCGGTTCATTAATATTGCATTTGGAAAATTGTGATTAAAAAAATAGTTCATATATTTGATCTTTGTATGTTATGCAATCTAAATGAAAATGTTTATTTTTGAAAATGTAGACAGATAGTTGAAATTGTTGTGAATATTTTGAAGATAGGTTTTTGTTTTTTTAACAATCTTATTAATTGTATTATTTTACCCGCTGTTACATGATGATCAACATTGAAATCACTGTGTATGGTGAACTTCAATGGAATCTGAAAACAGCAAAATAGGCAAACTGGACATGTTATGTAATTGTAAAATTAGGTTGTGTTATTAAAACTATTATATTTTATATGTAATACCAGTATTTTTCTTCTCTTTTACAGACAGTAATTTTAAAGTTTGAAAATACTTTAAATTTAGATTATAATTAAAGAACTGAAAAAATTGTTTCAATGACTTTCATATCTACTTCCAAAAAGGTAAGATTAAGTAACTACCCGTGCAGTTCTCTAATCACCTAGACACAACTCATTCACTCCTTTAATTATTCAGGAACTACTCATGCACTGCTCCAATCACCCATGCTCTACCCATGCACTCCTCCAATCATCCAGCTAGTACCATGTACTTATCCAAACTACTCATGCACTGCTCCAATCACCCATGCTCTACCCATGCACTCCTCCAATCATCCAGCTAGTACCATGTACTTATCCAATCACTCTGCCAATACCCAAGCACTTATAAATTCACCATGCACTCTCCTTGCAGTGCCCTAATCATCCAGTCAGTACCCATGTACTCATCCAATGATCCAGGCACTAAGCATGCAGTGCTACAATCACCTGTGCGCTACCCATGCAGTCCTCTAATCACCTAGACACGACTCATTCACTTCTTCAATTACCCAGGATCTACCCATACACTGCTCCAATCACCCTTTAACTACTCATGCAGTCCACCAATTACACAGCCAGTACCATGTACTTATCAAATCACTCCGCCAATACCCAAGCACTTACAAATTCACCATGAACTCTCCTTGCAGTACTCTAATCATCCAGTCAGTACCCATGTACTTATGCAATGACCCAGGTACTAACCATGCAGTGCTACAATCACATGCGCACTACCCATATAATCCTTTAATCACCTAAACCACAGGTACTCATAGTACGGCCCGGCAAGCCTTCCTTGGCATCCCGCGGACCTTGCCGACATTGTACCTGTGTTTTTTTTTTATTTACTGTGTTTGTTTGCAAACACCGCCGCAGTAGCGCGGACTCCGAGACACTCTGCTCTATGGGGGCCGGGCGATTCCAGTAATAGTCAGAGTGGAGATGCAGGGGGGCTAAGAAAAGGTGAAATACAACAAAGCCTCATTAACAAGTAAATGGTCTTTTAAAGACCTGTGTGTGCCCGGGAAGCTGTCTCAGCCCAGGCTGCCACACACGGGGGTGGGGTGACAGACAGAGGGAGACAGACAGAGGGAGAGAGAGGGATGAAGATAGAGAGAGGGAGACAGAGGGAGGGAGACAGAGGGAGGGAGACAGAGGGCGACAGACAGAGGGAGACAGACAGAGGGAGGGAGACAGACAGACAGGGAGAGAGAAAGAGACAGAGGGAGGAGGGCGACAGAGGGAGGGAGACAGATAGAGGGAGACAAAGGGAGAGAGAGGGAGGGAGAGAGAGGGAGGGAGACAGAGAGAGGGAGACAGAGAGAGGGAGACAGAGAGAGGGAGACAGAGAGAGAGAGGGAGATAGATAGAGAGAGGGAGGGAGACAGAGAGAGAAGGAGGGAGACAGAGAGAGGGACAGACAAAGAAAGATAGAGGCAGAGACAGGGACAGGGGCAGACAGATAGAGGCAGAGACAGAAAGAGCCAGAGAGACGGAGAGGGAGATAGGGGGAGGGGGACAGGGACAGAGAGAGACAGGGACAGACACAGACAGAGACAGGGACAGGGACAGACAGATAGAGGCAGAGACTGAGACAGACAGAGAAGCAGAGAGACAGAGAGGGAGATGGAGAGGGAGAGGGAGACAGAGGGAGACAAACAGAGGGAGACAGAGAGAGAGAGAGAGAGAGAGAGAGAGAGAGAGAGAGAGAGAGAGAGGGAAAAAGGGAGAGAGAGAGATAGAGGGAGGGAGACAGAGAGAGATGGAGGGAGACAGAGAGGGAGAGAGAGAGATGGAGGGAGACAGAGACAGAGACAGACAGAGACAGGGACAGACAGAGACAGATAGAGGCAGGGACAGGGGCAGACAGATAGAGGCAGAGACAGACAGAGACGGAGAGGGAGACAGAGGGAGGGAGACAGGGACAGACAGGGACAGACAGAGACAGGGACAGACAGACGGATAGAGACAGGGACAGACATATAGAGGCAGAGACTGAGACAGACAGGGACAGGGAGGCAGAGAGACAGAGAGGGAGACAGAAGTAGAGAGATAGGGAGGGAGAGGGAGGGAGACAGAGAGAGAGAGACAGAGGGAGAGAGAGGGAGATAGAGAGAGACAGAGGGAGGGAGACAGATGGAAGCAGAGGGAGACTGAGAGAGGGAGTCAGGGGGAGACAGAGGGAGGGAAAGGGAGACAGACAGAGGGAGACAGAGGGAGGGAGACAGACAGAGGGAGACAGACAGAGGGAGGAGGGTGACAAAGGGAGGGAGACAGAGGGAGGGAGACAGAGGAAGGCAGAGGGAGACAGAGAGAGGGGGTCAGGCGGAGACAGAGAGAGGGAGAGAGAGAGACAGACAGAGGGAGACAGAGGGAGACAGACAGAGGGAGACAGAGGGAGACAGAGGGAGACAGAGGGAGGGAGACAGCGGGTGACAGACAAAGGGAGACAGAGGGAGGGAGACAGAGGGAGGACAGCGACAGAGGGAGGGAGACAGAGGGAGACAGAGAGAGGGAGACAGAGGGAGGTAGACAGAGGGAGAGAGACAGAGGGAGACAGAGGGAGGGAGACAGAGGGAGGGAGACAGCGGGAGACAGAGAGAGGGAGACAGAGGGAGGGAGACAGAGGGAGGCAGAGAGAGGGAGACAGAGGGAGACAGACAGAGGGAGACAGACAGAGGGAGGGAGACAGACAGATGGAGACAGACAGAGACAGACAGAGGGAGGAGGATGATAGAGGGAGGGAGACAGAGGGAGCGAGACTGATAGAGGGTTACAGAGGGAGGTAGACAGACAGAGGGAGATAGATGGAGACAGACAGAGGGAGACAGAGGGAGAGAGAGGGAGGGAGACAGAGGGAGAGAGAGGGAGGGAGACAGAGAGAGGGAAACAGAGAGAGCGAGCGAGCGAGGGAGACAGAGTGCGTGAGACAAAGGGAGACACAGAGAGACAGAGGGAGGGAGAGAAAGGGAGGGAGACAGAGAGAGAGAGAGAGAGAGAGGGAGGGAGACAGATGGAGGCAGAGGAAGGGAGTCAGGGGGAGACAGAGGGAGGGAGAGGGAGACAGCCAGAGGGAGGGAGACAGACAGAGGGAGACAGAAAGAGGGAGACAGACAGAGGGAGGAGGGTCACAGAGGGAGGGAGACAGAGGGAGGGCATCAGGGGGAGACAGAGGGAGGGAGACTGAGAGTGAGAGGGAGACATAGTGAGTGAGACAGAGGGAGTCAGAGAGAGAGAGAGAGAGAGAGGGAGGGAGACTGATGTAGGCAGAGGGAGGGAGTCAGGGGGAGACAGAGGGAAGGAGAGGGAGACAGAGGTAGACAGAGGGAGTCAGACAGAGGGAGGGAGACAGACAGAGGGAGACAGAAAGAGGGAGACAGAGGGAGACAGACAGAGGGAGGAGGGTCACAGAGGGAGGGAGACAGAGGGAGGGAGAGAGAGGGAGGGAGACAGAGGGAGAGAGAGGGATGGAGACAGAGAGAGGGAAACAGAGAGAGCGAGCGAGCGAGGGAGACAGAGTGCGTGAGACAAAGGGAGACACAGAGAGACAGAGGGAGGGAGAGAAAGGGAGGGAGACAGAGAGAGAGAGAGAGAGAGAGAGGGAGGGAGACAGATGGAGGCAGAGGAAGGGAGTCAGGGGGAGACAGAGGGAGGGAGAGGGAGACAGCCAGAGGGAGGGAGACAGACAGAGGGAGACAGAAAGAGGGAGACAGACAGAGGGAGGAGGGTCACAGAGGGAGGGAGACAGAGGGAGGGCATCAGGGGGAGACAGAGGGAGGGAGACTGAGAGTGAGAGGGAGACATAGTGAGTGAGACAGAGGGAGTCAGAGAGAGAGAGAGAGAGAGAGGGAGGGAGACTGATGTAGGCAGAGGGAGGGAGTCAGGGGGAGACAGAGGGAAGGAGAGGGAGACAGACAGAGGTAGACAGAGGGAGTCAGACAGAGGGAGGGAGACAGACAGAGGGAGACAGAAAGAGGGAGACAGAGGGAGACAGACAGAGGGAGGAGGGTCACAGAGGGAGGGAGACAGAGGGAGGGAGAGAGAGGGAGGGAGACAGAGGGAGAGAGAGGGATGGAGACAGAGAGAGTGAGACTGAGAGAGAGAGGGAGACATAGTGAGTGAGACAGAGGGAGTCAGAGAGAGAGAGAGGGAGAGGGAGAGAGGGAGGAAGAGAGAGGGAGAGAGAGAAAGATAGAGAGAGGGAGGGAGACAGAAAGAGAGAGAGAGAGAGAGGGAGGGAGAGATATAGAGAGGGAGGGAGACAGAGAGAGAGAGAAAGAGAGAGAGAGAGAGAGAAAGATGTGTGTATGCTGGGTCTGGTGGCTCAGTGGACGAAGGTGTCCGCTGCAGGGGCCTGTGTTCAACCTCATGGTCACAGTTTTTTTTTGTTGCTCTAGCCCCGCCCACCTCCCCCACTGACCCCGCCCCCACTGGTGCAGCCCTCGGCCACAAATCACACTGTGTATTTGGCCCCTGAGAGAAAGTTTGTGAGTACCCTTGACCTAGACACTACTCATTCACTCCTTCAATTACCCAAGAAGTACCCAAGCACTTCAGCAATCACCCTGTCACTACCCATGCACTCCTCCAATTACCCAGCCAATATCATCTACTTATCCAATCACTCCACCAATACCGAAACACATATAAATCCACCATGCACTCTCCTTGCAGTACTCTAATCATCCAGTCAGTACCCATGTACTTATGCAGTGACCAAGGCATAATCATGCAGTGCTACAATCACCTGTGCACTACCCATATAATCCTTTAATCACCTAGACACTACTCATTCACTCCGTCAATTACCCAGGTAGTACCCATGTACTCCAGCAATCACCAAGTCACTACCCATGCACTCCTCCAATCACCCAGCCAGTACCATGTATTTATCCAATCTCTCTGCCAATACCCAAGCACTTAGAAATTCACCATGTACTCTCTTTGCAGCACTCAAATAATCCAGTCACTAACCATGTACTCATGCAATGACACTGACACTAACCTTGCAGAGTTACAATCACCTGTGCACTACCCATGCAGTCCTCTAATCTCCTAGACACTACTCATTCACTCCTTCTATTACTCTGGTAGTACCCATGCACTTCAGCAATCACCCTGTCACTACCCATGCACTCCTCCAATCACCCAGACAGTACCATGTACTTATCAAATCACTCCGCCAATACCTAAGCACTTATAAATTCACCAAGCACTCTCCTTGCAGTACAGTAATCATCCAGTCAGTACCCATGTACTCATCCAATGATTCAGGCACTAACCATGCAGTGCTACAATCACCTGTGCACTACACATGCAGACCTCTAATCACCTAGACATTACTCATTCACTACTTCAATTACGCAGGAAGAACCCATGCACTGCAGCAATCACCCTGTCACTACCCATGCACTCCTCCAATCACCCAGCCAGTACCATCTACTTATCCAATCACTCCGCCAATACCTAAGCACTTATGAAATCACCATGCGGTATCCCTCCACTCCTCCAATCATCCAGGCAGTACCAATGTACTCATGCAATGACCCAGGCACCAACCATGCAGTGCTACAATCAGCTGTGTACTACCCATACAGTCCTCTAATCACGTAGACACTACCGATTCACTCCTTCAATTACCCAAGTAGTACCCATGCACTGCAGCAATCACCCTGTCACTGCCCATGCACTCCTCCAATCACCCAGCCAGTATCATCTACTTATCCAATCACTCAACCAATACCCAAACACTTATAAATGCACCATGCACTCTCCTTGCAGTACTCTAATCATCCATTCAGTACCCATGTACTTATGCAATGACTCAGGCACTAACCATGCAGTGCTGGAATCACCTGTGCAATACCCATGCAGTCCTCTAATCACCTACACACTACTCATTCACTCCTTCAATTATCCAGGAACTACCAATGCACTGCTTCAATCACCTGTGCACTACCCATGCACTCCTCCAGTCACCTAGCTAGTACCATCTACTTATCCAACCACTCCGCCAATACCCAAGCACTTACAAATTCACCATGCACTCTCCTTGCAGTACTCTAATCATCCAGTCAGTACCCATGTACTCATGCAATGACCCAGGCACTAACCATGCAGTGCTGCAATCATCTGTGCACTACCTATGCAGTCCTCCAATTACACAGTGTTAGAAATGGGATTTCTGGTTGGCTAAGGCTTGCGCCAAAGCCAGGCAGAAACCACCACTCTAGTCAGGGCAAGGGAGTTACATGCCAAAGATAACCCTTGCCATTCCCCTTGGTTGCTTGGCACGAGCAGTCAGGCTTATCCCGGAGGCAATGTGTAAAGTGTTTGCGCAACACACACACAGCAGCAACATACTAGGACCACCACAAAAGGAACTCCACACAAGATTATATCAAAAATAGCCTTTGTATTATCATAAAACACATTAGAATAGTAATCACACAATATACACTGTGTCACCTGGCACTAGGCAATATTTACAGGGGAGTATATACACGACAGGGCCAATTGGACCACTGTCAGAACCATCACAAAGTGAACATAGTAAATGTAGAACATATCATAAACGTAGAACACAACCAGTAATTACTGGCAAACCACTGTACTCATCATCATCCTGCAACATAAACAATATTATGCACAGTATCACGTCAGGCGTAAAATACATTATGCGCCAACCTCATAAGCCTAAACATAGTAGACCATAACCTCCTAAGCATAAATCCCATTAGGCATAAATCAAATTGGAGAATAACCTCACAAGCATAAACCACAGTATACAAATAACTACATTAACCACATTAGAGACATAAATCAGGGTGCATAAATCACAGTACATGAATCACATTTTCTGCGCACCACATAAATCACATTAGATCCTGGCGCCCTATCAACCCAACACAGTCCCCCTGGCCAACTGGCCTTCTCAGAGGGCTCAAATGCCCTATGTCCCTAATGTCAGGGCAGCTGCCAATGCAGCAGAATTCCCAAGTGTGCAATTGCGCTGGGGCAGAGGAGTGTACCTCACTCCTGTCTCACTAAAAATGCCCCCAAAGAAATGTCAGCCTAAACGTTACAGCTGCTGCCAATTGCCGTGCAGCTGTGAAACAGAAAGTGGGCCTGGGCACTCACTGTGCCCTTTGAACAAATATGCAAAAACTTTGCAGCTGCCCGCGCTGGTGCGGCGCAGCTGAGGACAAAGTAAATGGGCCCTGGCATGACTGTGCACTCGGGGCCCCACTGGGGCTCTCTAAATAACATTGGCCCTATCGTTGCATTTGCCCACTGTCAAGTGAAGCAACTGTGAAAACATAGCCAAACTTGGGAAAGCACGGGCCCCTGTGGGCCCTCTAACAACAAATATGCCCCCTCGTTGGAGTGGCTGTAATAAGCATGGATGTAGCCGATGTATGATGATTAAAGTAGGTTTATTAGATCTCTTGTTCAGGTTTGCAGAAGAATCAGCTCTTTAGTATATTAATAATCAAAGCCCCACCAGGAGCAGCTCCCTTGCTGCTCAGCCCAATCTCCCAACTGACATCCATCCACAAGCATCCCCAACATTCTCACATTGCATCACACACACCAACATTCTATTATTCATCCACATTGGCTGAGCAGCAAGACAGGTAAGTGAGGAAGATACATAGCACCCAAACCAGGATACCACACACCTTCCCCCTTAAAGGAACGCAACAAATAAAAATACAAGGATAGAGCATGGTCATTATAAAATTGAAACATACAGTAAAACCATAAATCAATTCAATTCAAATAAACAAAGAATGTCGCATCACATGACCACCTCTTCCCCCTTTAAATATCATATTGACAATAAATAAATCTTGCGCCAGTATTTTTAAACAATAACAATAATTGATTTCTATGTCACCAACAGAACACACTAGTTGGCCAGACCAGTATGGTGATGGTAACAGAGAAACGAAAAAATGAAATTTAAAAGCACAAGAAATTACTCACATTAAAATCAATCCATAGGTAGTAAATAAATAGGTGTGAAGTCACTCACAGGTACCATGTGAAAGTGAAAAACACCTATAGAAAATTATAGCTAATAGCTACTACCACATACCAAACTTAATCACAATTCCCATGAAGGAACATGTGAACATACATGTTAGAAACATGTAGGTGACTAATCCACGAGCAGAATTTTAAGTAAAAGTGGAAAGTCACATGCAAAGTACTATATAAAAAAAATCACTTGTAGACAACAAGTGGGTGACGAATCCACAGGCACTAAATTAAAGAAAGGTGGAAGGTCACATGCAAAGTACTTATAGAAAAAAATAATCACTTGTATAAAACAAGTGGGTGACGAATCCACGGGCACTAAATTAAAGAAAGGTGGACGGTCACATGCTCATATGCACGCGCATAGCACTGTACATTAAATACATTTAATATCATGCGCTAAAGATCACATAGTCAGAAGACTATTAAAAAGTATTCTAAATCCATAACACTGTCCTTACTAAACTTGCGAAACCAAAATGCTGTAAGGAAATCCATTAAAACAGAATAGGTGACAAATCCACGTAAAGGTGGCATGTCACATAGCCATGAAGCTAATACAATCTAACCAATCCACGCACTAGAAATATGCATAAGTGCACAAGTGGAAACAATCAAATACATGTTACACCTGTAACTCTAAACAGAAAGAGTGAATAAAATTCCACGTACAAATATTCACACGATGGTGCGAATGCAAACAATTAAATTACAACTGGGAATTCGCATGAACAAAATATGCATGTCGTTTTAGATCACCCATGTTTAACGAATAAACATTTAAAACAGTACCCGGATTGAAATACGAAGTTCAAATGAGGGATAGTGATTGCTAAATGAATAAAATCAGGCATTCCGGGGACCTTGCAGTACATCCACACTGCCGAATAATCACAGAAATTGATGAAGGGACATCCGAGGAGTGCGTGAGTGAGGCTTCTAACTGAAAAGCATGAAGGGTGAGAATATTTTCCGAAGCAAAGATGGCAGCACGCTTTCCACGTCGTGCGGGGAGGTTGAAGGCAAAGACGATGCATCCATGGCAACTGCGCATCTTTGATGACGTCGTAGAAGCGTCACAGCAAGCGATGAAACAACTCAGAAATGTCCTGTTCATGCAAGGCTGCACGCGCAAAAGGAACGTGCTGGCTGTAAGCACGAGACACATTTGAATGAACTGGTGGCGGTTCAACTGCCTCGATGGTAAGAAAAATATTAATATCATACCTAACATCCAAGTTGAATATAGCCAAGCAGGGTCAGCCAAGGTTGAAAGCCTCCAGCGCAAAGTTGAATAAATAAAGCAGAGAATCTAAAAAATACCGACTAAATGAAACTTGCTTCAGAGCAGCGAACCGGGAAATATGTGACAAGTTAGATAACCGCTGCAGGCGTGAAAACCTTTGCTTTTGAAGTGAATTTAAAATTAATAACGTTAAGGAATGAAAGTACTTTAATCATGACAACAAAATCGTAGACCTGTAGCAATTAAAACACTGCAGTCGAGGAAATCCATTGCTGCTGATAATTAAAGTTGTAGGGCTTAGTTACAGTTTTAGCTCACCGTGTTGGTAAATCCTCACGTCTGTAGCTGCTGGTAAACCATTGCAGCACTGGGGAATCCTTTTCCCTGATGACCGTTATGAGAAAGTAAAACGAGAAAGTTAATTCCCTTGAACATAACTCCTCCATTAGGTGGCAGCACACAACTCTTACTCCGATTTCATCACTCTGATGCAGATCAGGACTCATTGACCCGGTAGGCATTTCTTGTCCTGGTTTTGATTTCCTTCGTCAGTTCTGTCTCTCTGACGGATGAAGGAAGGCAGCAAAACAGGATCAGTGGGCAGGAAATTTCAGTAGTCCCTGACGCTTTTCCACATTGAACAGGTAGTGGTCTCACTGGCAAGAAGAGACAGGCAGAAAGAAGCGTAACGCTGTGAACAGTCAGGGACAGGCACACTTAAATTGTATGCAGGCAGTAACTGGCACATCTACCGCTGAGGGCGACCGGTGGAAGGTCACTGGTGGGGCTTAGTCGGGGTGCCAGTAAGCTTGAGTTGCTTTTTAAAGAATTCTTTTATCTTGCTTGTAGATCTTGGAGTTTCATGAAGTTTCTTCAGGTGTAGGTTCAATCCAATCGTCGCCAAATGTAATAAGCATGGATGTAGCCGATGTATGATGATTAAAGTAGGTTTATTAGATCTCTTGTTCAGGTTTGCAGAAGAATCAGCTCTTTAGTATATTAATAATCAAAGCCCCACCAGGAGCAGCTCCCTTGCTGCTCAGCCCAATCTCCCAACTGACATCCATCCACAAGCATCCCCAACATTCTCACATTGCATCACACACACCAACATTCTATTATTCATCCACATTGGCTGAGCAGCAAGACAGGTAAGTGAGGAAGATACATAGCACCCAAACCAGGATACCACAGTGGCCCACAACGGTGGGTCCGCTCAGGAACTAGGCACTGTACACTGTGCAAAATGTGAGCCCCCACTCACCGGGCTCTCCGGGGACTCTGCTCTCCTCTTCTTTGCAGCCTGAGGGGCTCCCACAACTCCGGACGTCTCTGGTGCTAGGGCAAAGGCAGGGCTCTCCCAGCTGTTCTGTGGACACGGGGCCAGGCTTCCCTCGCTGATGCGGAAGTCCCGCCCCACGGCCTGACTTCCTCTCCGGCCGTGCTGCGATTGGCAGCCTCCGGCCGGTGAATTTCATTTTGGATCGGGCCGCGGCAGTGAAACGCGAGGTGGGCACCCACCTTGGCAAAGCATAAGCGGGGTGGGCAACCGAAATCAAATAAAAGCAATGGCGGGGTGGGCACCAGTAATTTCCAAATCTCAAAATAAACGGGGTGGGCACCCGCGAAAAATAGAGGAAAACGCGGAGTGGGAACCCGCCATTTAAGTATCAAGGGGGAATCTCTACAATGGAGATTCCCTTTAAAAGGGCAGCAGCTCAGCGGTGCGCAGCACTCACTCTCCCCCTTCCTTAGGGAAAATTAAAATAAAGCGCTCACAGCGCGCAAGAGGCAGCCAAAGTCCTAAAGGTCCTGGAAGATACAAAGAAAAGCCAAAGAGTAGAAGTAAAAAGTTCTTCCAGATCCATGGGACATAGCTGGGCCCAGGGAGGCCAGCACACAGGGCCCTCCAGCAGGGAGGT
Source organism: Triturus cristatus (assembly GCF_964204655.1). Classification (NCBI taxonomy): domain Eukaryota; kingdom Metazoa; phylum Chordata; class Amphibia; order Caudata; family Salamandridae; genus Triturus; species Triturus cristatus. The sequence continues at coordinate 185,471,868 of NC_140593.1, read as the reverse complement.
AAGCCCCCATGGTGGTTTCTCCTTGGCCCCAGCAGCAGCAAGCCCCCAGCAAGTCAGGAACAGCACACCAGCATAGAACAAATTCATGGGGTTACAGCCCCTATATTTATATCACACAATCTCTTTGTCTGTAGAGCAGGGCTTGGGGAAACTAGATGCAACTGGTTCAGGGGGAATTGGAGCACTTTGTTTACCAAGCTCCACTTCCAATTTGTCAGGTGGGGGCTAGGTGATCAGACACACCACAGGGGTTGGAAACCAGCATTGTACAGGCTGGTCACAGTCCTATTCAGGGTCAGGGGATTACTCCTCCCACTACTCCCAATGCAGATGTCCCATTCAGCCCAGCGCTGACTTCACCTGCCCCTCCTGGAGCCACACACACCTCCCAGCCCCTGTCACTCACAAGCCAGACATGCAATTCACATCAGACAGGCAGACACATAGAACACAGAAATGCCAACTTCTAAAAGTGGCATTACTAAAATAATCATAATAAATCTGTGCACACCATTGTCCAGCATGTATTATTACAATTCCAAATATACTAAACTTGACCACGCTGCGCCTCTCATATCAGAAATTACCACTGACACACTGATCAGGGAATCCCCAATGCATTCCTATGGGAGGGCAGGCCAATCTTACCAAATGTAACACAGAGAGTGCACACACTTTACACTGGACCGCAGTGCTAAAGTGCCTAGAGGCCTAAAACCACCAACACCATGTCACAGAGAAGGCTAGGAGAAGGAAAAAAGTTTAGGGATGACCCTGCAAAAAGGGCCAAGTCCAACACACAGATACTATGATGCACTCTTGCAATCACACATACATTACCTCTGTAGTGATGCAATCTCCCAGTCATTGTTCATACACTTATATAATGATCCAAGCAGTATCCATGCACTTGCAAAATCACTTATCTATTATCGATGTACTTTTTCAATCAGCCATGCACAACTCATGCATTCATGCAATAACCCAGACACTACTTTTGCACTACTGCAATCACCCAACCAGCATCCATACACTCATTCAATCAATTACTCTGCTACTACCCAAACATTCATTAAAAAAAAAACACGCACTACCCTTGCACTTTTCCAATAACCCACACAATGTCCTTGCTCTCATGCATTCACTCAGGTAATTTTTCTTTTTTTAACCAAAGTCCCAAAAGTTCAGCGACAATGTGGGGCCTTGGTGCTGGAGGAACTTGCTTGGATGACGTAGAAGGGGCATTTGGAACTCGTTCTGCCACCTCATTAAGCTGTCTCCTCCTCTCCTCTCTAGCCAGGTGAACCGGGTGCAGAGTCTCCAGATGTTTTTCATGCTGCTGGTACCACATGAATATTTGTTATCCGATCCTCTGGATAATATGCGTTGGCATATGGTGCACGTGACTTTCTTCTCGCCCTCTGGCACTGAGAAAAAGGCCCACACAACACTCTCCTTCCTCTTTTTTACAGTTTCGACAATTTCTTCCTCCTCCAAATTCAAGGGGTCGATGTCTTGATGACTAGATGCCATAGTGTACAAAGACAATCAAAAAACATACAACATTGAAAAAAAGAACGTAGTAACAAGAAGCAGGTCTTGTCACCAAGATAGCCAAATAATAGGAGGAACACAAGGATGGATCCTCCCTCTTACAGAATGAAAATGATTTAAATCAATGAGATTCTTTCTTTTCCTGGTGACACGAAGTCAGGTAGGGTGCGCGGACCTGGCGCTTACGCATCGCACACCGTAAAATATTGTATACATAATCATAAACTATAAATAAATGTTTATACAATACTTTACGAAAGATATTAGTAAAAGTGTTTATAGAAATCTAATATTGGAACTTTATATAGTGAGATTTCACACTTTGGAAATACGGCAAAGTCGCTACCCCGGTGCGATCCCAGCACGACCCCGGAAATACGTGCCGGCAGGGGTCGCTTACCATACGCACATACACATAAATTTCATATAGTTAATAGTATACTGGAAAAATGTGTTTATAAATATTTTTCTAAATTAAATTAGTCAAACACTATAACCAAAAAACGTATTGATAATTTCTATAATGATATTTCATACTTTTCAAACTACACCGAAGTCGCAACCCCGGCGCGGTGCCGGCGCGAAGTGAGGAATATGTGCACGGACGGATATTGCGACCCCAGCACGAATTCTGAAATGTGCGGTAGGAAGGTGCACGCAGTCATCGTGTAGGGTGCGCGTAGGGTGCGAGACTTCTGTGAAATAGTTTTTTTAATGAAAGAATGAATATAGTTTTCCAAACTATAAATTATTCTCAACTTTAGTTTAAAAAAAATATATATATATATATATATATATAGGTGTGTGTGTGTAGTCAATAAAAAAACATAGGATTGAGGCACATTATAATTAGAAATTCTCACTTAAAAAACCATTGAAATTCACTGAAAAAAAACATAGATTTCAGGGACGTTATAGTTAGAAATTAGCATTTAAAAAACCTATGAAATTCACTAAAAAAACATAGGTTTCAGGGACATTATAGTGAGAAATTAGCATTTAAAAAAACCAGAGAAATTCACTGAAAAAACCACAGGTTTCAGGGATGTTATAGTTAGTTGGACATTTCACTCCTACAAAACCAGAGAAATTTCGCCGTTATAGTTAGTAGAGCTAACTATAACTCACGCCCCCGCAATGCACTGCTGATGACGTCACATATTACATCACTCATAACATGGTCAGTGACATCACTCATGACATCACTAATGACATCTCAAATGATAATGACATCTCAAATGACATCACTGATGACATCATCCATGTGATAATCGGATGCACCTCCTCACACCCTAATAAAAGCTTTTATATACCCACTCTAAAATACAGACTTACCAATATCGAAATCATAGACAGACCAATAGCAGTTAGTACATACCCGCTTAGTGATTCCTAGGTCTACACACACACATCCACTAATTCACCCATACAGTAACTCATACATGCAGTCACTCATCAATACAGAACTATCATATGCACTCATACACCTATACATACACTCACACACTGCCACTCATCCATAGACTTACTCACACACCTCCTCACTCATGCAAAAATTCAATCACACCCATTTACTCACCTATACAGTTATACATAGACCACTTTGCTTATTTATACAAATACTAACACATGCTTACTCTCTTATACAATCACTGATACAAGCACACACTCATCCATACAGCCACTCTCACAATCACTCACTCTCACATATAGTCATTTATATACTCCAACACTCACATATACTGCCTTTCACATATGTAGTTCCTCACACATATACCACTGAGACATCCATTCACTCACCCACACACCCATACACACACTCACCCACCCATACAGCCCTTCACAGATGTACTCTTGAACCCATATACCCAGTGAATCACCCACTTACACATCTATGCATAGATTCACCCACCAGCCACCCACTCACACAGACACTCAGGCACCCATACAGATACTTAGGCAACCAATCAATAACCCATATAGACAGTTGTGTGGCTACTCAGCAACCCATGCAGCTGCTTATGCACCAACTGACAGACTGTTACAGACATTACAGACATTTACACAGTTTGCTCACTAACCCATGTTTTCAGTAAGATACACTTAATCAGTCACTTATATAATCAGTCACATACCTACTAAATCATCCATACAGACACTTATACACCCACTCATTCTTCAATACACCTTGGCATATATATATATATACATAAAACATATTAAAACTTTAAAGAAACACACAGTCACTGGATGTTGTCATCAGTGATGTCATCAGTAATGTCATTTGAGATGTCATTAGTGATGTCATCAGTGATGTTACTGACCATGTCATGAGTGATATAACATGTGACGTCATCAGCAGTGCATTGCGGGGGCATGAGTTATAGTTAGCTCTACTAACTATAACGGCTTATGCACCAACTGAGAGACAGATCCAGACATTCACACAGTTTAGTCACCAACCCATGCATTCAGTAAAATATGTTTAATCACTCACTTATAGACTTAGTCACGCACCAACTAAATCATCCATTCAGACACTTACACACCCACTCATCCTTCAATGCACCTTTCCATATATATATTAAAAATATTTAAACTTTACAGAAACACAAAGTCACTAGATGATGTCATCAGTGATGTCATTTGAGATGTCATCAGTGATGTCATCACTGATGTCACTGACCATGTCATGAATGATGTAATATGTGACGTCATCAGCAGTGCATTGCGGGGGAGCAAGTTATATTTAGCTGAACTAACTATAACACCGGAATTTCGATGGTTTTGTACGAGTGAAATGTCCAGCTAACTGTAACGACCCTGAAACCTGTGGCTTTTTCTGTGAATTTCTAAGGTTTTTTAATGCTAATTTCTTACTATAACGTCCCTGAAACCTATCGTTTTTTCAGTGAATATATATATATATATATTCACTGAAAAAACCATAGGTTTCAGGGGTGTTATAGTTAGCTGGACTTTTCACTTGTACAAAACCATTGAAATTCCCCCGTTATAGTTAGTTCAGCTAACTATAACTCGTGCGCCCGCAATGCACTGCTGATGACGTCACATATTACATCACTCATGACATGGTCAGTGACATCACTCATGACATCACTGATGACATCTCAAATGATATCACTGATGACATCACTGATGACATCATCCAGTGAATGTGTGTTTTTCTGAAAATTAAATATGTTTTATATATGTATATCTCAAGGTCGATGGAAGAATAAATGGGTATATAAGTGTCTAAATGGATGATTTGTTTTTGAAAAATTGATTGTGTAACTGACTGATTAAGTGTATCATAGTGAATACATGGCTTAGTGAGTAATGTTTAAATATTTAAATATCTGTATCAGTCTCTCACTTTGTGTATAAGTGGCTGCATGGGTTGGTGAGTAGCTACATGGGTGTCTATATAGGTTATTAGTTGGTTTTTTGTGTATCAGTCTGAGTGTCTGCATGGTCCGGTGGGGGGTATTACGTAGTGCATAGGTGCATGAATGAGTGACTCACTGTTTGTATGTGTTGAACACAGCATGTGTGCAGGACTGTATGGGTGGATGAGTGTGTGTATGGGTGTGTTAGTGAGTGAATGACTGTCTCAATAGTGTCTTTATGAGTAACTACATATGTTTTAAACTAGTATATGTGACTATTGGTGTATATATGTGAGTATATGTGAGAGTGGGAGATTGAAAGAGTTCCTGTATGAATAAGAATGTGTTTCTATAAGTGATTGTTTAAAATACTAAGTATGTGTAAGTTTCCGTAGAAGTAAGTGTGGTGGTGTGTGTATAACTGTATATGCAAGAAATGTATGTTTGATTCTTTATTAGCATGAGTGACTATGTGTGTGAGTAACTCTATGGATGAGTGGCATTGTGTAATAGGATGTATAGGTGTATGAGTACATATGATGAGTGAGTACATGTATGAGTGACTGTATAGGACTGTTGGTGAATGAGTGGATGTGTATGTGGATCTTAGAATTACTGAAGAGGTTGTTGTAACTGGTATTGGTATGTCCATTGTTTTGAAAATTTTAGTCTCTATTGTTGAATGTGTGTATCAAAGGTTATATTAGGGTGAGAGGAGGTCTGCCACTCTATCACAAGGATGATGTCATCAGTGATGTCATTTGAGATGTCATCAGTGATGTCATGAGTGATGTCACTGACCATGTCATGAGTGATGTAATATGTGACGTCATCAGCAGTGCATTGCGGGCGCGCGAGTTATAGTTAGCTGAACTAACTATAACGGGGGAATTTCAATGGTTTTGTACAAGTGAAAAGTCCAGCTAACTATAACACCCCTGAAACCTATGGTTTTTTCAGTGAATTTCTGAGGTTTTTTAAATGCTAATTCCTAACTATAACGTGCCTGAAACATATGGTTTTTTCTGTGAATTTCAAAGGTTTTTTTAAATGCTAATTTCTAACTATGCCTACAGAGATAGGACATGTGAAGAAAGAAGAAAAAATGCACAGAAAGAAACAAAAGAAGTGCAGAAAGAAGCAACAGAAGTCCTCAAATACGAAGATAAGTGCAGGAAGAAGGATAACGTGCAGAAAGAACAAAAAGAAGAGCAGAAAGAAGCCTTGTTGCAAAATCATCCTGTACCCTCAACTTTTTCAGACGGATACTGGAGGTAACTGAGTCTGACTAACCAGTCCTAGAGCCAGTGCTATGTTAAAAGACACTTAGAATACAGTGAAAACACCTACATACACTAGGGAACATTATGCGTTGGGGTCCCCTGTGATTAGCATGACCTCCTCTGTAAGCCCCTAGTATATAATAGGGCATGGGGATTAAAACTACCTCTTAAAACAGGCCACAGGGCGTTTTTGCACACGTTAACTCAGGGCCCGTCCCCTCCCTTCACCACTGTGTAAACACGCCCTGTGTCCGTTTTTAGTTGGGAGATTAAGTTCATTTGAATCCTGAGGGTCCCTAGGGTACAACTAGCCCACTAGGTACCTCCAGTAAGTGCCACAGAGCTGCGTTGCAGAGAGGTGTAAAAAGTGGCACGGCCTGGACCACCTCTCTGCAATGCAGCTCAGTGGCGCTTACTGGAAGCACTTGGTGGGCTAGTTAGCCCTCAGGGGCCCTCAGTATTGAAGGGAAATTATATCCCCAATTTAAAACGTGCCATAGTTCGTGTTTGCACACGTCACCTCAGGCCCCGTCCCCTCCCTTCACCACTGTGTAAACGCGCCCTGTGGCTGTTCTAAGTTGAGAGATTAAGTCCCCTTGAATCCTAAGGGTCCCTAGGGTCAAACTAGACCACTAGGTACCTCCAGTAAGCGCCACAGAGCTGCGTTGCAGAGAGGTGTAAAAAGGGGCTTGGCCTCAGAACACCTGTCTGCAGCGCAGCTCCCTGGCACATACTGGAGATGCCTGTTGGGGGCGCGTTTGCAGAGTGCTGCACGAAGGGGGCATGGCCTCCGGCACGATGCCAGTCTTTTATTTATTTTAATTTTTTAAGAAAGGGGGCTGTGTGGTTCCCCTTCTTATTCTAATTTATTGGCCCTGATGACCCCATCCCCCGGGGCCTGTCTCCTAATTATATTTTTTTGACCCCAATCCCCAGGGCCGGCCACTGTTTTTTATTATTTTTAAAATATATATATTTATAGACACACCTAGGACATGCTGGACAAACCGTACGTACCTATCACCATGACGATTTGCGTGATATTCATTAAAAGGCGACTATGCATGCAATGAATCCACGTGGAATGTATTTACACCACTAGTGAAGCTCTGACATGTCTGATGCCCTACCGTGCCTAATCCCGGTAGACACCCTTGTCGTTTATTCATACAAACATGGGTAGCTATTGACGGGCACATTTAATACACATGCACACCAAGCCATTCAAAGGGGATTCGACAAAAATTCGACCAAAACTATGCAAGAAACCCCCCTCACGGTTAATAAAACACACATCCACTGCCGGATGTGTAATACTTTTTATTTTACTCTCTGGAAAGGGGACGAACATCACTTGAGAGTCACAGCGCGCTCCTGACAGAGCCCAATGCTGTGTTACACCCACCATTGCCTGCCGAGTGCCACACACCTCTGTGTTGTATTCCACTAGCTAGTTCATATGCTATGACACTCTCTAGCCCATGTGCACTGCAACACCACCCCGTGAATATGTCATGCCACACTTGTCTTCGCATGGGTTATATTGCCCCATCTAACGTGCCTTCCTCGATGCCTATGTTATAACGCACAGTGCTATGCCATACATATTACAATCTGGGATCCATATCTTTGTCACAGTGCATATGCAACGTTACACTCCCCAGCACATATTTTATATTACAACTTTAGAGACTAGTTAGGTTACACAACACTGCCCTGTGCATATTACACTCCAAGGCGCATATCGCATAGCACGCGCTAGTGCCTGTGCTATCTCACGCTCTCCAATGAATCTGTCATTGCGCACAATGTATTGCATATTATATTTCACGCCTGGTTCATCTTATATCACACTTTTTGGTGCATAGTTTATACCATACACTATATCTAGTTTTCATTTTCAATCGTGCTCTCAGGACTATGTTCTATATAACACTGTGTTCACCTACCCTTTTCACGGGCATTACATTTTGCGATAGGGGGTGGAGGGTCAGGGGGTGTTTCTGCCAAGTGAGCCCAGAGTCACAGTCACAAACGTCCTCTTCTTCCTGAATAAAAGTGAGATTATGCTGCATACTTGTTCATATTTTAAGTAGTTCGCACAGACACAATGTTTTAAAAACAATAAAGTTCCTAATACCCGCCTTCTCTGAACAGTTAGCTTGCTGCCCCATCCCCCCCCTCCCTATCCTCTGTTGTGTGAATCCATGGACTAGCCTCCTCCCTCCTGCCATGCATGGTCTGATGTGCTGCCACTGCCCTCAATTTAGTATGATGTACCAGTCCACTCCTCCTGCCCTCCATTGCCCAATTCTATGCCCCATCATTGACCTCCTGCTTAAACTCTGTGCTTAGCTTGCTGCCCCTATTCTCCTTCCCCCTGCCCTCCGATGTCTTTGTGCATGCCCCTGCTCCATCCTTTTTGCCCACCATGTCCCATGGACCTGCCACTCCTATCTACTCTGAGTGTTCTGTTGAGCTGCCACTCCCCTCCCACCTGCCTAGCATTGTCAGATGACTGTAACCTGTCCCTGCCACCTCCACCCTGCCTGTCCACATGCCATGACCCTATCCTCTTCCTCCTGTCCTACATGGTCCATTGTACTGCCACACTCTTCTGCCCTCCCTGGTCTGTTGTGCTGCAACTGCTCCTCCTGCCTGCCCCGTGTGGTCTGTTGTGAGGCCCCTTCCCCTGAACTTTCTTGTCTGTGCACAGGTCCTGACCCTCCCTTCTCTCCTCCATCGTCCTTTGTGCATGCCCCTGCACCCTCCTTCTTGCCCATCATAGCCATTGTGCTGCCACTAACCCTCCCACTTGCCATGCATGGTCTTCTGTGCTGCCATGGCCCCTCCCACCTTCCCTGTGTGGTCAGTTAGCTGCCCCTGACCCCCTCCCACCTTCCCTCCATGGTCTGTGTGTATGCCATCACAGTCTCACTGTTGCTCTTCATGGTGTGTCTTGCTTCTAGTGCCCATCATGCCTGACCTGCATGGCTATCTTGCTGCTCCTGCCCAGCCCCCTTGCCCCCAGCCCTCTGTTTACATGTGCAGACCCCTACTCCCTCCCTCCTGGCTTGTCTGTTCCATTGTAATGCCCCTGATCCATCCCTCCTGCCCTTTATGGTCTGTTATGCTGCAGCTTTCTCTCCTGTCTGTCCAGTATGGTCAGCTAGCTACCATTGCCTCTTGCCCCTCTGTTCTCTGTTGTCCATGTGCATGGTCCTGTCCCCTCCCTCTTGCTTTCTATGGATTGTTGTGCTGCACTCCCGTCCTGCATGCCCTGTGTGGTGTATTGTCCTGCTGCAAACCCTGATGCCTGCCCTGCAGGGTCAGTTTGGTGCACCTCTCCATGTCCCTCCTGTCCTCTGTTATCCAAGTCCATGTCCCTATCCCATTTCCTTCCATGATCCAATGTACCATACTTGCGAACATTTTGAACTTGGTAAGAGGGAGATTTTGAAAAAAAACTGGGGTATTGATTTTCCCCTTTGAGTTACATTGAAAAAGAGGAGATTGTAGACAGGAGACAGATCAAATAAAGCCCATTTGAGCTTAAAAATATTGGACGTTTCCTGGCTGAATCGGGTCTGTTGGCATGTATGGTTGTACTACCATTGCCTCTTCCTTCTGCCCACAATGGTCTATTACATTGCCACAGCCTCTCTTGCAAGTCCTGTATTGTTGGTTTGTTGCCCCTGCCCCCCTTTCCACTGCCCTCCATAGTCTGTTGTGCTTCCACGGCCCTTCCTGCCTGCTCAGTGTGGTTAAATTGTTGCCTTTGCACCCTCCTACCTGCCTTCAATTTTCAGAGTCCGTGCCCCTGGCCTCTGCCTCTCAACAGTATCCTAATGAACAACTAGATTGCTAACATTCTATATTTATTACAAAAGTGTGGAACGCCTGACATCATCTTGATGTAATCAAAACTGTAATACCTAGAGCATTTCCTTTAGAAATTACATATATGAGAGGGTCTTATTGGCATCAAAATTATGGTTAGTGCTCTAAAAGACTAAAATAAGGACATATTTTCTGAGTTTTCAAATAGCAACAAAGCACTTTTAAATTATTTGTTATCTTTATGTTTTTTTATCCAGTTGAGCACTTGATTAAATGTTGCACTTAGGGGAGAGGATGTGGTGTTACTTCCAGAACTGCAGACTTTGCAACTGGGGAACCAGGTTGAAGTTTCTGCTTCAGCTCGACATTCTGTGATTCTGGTCAAATCACTTAGTCTCCCCATGTCTACAACCAAAATGAATTTGTTCCTGTGAGATGTAACCAATGCTCATGTAAAGCACTCCAATACCTAACAAGTCTGCACTATATAACACTGCAAAAACACAAAATAATAAGTGTTTTGCACACTTCTGTCATTGGGCTATATTTGGGCTACATCTGGGTGATTTTGGGCTACATTTGGGCTCTTTTGTCTCCGGTGGCCATCTTGGGAGATTTATTTGTTATGAAGTTTCCTAATTTCCTCATGTACTGCAGTCTCCTCAGTAGGAAATGCTTTCAGTTTTTTACTTTGATTCCATCATGAAGGTATTCAGATATGTCACACATTTGCCATAAATTCTGAATGTTAGCACTCTAGTTGCTCATTAGATCACTGTAGTAAAACTACTGTTCACCATGGAAGTCTGCTCCTGGTATTAAAAGTGCATGTTTCAGTCTGCATGTCAGAATTTTTTAATGAAATATAAGAGGATTTGAGAAGTCACTCAAAATGTGCCCTCATTTTCTTTCTTGAGCATTAATCATAATTTCTATGGCAAAATGAACCCCCTCATTGTGTTCCTTTTTTAATTAAATGTTTTAAGTGTTACCAGTTTATTCCAATCAAGATGGCTTCAGGTGTGCCATACTTTTGTCATAATGAAGACAGTAAGCGCTCTAGTTGTTTTTAAGAACATTCTGGGACATTCTGTCATTGGGCTATACTTGGGCTACATCTGGGTGATATTTGGGCTACATTTGGGCTCTTTTGTCTCTGGTGGCCATCTTGGGAGACTTTTATTTGTTATGAAGTTTCCTAATTTCCTCATTTACTGCAGTCTCCTCAGTAGGAAATACTTTCAGTTTTTTACTTTGATTCCATCAAGAAGGCATTCAGATGTGTCACACATTTGCCATAAATTCAGAATGTTAGCACTCTTTTTGCTCATTAGATCACTGTAGTAAAGCTACTGCTCACCAGGGAAAACTGCTGCTGGTATTGAAAGTGCATGTTTCAGTCTGCATGTCAGAATGTTTTAATGAAATAGAAGAGGATTTGAGAAGTCACTCAAAATGTGCCCTAATTTTTCTTTCTGCAGCACTAATCATACTTTTTATGGAAAAATGAACCCCCTCATTTTGTTCATTTGTAAATTAAATGTTTTAAGAGTTACCACTTTAATCCAAGCAAGATGGCTTCAGGTGTGCCATACGTTTGTCATAAGTAGGACTGTTAGCGCTCTAGTAGTTCTTTGGAACATTCTGGGAAGCTGCAGTAGAACACAAAGGAATCAACTGACAGTCTCTGCCCTTGTTGGATGTACATGTTTTACTGAGAATGTCAGACTTCATTCTCACATGGCTGAGAAAGATAATGTGAATTTACAGAAAATAAGCTCTCAGTTTAGCTTATAGATCACCTTCCAAACCTCTGTGGTAAAAGCATGAGAAACTATTTTTCTCTCAATCATGATATCCCAGCAGAAGGCTTTTTCACATGGTGAAATCACCTTAGAACATACCACAATTCCTAAAATGAGTATGGTACCATCAACAAATGATTTATAATGTAACTGAAGTCTTAAAACCTTCTATTAACTGCAATGCTTTTTAATGAGGTGCTATCATGTATATTGGTCCCAAGATGGCTGCCAACACTTCTTGGATGAAGTGCTGACAGCCAATCAGATCTCAGGATGAGATGTGTGGTTAGGCTCCGCCCACATATATATATGCTTTTAAATGCTATTTTCTCAGGAAATACTGAACAGATTTATACCAGACCTGCAAAAGGCACTTCCTTGACCTTATGGCTACTTCTCTGCCAAATTTCAAGTAATTCTGTTCAGCCATTCGGGCTGTAGCTGTGTCTAAATGTCCTATGGAAAAATGCATGGGGAAAACGTGTTTTGGGACCCCCCTTTTTTCTCGGCCCCTGCTTGACGAATCACCCCGAGACTTTCAGGGTAGGAGCTGAACGGAGCGCCCCATTAGTTTTGAAAATATCGCGAGGATTCGTCAACCGGCGCCAAAGTTATTCAAAATAGAATTTTGAGATTTCCTATGGAAACTAGGTTGTAACTATAACTATCTACTGGCGACCGCCAGTAGATAGTATATATATATATATATATATATATATATATATATATATATATATATATATTACCTACTGGCGGTCGCCAGTAGGTAGTTATAGTTAGGACCCCTTTTCCATAGGAAATCCGCAACATTCTATTTTGAATAACTTTGGCGCCGGTCGATGAATCCTCGCGAATTTCTCAAAATAGGTGGGGCGCTACGCTCCGCTCCTACCCTGAAAGTCTCGGGGGGATTCGTCAAGCGGGGGCTGAGATAAAAGGGGGGTCCCAAAACGCGTTTTTCCCATGCATTTTTCCATAGGACCTTTAGAACGAGCTACAGCCCGAACGGCTGAACAGAATTACTAGAAATTTGGCAGAGAGGTAGTCCGTAAGTCAAGGAAGTGCCTTTTGTAGGTTTGGTGTAAATCTGTTCAGTAGATTCTGAGAAAATAGCCTTTAAATCAATATATATATCTGAGCCCGCTTACGGTACGCTTACGGTACGCTTACCGTACGCGTACGGTGGCGTGCGCGAGCGCGATTCTGATTGGCTGTTAGATCTTAGTAAACATTCGAATCGGCCGAAACCAGGAAGCGGCGGCCGCCATTTTGTGTGTTTCACTCAGAAAAAAAAGAGTGAAAACAAGAAAAGGGGGCAATGAGGAGAGTTACAGACCCCCTTACATTTGTGAGGGGGTCAAAGAAGGACTGTAAAGTACAAAAAAAACATTTATTGATTTTAAAAAAAATCACGGGGTACGCGTACGGTAAGCTTACGGTAAGCGTACGGAAGAAAAAATAAAATAAAAAAGAAATGAAATGCAGATTTAAGAGTTTAGATATTAGGGAGCTCTAAAAAGAGCTGTTGTGTTTATGAAGTCATTTTTTTAGTGGTACCTACAAGTAAGTACCGATGCAGAGTCTAAGGTTCAAGAGGAAGACTCTGTTCCCTTCATCATTGAAGTGCACACCATCTCCTCTATAAATGTCTTGCATGTCATAACGCAAGTTGTTGTGGTAAATGGCACCCATACCATAGTCACGGAGGAAAGCAGAAACAGATTTGTTGACGTGCTTTCTTGCTTTGTCAATCTGCGGACAGAAATGATTGGACCAGTTCCATTTTTGCCTTTGGCATATGTTGGAAAACACAAAGGCAGTTTTAGGGAAAAGTGAAAACAGTTGTGCAAAGGTGTCCTTCATAAGCATTTCCAGACCTACCCCAGTCAAAGTGCCTAGGTCATTGCCACCACAGTGCACTATTATGAGGTCAGGGTGTTGGATTTGCATGAAGGATTTCACCAATGGCATCAATTGGTGCCACTTTAACCCTCTCTGACCAATCCATTTAATGTCTACATTTGGCAAAGCAAGGTCTCTCACCATATCTGTTTTCTCTGCAAACTTTTCACTCCAGAAGACATAGCTGTGCCCTACAATCCACACTGTGAACATCTTCAAAGGAGAACTGGATGCACTCAGGAGGTGTCTTTCAGTAGAATGGCAATATGAAAAGAAAGACAGTTTGGAAATGGAGGCATACATATTTTTTTCAAAACAAAAAGAACTGATTGGCTGTTTCATACCATTCTAGAATAAAAACTAGGCTGTATGTGTAAATTAATAGAAGCATGTTTTGTATTGGTACAAAAAAATGTGTTACCAAAGAACAGTACTATGGATTTGCTGTTAGGTTTGAAAAGTCAAGCACTCTTGCTCTGTGGAATTGAAACATTGTGTGGCGAACTTCTGACCTAACTCTACACAGCAGTGTTCCATGAGCTGTTGCTATGGTAGCAGGCAGAAGTCAAGTTGGGGGAAGGGTACTAGGCAGAAGTCAAGTTGGGGGCAGGGTACTTTTGGAAAAGGGTTGGTTTTCAACCAATAGAAATGTGTGATTACATTTGAAAAAAAGGGGGAAGCACTGAGATTTGAAACTTACATGTATATGTGTGGAAAAATAGAGGGAAAGTTTGCCATTATCTGGTTCTGCTGAGAGGAGAGAGGTGAACAGAACAGAGATCCTGGCTCTGATAATCTGCTGTTTGAGTGCCACATTTCTTTCACAACTAACTAATTTTAAAGGTGAGGTTAGAGTTTGAGAGGAGATGTATATGGTAAATTAAGAAATGAATAATAGAAATGGAAATTCTTTTTGTTGAAGTTGCGTTTATCATTTTCTGTTTTGGGAGAAATTTAAATGTAAGGAACATGTAAAATAATATGGACTATGTTTTCACGATAAATTAAGGTGTACTGGAAAAAAAAAGAATAGTTTAAGGGTTTGAGGTTGGACTCAGTAATGCAAATACATTCAGCATCACTAAGGCTGGTTGCCCTTGCTGGAATGTAGGCAGCCACCCAGGTTACACATGGTGGTGGTCTGAAAAAGCAGTTTGGACATGTGCATTTAAAAAAATCAAAAAAGTGGTTTCATAATGTGTCAGTCTGTAAAAGTGATTTTCACTTGCCAAAAAAAAAGAGCAGTAAGCGTGCTTTCAAATTGGCAAAGAAATTTCGTTTTGGGACTAATGTGAAAACATGACTCTGTGTGGAAATAGGAATTACAGGCAGAGATTTATTGCGTTTTTTTCTGGTGATTTCACAGTTGCATTAGTAGGAAAAAGGGGGAGCGATTTTTTGGGGGAAGAAGCAGACTCTTAGCACACACCCATCTGCTTGCCATGTATAATCATGCACAGTATTTACAAGCGAGTGGGGTTTTCAGGTTTTAGTCTGTAATGCAAATACATTCAGCATCACTAAGGCTGGTTGCCCTTGCTGGAATGTAGGCAGCCACCCAGGTTACACATGGTGGTGGTCTGAAAAAGCAGTTTGGACATGTGCATTTAAAAAAATCAAAAAAGTGGTTTCATAATGTGTCAGTCTGTAAAAGTGATTTTCACTTGCCAAAAAAAAAGAGCAGTAAGTGTGCATTCAAATTGGCAAAGAAATTTCGTTTTGGGACTAATGTGAAAACATGACTCTGTGTGGAAATAGGAATTACAGGCAGAGATTTATTGCGTTTTTTTCTGGTGATTTCACAGTTGCATTAGTAGGAAAAAGGGGGAGCGATTTTTTGGGGGAAGAAGCAGACTCTTAGCACACACCCATCTGCTTGCCATGTATAATCATGCACAGTATTTACAAGCGAGTGGGGTTTTCAGGTTTTAGTCTGTAATGCAAATACATTCAGCATCACTAAGGCTGGTTGCCCTTGCTGGAATGTAGGCAGCCACCCAGGTTACACATGGTGGTGGTCTGAAAAAGCAGTTTGGACATGTGCATTTAAAAAAATCAAAAAAGTGGTTTCATAATGTGTCAGTCTGTAAAAGTGATTTTCACTTGCCAAAAAAAAAGAGCAGTAAGTGTGCTTTCAAATTGGCAAAGAAATTTCGTTTTGGGACTAATGTGAAAACATGACTCTGTGTGGAAATAGGAATTACAGGCAGAGATTTATTGCGTTTTTTTCTGGTGATTTCACAGTTGCATTAGTAGGAAAAAGGGGGAGCGATTTTTTGGGGGAAGAAGCAGACTCTTAGCACACACCCATCTGCTTGCCATGTATAATCATGCACAGTATTTACAAGCGAGTGGGGTTTTCAGGTTTTAGTCTGTAATGCAAATACATTCAGCATCACTAAGGCTGGTTGCCCTTGCTGGAATGTAGGCAGCCACCCAGGTTACACATGGTGGTGGTCTGAAAAAGCAGTTTGGACATGTGCATTTAAAAAAATCAAAAAAGTGGTTTCATAATGTGTCAGTCTGTAAAAGTGATTTTCACTTGCCAAAAAAAAAGAGCAGTAAGTGTGCTTTCAAATTGGCAAAGAAATTTCGTTTTGGGACTAATGTGAAAACATGACTCTGTGTGGAAATAGGAATTACAGGCAGAGATTTATTGCGTTTTTTTCTGGTGATTTCACAGTTGCATTAGTAGGAAAAAGGGGGAGCGATTTTTTGGGGGAAGAAGCAGACTCTTAGCACACACCCATCTGCTTGCCATGTATAATCATGCACAGTATTTACAAGCGAGTGGGGTTTTCAGGTTTCAGTCTGTAATGCAAATACATTCAGCATCACTAAGGCTGGTTGCCCTTGCTGGAATGTAGGCAGCCACCCAGGTTACACATGGTGGTGGTCTGAAAAAGCAGTTTGGACATGTGCATTTAAAAAAATCAAAAAAGTGGTTTCATAATGTGTCAGTCTGTAAAAGTGATTTTCACTTGCCAAAAAAAAAGAGCAGTAAGTGTGCATTCAAATTGGCAAAGAAATTTCGTTTTGGGACTAATGTGAAAACATGACTCTGTGTGGAAATAGGAATTACAGGCAGAGATTTATTGCGTTTTTTTCTGGTGATTTCACAGTTGCATTAGTAGGAAAAAGGGGGAGCGATTTTTTGGGGGAAGAAGCAGACTCTTAGCACACACCCATCTGCTTGCCATGTATAATCATGCACAGTATTTACAAGCGAGTGGGGTTTTCAGGTTTCAGTCTGTAATGCAAATACATTCAGCATCACTAAGGCTGGTTGCCCTTGCTGGAATGTAGGCAGCCACCCAGGTTACACATGGTGGTGGTCTGAAAAAGCAGTTTGGACATGTGCATTTAAAAAAATCAAAAAAGTGGTTTCATAATGTGTCAGTCTGTAAAAGTGATTTTCACTTGCCAAAAAAAAAGAGCAGTAAGTGTGCATTCAAATTGGCAAAGAAATTTCGTTTTGGGACTAATGTGAAAACATGACTCTGTGTGGAAATAGGAATTACAGGCAGAGATTTATTGCGTTTTTTTTCTGGTGATTTCACAGTTGCATTAGTAGGAAAAAGGGGGAGCGATTTTTTTGGGGAAGAAGCAGACTCTTAGCACACACCCATCTGCTTGCCATGTATAATCATGCACAGTATTTACAAGCGAGTGGGGTTTTCAGGTTTCAGTCTGTAATGCAAATACATTCAGCATCACTAAGGCTGGTTGCCCTTGCTGGAATGTAGGCAGCCACCCAGGTTACACATGGTGGTGGTCTGAAAAAGCAGTTTGGACATGTGCATTTAAAAAAATCAAAAAAGTGGTTTCATAATGTGTCAGTCTGTAAAAGTGATTTTCACTTGCCAAAAAAAAAGAGCAGTAAGTGTGCTTTCAAATTGGCAAAGAAATTTCGTTTTGGCACTAATGTGAAAACATGACTCTGTGTGGAAATAGGAATTACAGGCAGAGATTTATTGCGTTTTTTTCTGGTGATTTCACAGTTGCATTAGTAGGAAAAAGGGGGAGCGATTTTTTGGGGGAAGAATCAGACTCTTAGCACACACCCATCTGCTTGCCATGTATAATCATGCACAGTATTTACAAGCGAGTGGGGTTTTCAGGTTTCAGTCTGTAATGCAAATACATTCAGCATCACTAAGGCTGGTTGCCCTTGCTGGAATGTAGGCAGCCACCCAGGTTACACATGGTGGTGGTCTGAAAAAGCAGTTTGGACATGTGCATTTAAAAAAATCAAAAAAGTGGTTTCATAATGTGTCAGTCTGTAAAAGTGATTTTCACTTGCCAAAAAAAAAGAGCAGTAAGTGTGCTTTCAAATTGGCAAAGAAATTTCGTTTTGGGACTAATGTGAAAACATGACTCTGTGTGGAAATAGGAATTACAGGCAGAGATTTATTGCGTTTTTTTCTGGTGATTTTGACAGTTGCATTAGTAGGAAAAAGGGGGAGCGATTTTTTGGGGGAAGAAGCAGACTCTTAGCACACACCCTGCTCCTTTCTATGTATAATCATGCACAGTATTTACAAGCGAGTGGGGTTTTCAGGTTTCAGTCTGTAATGCAAATACATTCAGCATCACTAAGGCTGGTTGCCCTTGAAGGAGTGTAGGCAGTCACTGAGGATACACATGGTGGTGGTCTGAAAAAGCAGTCTGGTCATGGGCTTTTTTAAAAAACTGAAAAGTGGTTTCATAATGTGTCAGTCTGTAAAAGTGATTTTAACTTGCCCAAAAAAAAGAGCAGTAAGTGTGCATTCAAATTGCCAAAGAAACTTCGTTTTGGGACTAATGTGAAAACATGACTCTGTGTGGAAATAGGAATTACAGGCAGAGATTTATTGCGTTTTGCTCTGGTGATTTCACAGTTGCATTAGTAGGAAAAAGGGGGAGCGATTTTTTGGGGGAAGAAGCAGACTCTTAGCACACACCCAGCTCCTTTCCATGTATAATCATGCACAGTATTTAGAAGCGAGTGGGGTTTTGAGGTTTCAGTCTGTAATGCAAATACATTCAGCATCACTAAGACTGGTTGCCCTTGCTGGAGTGTAGCAGTCTGGACATGGGCTTTTTAAAAAATCTGAAAAGTGGTTTCATAATGTGTCAGTCTGTAAAAGTGATTTTCACTTGCCCAAAAAAAAGAGCAGTAAGTGTGCATTCAAATTGGCAAAGAAATTTCGTTTTGTGACTATTGTGAAAAGAAATGTAGTAATATATTTAAATAAAATAAAGGAAATTTTTTTTTAGTTTTTTTCAGGTATTGCTGAAGAGCAGTGAACAAAATTTAAGATGCCTACAAAATCCAGAGTTCAAAAAACGCTAAAAAAAAAACTATATAGAAGATGCTGATGTTGGGAGGAAGAAAAAATCTTCTGGTAAGCAAAAAAAAGATTTTCTAAGGAACATATTCAAAAAAAGGAAAAATGTACAAAATGTCTGTACTGGAAAGAATGATTTCAATCGAAAAGGACAGGAAAAAATTGAGAATTTAGTTAATGCAAATATACCTTCTGCAACTAAAAAGATAAACTTAAACAGAAAAACAGCGTTTAAAGAGATACGTAGAAAA
This sequence comes from Triturus cristatus, assembly GCF_964204655.1. Taxonomy (NCBI): domain Eukaryota; kingdom Metazoa; phylum Chordata; class Amphibia; order Caudata; family Salamandridae; genus Triturus; species Triturus cristatus. The sequence goes on along the minus strand of NC_140593.1, from coordinate 185,452,511 downwards.
ATGTTTCTGAGGAGAGTTATGTCCAATTTGATAAAGGATGTGAAGAAATATAAGCAAAAGGCAAAGTTTTATAAGAGAAAAAAAGAAATTGAAGCCATTGCAGCAAAGGCATTAGAATTAAAAAGGAAACTATTCATATTAATTTTGAATAGGATGCGTACATTAGACAAAATGGTTAATGTACTGAAATCCCATAGCAAAAGGAAAAGAGTAGTGAACAGAACAAACTTTTGTAAAGTGTTTTTAGGAAAGTGGATGCATAGTTCAAGTAGTGAACCTTTTTTTAATGAAGAGAGCTATTTTCAAAGTAATAGTTTGCTGCATGCAGTTGACACCAGAGGTCGTTCATACGAAGTAAAAAATGGTTGCATAATGGAGAAGGAGATAATGGTTCCAAGAGATGAGGTACAAGTGATGGCAGATGAGGCAATGGGGAGACGTCCTAAAGCCCCAGTGTACACTTGGAATTGTAGTAGTATTTGCACTGTGCGTCAGGAATCTATTGACAAATTTCGAGAGTTTCTAAGAGAATATAGTAAAAAAAGTATAAAACAGAAGATTAAGGTGCTTCAAAGTCTGGATCCATGCAGAGTGAGAGAGAATACTGGTTTGCAGGGTCATTCTCTGGCTTGTCTATCTAGAAAAGTGTGCAATAGTGTTTTCCATCATTTTAGGATGCTGGCTGTTCATCATACTGAAATGAGAAAGTTTGTGAGACGGTTGTATTTTGCCAAAAGTCCAGCAATAAAGTTAAATGAATTGAATAGGGCTCTGTTCCGAGGAACGGTATCAGATGTAGAGAAGGTTGTTGATGAAATTCAGTTTTGTTACTTTGGTCCTGAACAAAACAGTGCAGAGAAGGACACAGTAAATGAGGAAGAAGTGGAAGAGAATGTAGAACCCTCTGTAAGTAACACATTTAATGATCACATAACAAAATTTGCAATAGTCTCTAATGAAAGACCAAATTTTACTTGTATTTGTTGCCGCAGAACTCATTATAGAAAACAAACTAGGAATGTTGATCTCTACAGAAAGAGTGAAAATGAAGATAATTATAAGTGGAAGGATTTTGCCACATATATATTTCTAGAAAATTGTTTTGATTTGGGTGAAGATCAGCGTATTTGTAAATACTGTTACAACAAGTTAGAGGAAAATAGAATGCCGACCAGAGCTGTACATAATAATTTAGAATTGGATGCTATTCCTGCTGAACTTTCTGAATTAAATACATATGAGTCTATACTCATTAAATGTGTTCATCCGTTCCAGACCATAGTACGTATGGAGCCCAAAACTGGTAAATTACCTCCTTCAGATTTACTGAGAGATTTAAAAGGTAGAGTGGTGTATTTGCCCTTGGATTTGAAAAAAAATATGGAAACTATTGATGCGGATACTTTGGAAACTGAACCATTAATTATTCTGGTTAATGGTGTACCTACAAAGAATAAGAAGATTTGGCAGGAGCTGGTAGATGTACGGAAAGTACAAAAAGCAAATTTGTATTTGAAAAGGAATAACAAATGGTATGAATCAATTTATATAGAAGAAGAAGAAGAAGAAGATTTACAAGAAGACACAGAAACACCAACTGGACAAATTGAAAAAGTGGACAAGTCAAAGGAAGAAGAAATTTATGAACATTTTAGCATACATCCTCTTCATTCAAAAGAAGTTATGGGAGACAATATTGATCTCTTTCAGATGAAGAAAGCAAAAGGAACTCCCGTGAGTGTATGGGAGGAGAGCTTGGAAGCTCGATGTTTTCCCCAGCTGTTTCCTAAAGGAAAAGGAGGACGATACGATGAACGTCCAGAACAGATTCCAGCTTCTGAGTATCGGACTACAAGACTATATGCTGAAGATCCCAGATTTCGACAAAGTATTCCTTATTTGTTCCATCTTTTATTTGAAAGCGACTTGTCTGCACTGTCTTATGCAGTAAATCACATTTTAAAAAGTGGAGTACATTTACAAAATGTGTCTGCTAAGGATTTTATGGAGAAAGTGCAGCACCGAGATGATCATTTGGAAACACAACTGATCAATCTGATGGCTTGTCAGCGTGGGACAAATGAATATTGGTACCGACGCCATGGTGAATTAAAATGCATGTTACGGAATTTAGGAACACCAACATGGTTCCTTACCCTAAGCTGTGCCGAGTACGCTTGGGATGATTTACTGGATTTTCTACGAGAGGCAAATTCAAACATTAAAAACATCGAATACAAGACACCAGGAGAACTGTGCTCATTGGATCCGGTTAATGTTTGCAGATATTTCAATCATAGATTTGAGGCTATGATGTCCTTCATCTGCAATAAAAAAAATCCACCTCTTGGAGAAGTAGAGGATTTCTTTTGGAGAAAAGAGTACCAGGCAAGAGGTGCTCCTCATATTCATATGCTGTTGTGGATCAAGGATGCCCCAAAGTTTGGAACAGATACTGATGAAGCAGTGTTATCTTACATTGAAGAATATGCAACATGTGCTATACCAAAAAGTACAGAATAGAAAAAGTTAAAGGAGCAAGTTTTACGTTTCCAAAGTCATCGGTGTGGAAAATACTGTCGACGGAAATACAAGAGCAAAGATAAATACTACACTAAATGTCGATTTGGATTTCCAAGACCTGTTCTTTCAAATGGAAGAGTCAACAGTTTTATGTCAGCTGTGAGACATACTATCACAAGAAAATCACCTAAGAATACCTACAACCTAAAAAGAAAAGAAGAATCAAAAAATATAAATGACTACAACCCAGTCATTTTATCCATGTGGAACGCTAACATGGATATACAGTATGTTGCTGACAATTCCATTGCTGTTGCTCGATATGTAACGTCTTACATTACAAAATCAGAAAAAACAGAATTGAAGGAAATGTGGGAAGAGATTTCTCATGAGAAGACTGTCAGTAAGAAGCTGTACAGTTTCAGTTTGAAGATGTTATCGCATCGAGAAATTGGATCCTACGAATGTTCAGATAGGTTATCTTCTGCAAGTCTCTACTCGAAGTCAAGAAGAATAATTTGGGCAAGTTTAGGCCTTGCAGCAATGAGAAATCGGGTACTGAAATCTGTAGGAGAAATTGAATATTTGGCCGAGAATGACCCAGAAAGTACAGATATTTTGAAATCAAACATGTTGGACACTTATTATCCCAAGAGAAGTCATCATCTGGAGAACATGTGTCTCTATGAAGTGCTGCAGAACTACATTTATTCACGGAAAGCCGCAGAAGACATCAACAATGGAAAATATAAAGTCGTTGGTGAAGAAGGATGTTTGGTGAAGCAAACAAAAGGAAGTTTGATAAATCACCGGAAGCTGAGTTGTGACACTACTGACAAGAAGGAATTTTACTACTTGGCTCTTTTACAGTTGTTTAAACCATGGCGTACAGAGGATGAACTACTGGGAGAATTTCAAAGCTATGAAGATTCTTTTAATGCTTGCAAAGACAGCATACAATGCAGTACATTCTCAACTTATCTGCAAATGTTAAATGAAGAAATTGAACAGGAAACTACAATTGCAGCAGAAATAGCTAGAGACAGTTCTCAGGACAGCGAAAGTTCAGGAACACTCAGTCAAGATCCCCTAGGACAACCAATCGTTGAAAATGAAGCATCAATAGCCATGAATGAAGTGGAAACGGCTATGAATCAAGCTCAAGAAGAATTTATAGACTTAGAAAATTTGGAAAGACAACTGAATCAAGAGCAGCAACAAATTTATGAAGAGATCAAAAACAAAATTGATCACGGATTTCTACATGAAAAAAAAGAGTGCTCATGCACATCATTTCATCCAATCAGGATGTATGTAAGCGGACAAGCTGGAACTGGAAAAAGTTTCCTAATAAAAGTCATCAGAAGCTACCTACAGCAAAAAACGGATTCTACTTTGTCTTGTGTGGTTACTGCTCCAACTGGGTTAGCAGCATATAACATAAAAGGAATCACTTTACATCGTTTGCTAATGTTACCAGTGGAGCATGAGAACAAAATACAATACAACAAGCTAACTGGAGAAGCATCCTTGGAAGTTTCAAGAGTATTGAAGAAGATGCAAGTTCTCATTATTGATGAGGTGAGCATGGTATCAAACTTAATGCTTGCCTTTGTGCATTTAAGAATGCAGCAAATTTTGAAGACAGACTATGACATGTTATTTGGTGGAAAACACGTCATAGTTTTTGGAGATCTTTTGCAACTTACTCCAGTTAAAGGACAACCAGTATTTAATACTGTCACACATGAAGACACGAAGAAGTCATTGGGAAGCATCGGAAATACAAATATTTGGTCCTTCTTTGAGTACAAGGAACTTACTACTAATATGAGGCAAGCAAGCGATGAAGAATATGGAAGTATTCTGAAAGATATCAGAATTGGACTACTCACAGAAGTTGGCAAAAAAGCATTACAGAGTCGGCTGCTACATAATTTATTTCCAAAGGAAGAAATAGTTGCAGAGAAAATATACAAGAATATTGCAGAAAACAAAAGTGTCATCTGCTTAATGCCAACTCTACGTGAATGCTCAATATTTAATGAGGAGCTTTTGAAATTGGAAAAGGAAGAGATCAGGAAATTGGAAGCAGTGGACAAAATTGAGGATGGAAGAATTACTGTCACAGTAACAGGCAAACTGAAAAATAAATTGGACTCACTAGAGAAGAACATCTCCAAAACAGCTGGATTAGAAAAAAATCTATATGTTTGCATGAACTGTAGAGTATTTTTAAGAAGAAATTTGGATGTTGAAAAAGGTTTAGTTAATGGAGCTATGGGAAGAGTTGTGGGTTTTATTAATTATCAGAAAAAAGAAGGAATTGAATGTTTAAAAATAAAATTTGATCAGATAGAAGAAGTTAAAGATATTTGCCGTTGTTCAGTTCGTTTCATGCTTGTAAAAGACTTATATGTACGTAGGAAGCAGTTTCCGTTTTCGCTAGCATATGCTGTAACTATTCACAAGTCTCAAGGATTGACTGTAGATTGTGCATTTGTGAACATTGGTTCAACTGTGTTCAAAGAAGGTATGGCATATGTTGCTTTGTCACGAGTGAAAACATTATCAGGTTTATTCATGATAGACTTTGATGATTCAAAAGTTAGTGCTGATACAAACTGTGTAAAGGAGTATAATAGATTAAGAAGAAGCTATGCTCCTCATTTAGGTCAGTATCCTGTGTTGGAGAAACGTGTAGTTTCTTGTAAAAGAAAAAATGAGAATATCTGTAATGAAGATGTAGAGAAGAGGAAAAAAAAGAGGAGTGATGTAATTGCAAGCAAAAAGAAAAAGGAAAATGAAGAACAGGTTGTAGGATGTCATTTTGAAAATAGCTCTGGTGTCAACTGCTACGCAAATGTAGTGCTGAATGTTGCATTTTATCTGGAAAGTTTGCAAGAGCAGATAATAGTAAATCAGGGAAAAAGATTCTGTTCAGAGCTGAGTCTCCTTTTTCAAAAGCTGAGTAAAGATAAAACTCAAATAGAAAGTGCTACTGAAATTAGAAAACTTTTAGATATATGTTCAGGACGAACACAGTTTTCTCAAAATGAACAGCAAGATGCACATGAATTTTTGATGTATTTTCTTCAGGTAGTGGAAGAAGAAGGAGTTCCCATTGAAATTTTTTTTGGTCTCTCTTATAAATGGGAACATAGTTGTGAAAATTGTTATAATATATGTGGCTCTAATGTTGATAATGAAAGGTTTATTTATTTGACATTGCCAGAGAGTAAAACAGTCACTTTTGCAAAATTAGTTAAAGATGCTAATCATAGCATGAAATGTGGTGAGTGTAAATCTGACATGTTTTCAACATTAATTTTAAAGGAATACGGACAGTATGTAATTTTAATGATGCAACGATGTAGAGCTGATGGTTCAAAATTGGATACTTTAATAAAGAAGTTTACAGGACAGCAATTATCAATTTCAGGAAAAACTTTTGTAACTGTTGCAATAATTTTCCATGATGGACCTACTGTTACTTCTGGACATTACACAGTTTATCTTAAATGTGAAAAAGGTTGGACACTGTGTAATGATTCCCAATTGATTTTCAAACAACGTTTGCCTTTTGATTTAGCAAATTCCTATCTAATCTTCCTGAAACCTAAATTTTAGAGAGATTTGGCAAGATCTGGACAAAATAATTTTACCATTTTACTGGATTACCATTGCAATTTTGTAAAAAAAAGATTTTTTAAATTATCATTTGGCCTAATGGAAAGATAACCAATTGTAATGTGGACTTTTTTAATTTTTAATGAAACTTTCAAAAACCAATAATTTAGAGATAATCGTTAACATCTGCACAATTTAAATTTTGGAATGTTATTGGACTGCCATTGGAAATTTTTTCAAAAATGATTTAAAAAATTACTATTTGGCCATGCGGAAAAGTAACCAATTCTATTGTGGACTTAATAAATTATTCAAAAAAATTTCGTGAACCAAAATGTTACAGAGAATCGGTGAGATCTGGACAAATTAAACTTTAGAATTTTATTGGATTACCGTTGGAAATTTATTCCCAAAAAAATTTTAAAATTACTATTTGGCCTAAAGGAAATGGAATCAGATGTATTGTGGAGTTATTTGAGATATAATATTGTGATTATACTTCTGAAACAAACATATCAGACGGTATTTTAAAGAAATAAGTATTGGTATTAGATGATATTTTTTTAGAATATTATGCATTTCTATAATGTTAAGTTTAAGTAAAAAGAGATTCTGGGCTTTTTTAATACAATCTTTGTGATTGTTATTTTTTTTTGCCCGCTGTAAAATGATGAATGCAATTGCTTTCACAATTTATAGTGAAATGCAATATATTCTGAAAACAGCAAAAATAAGGCAAAAATATTTTTTGAAAAATATGTAAATATGTGTACTGTATTATAAAATGTTTTAAAAAATATTAATACTTTTTTCTTTTTTTTTCAGATTGATATAGAAAAATTTCGAAAACTGGAACCATTTTTAAAGCTATTTTTTTAAAAAACAAATGAATAAATATTTTTTTGAGTGGGTATGGTAAGTCAATAATAATAATTGTAGTCTCTCAAGGACCTTGTAATGTGATAATTGATTTTTAGTGTTTTTAAAAAAAAAAAAAAAAAAAAGTACGCGTACCGTACGCGTACGGTAAAAAAAAATAAAAAAAAAGTTTTTAAAAACATATGTAAAAAAAAGATGAAAGATAAGGTTGGCTCTTAAAAGAACCGTTGTGTTCATGCAGGGACAGAGGAAAGAAAGAATGGGAAAATTATTCAAAGCGACAAATGTGCTGATCTATTTTGTTGTTCACTAGGGAAACACTGGTCTCCCTATGGCAAATTAGATCTTGACAAAAGGCGCATCGAATATCAACCCTCCGAAATCGAGGGTTCATTTCCAGAGGGCCAGCAAAAGGAGATGCTCCCCCCACAGATGAAGGGCTCACCTGACCTGCAGAAGAAGGAGTCAGCTCTGCAGATGATGGTCCAGGCTGAGCTGCTGTGGATGTACTTGCTTGTCTTTCTGAAGAGTTACCTCCAAAAAGATGACCATGTGTCCTTCTGTGTACATCCTTGAGGTGTCTCTTCATGGTATGATTCCCAAAGGAATACTTCCTGTCAGGATTACCTCTTGAAAGTACACGCTGACACAGCTTGCAAGTTACTAAGGGTGCATTCACCTTTTGCTGGCCTTCAGGAAAAGTAAAATAATCCCATACATAAGAGGGCTTTTGTTTCCTCGCTCTCTGCCTCAAAACAGTGCTGCTAGTGCTAGCCTCACTCTCAGAAGAGCTCTGCTGTTCTGCCATCGTATCACAAAGACAACCCAGCTCCTTCTCCTAAGGGATCACAAGCAGAAATGAGAGGAATGGGTGTGGTGTAGGAGAGTTCTAGAACTGAAAGTAGTTTCAACCAATCAAAAGTTGTGTTTCATGATCACATGACCTACCGTACGCTTACGGTACGCTTACGGTACGCTTACGGCAAAACTACGCATGCGCGTAAAAAGACACGCTCACGCGCACATGCGAATAACAGTCACTACCCGACACTTCCGCGTAACGTGCGCGTGTAGCGTACGCGCGCACGCGTCCCACGCGTAGTACGCGCGGCTACGCAAATTGCGTAACTATACGCAAGCAGCGTAGGGAAATTACGGGCATTGCGTAAACCGTACGCTTACCGTAAGCTTACGGTACGCGTACTAAAAAAAAAAAAAAAAAATAGAAAAAAAGGAATGCAAATAAATTTTACATGTTTATTTTAAAAAATATATTAAAAAAAACATATTAAAGAATTTTAAAAATTTAACCATAGTCTTTATAAAAGGTAAGAAAATTAAAATAAAAATATGTTAAAAAAAATAGAAGAAAAAAAAAAAATTAGCATTTAAAAAACCTTGCAAATTCACTGAAAAAACCATGGGTTTCACACACGTTATAGTTAGGAATTAGCATTTAAAAAACCTTAGAAATTCAGTGAAAAAACCATAGGTTTCACACACGTTATAGTTAGGAATTAGCATTTAAAAAACCTTAGAAATTCAGTGAAAAAACCATAGGTTTCACACATGTTATAGTTAGCTGGACATTTTACTCGTAAAAAACCAATGAAATTCCCCCGTTATAGTTAGTTCAGCTAACTATAACTCGCGCGCCCGCAATGCACTGCTGATGACGTCACATATTACATCACTCATGACATGGTCAGTGACATCACTCATGACATCACTGATGACATCTCAAATGACATCACTGATGACATCACTGATGACATCATCCTTGTGATAGAGTGGCAGACCTCCTCTTCCCCTAATATAACCTTTGATACACACATTCAAAAATAGAGACTAAAATTTACAAAACAATGGACATACCAATAACAGTTACAACAACCTCTTCAGTAATTCTAAGATCCACATACACATCCACTCATTCACCAACAGTCCAATACAGTCACTCATGCATGTACTCACTTATCATATGTACTCATACACCTATACATCCTGTTACACAATGCCACTCATCCATAGAGCTACTCACACACATAGTCACTCATGCTAATAAAGAATCAAACATACATTTACTTGCATATACAGTTATACACACACCACCACACTTACTTCTACGGAAACTTACACATACTTAGTCTTTTAAACAATTACTTATAGAAATACATACTTATTCATACAGGAATTCTTTCAATCTCTCACTCTCACATATACTCACATATATAAACCAATAGTCACATATACTAGTTTTAAACATATGTAGTTACTCATAAAGACACTATTGAGACAGTCATTCACTCACTAACACACCCATAAACACACTCATCCACCCGTGCAGTCCTGCACACATGCTCTGTTCAACACATACAAACAGTGAGTCACTCATTCATGCACCTATGCACTACGTCATACCCCCCAACGAACCATGCAGACACTCATACTGATACTCAAAAAACCAACTAATAACCTATATAGACACCCATGTAGCTACTCACCAACCCATGCAGCCACTTATACACAAAGTGAGAGACTGATACAGATATTTATATATTTAAACATTACTCACTAAGCCATGTATTCACTATGATACACTTAATCAGTCAGTTACACAATCAATTTTTCAAAAAGAAATCATCCATTTAGACAGTAATATACCCATTTATTCTTCCATCGACCTTGAGATATACATATATAAAACATATTTAATTTTCAGAAAAACACACATTCACTGGATGATGTCATCAGTGATGTCATCAGTGATGTCATTTGAGATGTCATCAGTGATGTCATGAGTGATGTCACTGACCATGTCATGAGTGATGTAATATGTGACGTCATCAGCAGTGCATTGCGGGCGCGCGAGTTATAGTTAGCTGAACTAACTATAACGGGGGAATTTCATTGGTTTTTTACGAGTAAAATGTCCAGCTAACTATAACATGTGTGAAACCTATGGTTTTTTCACTGAATTTCTAAGGTTTTTTAAATGCTAATTCCTAACTATAACGTGTGTGAAACCTATGGTTTTTTTCACTGAATATATATATATATTACCTACTGGCGGTCGCCAGTAGGTAGTTATAGTTAGGACCCCTTTTCCATAGGAAAACCTCAACATTCTATTTTGAATAACTTTGGCGCCGGTCGATGAATCCTCGCGAATTTCTCAAAATAGGTGGGGCGCTACGCTCCGCTCCTACCCTGAAAGTCTCGGGGGTATCCGTCAAGCGGGGGCTGAGATAAAAGGGGGGTCCCAAAACGCGTTTTCCCCATGCATTTTTCCATAGGACCTTTAGAACGAGCTACAGCCCGAACGGCTGAACAGAATTACTCGAAATTTGGCAGAGAGGTAGTCCCTAGGTCAAGGAAGTGCCTTTTGTAGGTTTGGTGTAAATCTGTTCAGTAGATTCTGAGAAAATAGCCTTTAAATCAATATATATATCTGAGCCCGCTTACGGTACGCTTACCGTACGCTTACCGTAAGCGTACGGTGGCGTGCGCGAGCGCGATTCTGATTGGCTCTTAGATCTTAGTAAACATTCGAATCGGCCGAAACCAGGAAGCGGCGGCCGCCATTTTGTGTATTTCACTCAGAAAAAAAAGAGTGAAAACAAGAAAAGGGGGCAATGAGGAGAGTTACAGACCCCCTTACATTTGTGAGGGGGTCAAAGAAGGACTGTAAAGTACAAAGAAAACATTTATTGATTTTAAAAAAAATCACGGGGTACGCGTACGGTAAGCTTACGGTAAGCGTACGGTAGAAAAAAAAATGAAAATCAGATTTAAGTGTTTAGATATTAGGGGGCTCTAAAAAGAGCCGTTGTGTTTATGAAATGATTTTTTAGTGGTACCTACAAGTAAGTACCGATGCAGAGTCTAAGGTTCAAGAGGAAGACTCTGTTCCCTTCATCATTGAAGTGCACACCATCTCCTCTATAAATGTCTTGCATGTCATAACGCAAGTTGTTGTGGTAAATGGCACCCATACCATAGTCACGGAGGAAAGCAGAAACAGATTTGTTGACGTGCTTTCTTGCTTTGTCATCGCACCGCGTGCCCACTGTGCGTGCACGGCACTAACTGCGTAAAGTGGGCGCGCGGTGCGCGAAGCGCACCGCGTGCTCACAGTGCGCGCACGGTGCGCGAAGCGTACCGTGCGCGCACGGAACGAACCGCGTTAAGTGGGCGCGCACGCCACGAATGGCGTAAAGTAACTTAGCATTTAAAAAACCGTACAAATTCACTGAAAAAACCATAGGTTTCACACACGTTATAGTTAGGAATTAGCATTTAAAAAACCTTGCAAATTCACTGAAAAAACCATAGGTTTCACACATGTTATAGTTAGCGGAAATTTTACTGATAAAAAACCAATGAAATTCCCCCGTTATAGTTAGTGCAGGCAACTATAACTCACGCGACCGCAATCTTCTGCTGATGACATATGTGTCTTTATGAAAAAAAAATATTTGTAATATATGTATAGCTAAAAATGTATGGAAGAAGACATGGGCAAATAAGTGTCTAAATACAGTATTAGCATCAGCAGAAGATTGCGGTCGCGTGAGTTATAGTTGCCTGCACTAACTACAACGGGGGAATTTCATTGGTTTTTTATCAGTAAAATTTCCGCTAACTATAACATGTGTGAAACCTATGGTTTTTTCAGTGAATATATATATATGTGTTACTATATGTACCTACTGGCAGTCGCCAGTAGGTAGTTATAGTTAGGACCTCTTATCCATAGGAAAATCGTAACATTCTTTTCCCAATAACTTTGGCGTCGGTTGACGAATCTTCACGAAATTTTCAAAACTCCTGGGGCGCTCCGGTCAACTCCTATTTCACAAGTTTCGGTGTGATTTGGCAAGCGGGGGCCAAGAAAAAAGGGGGGTCTCCATGTTAATTCATATAGGAAACTTTAGACACGGCTACAGCCCAAACGGCTGAACGGAATTACACCAAATTTGGTGAAAAGGTAGCTCTTGGTTCAGAAAGATCCCTTTTTGTTAAATGGTGTAAATCCGTTCAGTAGTTCATGAGAAATTAGAAAAACAAAGAGTTTCAATATCTGGGCGGAGCCTAATGACACATCTCATCGTGAGATCTGATTGGCTATCAGGACTGCGTCCTGGAATTGCTGGCAGCCATCTTGGGACCAATATACATGATAGTACCCCATTGAAATGCATTGTAGTGAATCGAAGATTTTGAGGGTTACCAAAAGGAGAACTATAAAGGGTGATTACAGACTTTAGTTACATTAGAATTCATTTGTTGATGGTACCATACTAATTTCAGGAATTGTGGTGTGTTCTAAGGTGTTTTTATCCGTGAAAAACCTTCTGCTGGGATATCATGAATCATGTTTGAGCAAAAACTGAAGCTAAAATGAGAGTATATTTTCTGTAAATTATCTTTCTCAGTCATGGGAGAATGAAGTCTGTCATCCTCAGTAAATCATGTACATCCAACAATGGCAGAGACTGTCAGTTAATTCCTTTGTGTTCTACTGCAGCTTCTCAGAGTGTTCTAAAGAACAACTAGAGCGCTAACAGCCTTACTTATGACAAAAGTATGGCACACCTGAAGCCATCTTGATTGGAAAAAACTGGTAACACTTAAAACATTTAATTTAAAAAGGAACAAAATGATGGGGTTCATTTTGGCATAGAAATTATGGTTAGTGCTGTAGAAAGAAAAATTAGGACATGTTTCAAGTGTGATCTCAAATATGTTCCTGTTATATTTCAACAGGAGCAGCCTGTCAGTTGATTCCTTTGTGTTCTACTGCAGCTTCCCAGAGTGTTCTAATAAACAACTAGATCACTAACAGCCTTACTTATGACAAAAGTATGGCACACCTGAAGCCATCTTGATTGGAATAAACTGGTAACACTTAAAACATTTAATTTAAAAAGGAACAAAATGATGAGGTTCTTTTTGTCATAGAAATTATGGTTAGTGCTGTAGAAAGAAAAATTAGGACGTTTCAAGTGTGATCTCAAATATCTTCCTGTTATATTTCAACAGGAGCAGCCTGACAGTTGATGCCTTTGTGTTCGACTGCAGCTTCCCAGAGTGTTCTAATTAACAATTAGAGCGCTAACAGTCTTACTTATGACAAAATGATGGCACACCTGAAGCCATCTTGATTGGAATAAACTGTTAACTCTTAAAACATTTAGTTTAAAAAGGAACAAAATGAGGGGGTTCATTTTGTCATAGAAATTATAGCTAGTGCTGTAGAAAGAAAAATTAGGACATGTTTTAAGTGAGATCTCAAATATCTTCCTGTTATATTTCAACAGGAGCAGCCTGTCAGTTGATGCCTTTCTGTACTACTGCAGCTTCCCAGAGTGTTCTAAAGAACAACTAGAAGGATAACAGTCTTACGTATGACAAAATTATGGCACACCTGAAGCCATCTTGATTGGAATAAACTGGCAACACTTAAAACATTTAATATAAAAAGGAACACAATGAGGAGTTTCATTTTGTCATAGAAATTATGGTTAGTGCTGTAGAAAGAAAAATTAGGACATGTTTCAAGTGTGATCTCAAATATCTTCCTGTTATATTTCAACAGGAGCAGCCTGTCAGTTGATGCCTTTGTGTTCTACTGTAGCTTCCCAGAGTGTTCTAAAGAACAACTAGAGCGCTAACAGTCTTACGTGTGACAAAATTATGGCACACCTGAAGCCATCTTGATTGGAATGAACTGGTTACTCTTAAAACATTTAATTTAAAAAGGAACAAAATGAGGGGGTTCATTTTGTCATAGAAATTATGGTTAGTGCTGTAGAAAGAAAAATTAGGACATGCTGTAAGTGAGATCTCAAATATCTTCCTGTTATATTTCAACAGGAGCAGCATGTCAGTTAATGCCTTTGTGTTCTACTGCAGCTTCCCAGAGTGTTCTAAAGAACAACTAGAGAGCTAACAGTCTTACTTATGACAAAATTATGGCACACCTGAAGCCTTCTTGATTGGAATAAACTGGTAACACTTAAAACATTTAATTTAAAAAGGAGCAAAATGAGGGGGTTCATTTTGCTATAGAAATTATGGTTAGTGCTGTAGAAAGAAAAATTAGGACATGTTTTAAGTGAGATCTCAAATATCTTCCTGTTATATTTCAACAGGAGCAGCCTGTCAGTTGATGCCTTTGTGTTCTACTGCAGTTTCCCAGAGTGTTCTAAAGAACAACTGGAGAGCTATCAGTCTTACTTATGACAAAAGTATGGCACACCTGAAGCCATCTTGTTTGGAATAGACTGGTAACACTTAAAATATTTAATTTAAAAAGGAACAAAATGAGGGGGTTCATTTTGCCATAGAAATTATGGTTAGTGCTGCAGAAAGAAAATGTAGGGCATGTTTTAAGTGAGATCTCAAATCCTCTTGTATTTCATTAGAAAATTCTGACATGCAGACTGAAACAATCACTTTCAATACCAGCAGTAGACTTCCAGTTAACTCCCCGGTGAGCAGTAGCTTTACTACAGTGATCTAATGAACAACTAGAGTGCTAACATTCTGAATTCAAGTAAAAAACTGAAAGCATTTCCTACTGAGGAGACTTCAGTAAATGAGGAAATTAGGAAACCTCATAACAAATAAGTCTCCCAAGATGGCCACCAGAGAAAAAAGAGCCCAAATGTAGCACAAATATCACCCAGATGTAGCCCACATATAGCCCAATGACAGAAGTGTGCAAAACACTTTTTATTTTTAGTTTTTATGCAGTTTTATTTAGTGCAGACTGGTCAGATATTGGAGCGTTACATCTTACTTGGACCCCTTATTGCGTATTTTGCACTAAGTACATGAGATTGATCTTGCGAATCATTGAACTTTATGATTCTGTTAGAAGTTGCTCTGAACCGGGCTTTGTAACACCCGTTTTCACCTACTGGTTTAAATTAATTCTCACTGTATTGTATTAGGAAAGAGGAAATACTGTTTTTATGTACACTTTTATGATCTATGTTTCTAAATCAGATCGAATAAAGTTTAATGAATTCTATGGCAGGACGGAGGCGAGGATTATGCATATATTTCCTCACTTTATTTGCATAGCAGTTCAAAGAAAACGTAACACAAAAATCATTAAACAAAAGACTGCACAACCCATGAACCATTAGGGGGGTAGTCTCCAAGGCAACTATAGTCCAATCATATCAAAGTCCATTGTATATAATATTGTGACGTCCCTTCCGCTTCCTCTTTCTTCACTGCTTGTCAGTTAAGTGCATTCCTTACATTCTTGGCTTAATCTGACGTTGTTGCTGTTTGTATAGCGGTTTCTTGTGCACGTTATTAGCATTATTGCCTTGGTAATATTTCATATTCCCTGAGCAGCAGGCTCTTGCCCGAGAGCGTTCTCCCCCTCGCAGTTTCTCCCGCTGTGCGCTCTGCGCATGGTGAGATCCTGTCAGGCGCGTCTGGTCGGAGCGAGGCAGCTCTGTAGAGCGCTCCCGCTGGTCTTTACACGAGTTAAGAATCCGTTCACTCCTTTAGTGTCCGCTTGATTCCCAACCAACCCTCACCTAATTTTGACACCGCTATGTGGTGATTTCCCCACACGGCCAATTAATATTGCGCCTCAGTCTATTCTTATAACAGCTTCAGGGAAAGCCCAGCTGTTGGATCACCGATGAGGGGACTGCCTTAAGACTTTTAAGGGCATTTGTTCTGTGCTCACACCCTCTGCTATCATGTCTTCTCCAGAAGACCATTTACTCCTCCTACCAGGAAGTGGAGGAGGAATGCACCCCCAACTTCTCCCTCCAGCAGTGGACCAAGCCCTCTCTCTGGCTATTTCTAGGGTGCTGGCTCCTCTTAGGGATCAGGTTGATAAGCTTGCGGAAAGCATCCCTGGGGTGTTCAGTGACCCAGATCTGGTGGTGGCGGGTCCCAGTAGCTCCCAGATGGGGAATAAAAGGGCCGTTAAGCATAACGCGGGGCACTTGGAAGGATTTGATAAACTTACGGAGAACTTCCTCAAGAATGCCCGAACGCTAAAACATGCACCCTGCTGGGAGGAGGAGGAGTCCATAGAAAATTGCAACGCTGTCACCACTATTGTAGACCCCGAGGGTGGGTTTCCCTTAGAGGGAGAGGGTGTATCGGAGGACGATTTCTCCTCCGATGAGGATAAGGACTCGGGCGTCCCTGGCATCCAGAGTCCCACTACTCTCAGTCCCGGGTTGGGGACATGGCCCACTCGGACATGTTCGAGCCTACCCAAATTTACCATCCTAGGTTGGTGGAGTGGACCCCTGACACCAAAGTGGCAGAGTATGTGGTGGGGAAAATCCATCAACCCCTTGAAAAGGAGGTCAGGAATAGGATGAGGGGAGAATGCCCCAGGCTCTCACTGAAGGGGAAGGTGGCACGCACGCCTGAAATTGATGAGAAACTATGTACCTTTTTCGCCAAGTATATGAGGGATCCCAAGAAAGGAATTGATAGGTCTTGGACATGATAGGGTCCTTGACTCAAATTATTCAATTGGCGGAGTGTTCAAAAGAGTCAAGATCCCCTTTGTCCACTGATATTGTGGCTGTTTGGGCGCACTACCCTAAACCCTAAAACACTACCCCCTCCACTACCCAAACACCACTGCAATACCCTGAACCCTAAAACACTACCCCCAGCACGACACCCTACACTATCCAAACATAACTGCACTACCCTAAACCCTAAAACACTACCACCAGCATGACTCCCTACACTACCCAAACACCACTGCACTACCCTGAACCTTAAATCTACCCCCAGCACTACCCCCTACACTACACATACACCACTGCACTACCCTAAACCCTAAAACACTACCCCCAGCACGACCCCCTTCTCTACACAAACACCACTGCACTGCCTTAAACCCTAAAACACTACCCAAGCACGACCCCCTACACTACACAAACACCACTGCACTACCCTAAACACTAAATCTACCCCCAGCATGACCCCCTACACTACACAAACACCACTGCACTACCCTAAACCCTAAAACACTACCCAAAGCACGACCCTCTTCACTACCTAAACACAACTGCACTACCCTAAACCCTAAAACACTACCCCAGCACGACCCCCTTCACTACCCAAACACCACTGCACTAACCTAAACCCTAAAACACGACCCCCTACACTACACAAACACCAATGACACTAAACCTAAAGCAGTACCCCTACACTGCACAAACACCACTGCACTACCCTAAACCCTAAAACACTACCCCCAGCACTACCCCTACACTACACAAACACCACTGCACTACCATAAACCCTAAAACACTACCCCCAGCACAACCCCCTATACTACACAAGCACCACTGCACTACCCTAAACCTTAAAACACTACCACAGCACGGTTCCTTACACTACCCAAACACCACTGCACTACCCTAAACCCTAAATCTACCCCCAGCACGACCCCCTACACTACCCAAACGCCACTGCACTACCCTAAACCATAAAACACTACCCCCAGAACGACCCCCGATACTAAACAAACACTACTGCACAACCCTAAACCCTAAAACACTACCCCCAGCATGACCCCCTACACTACCCTAAACCCTAAAACACTACCCCAACACGACCCCCTACACTACCCAAACATCACTGCACTACCCTAAACCATAAAACACTACCCCTAGCACGACCCCCTACATTACCCAAACACCACTGCACTACCCTAAACCCTAGAATAAAAAACCCCACCCCATGCCCAATCCCCCTTACTTCTCACTCCTCTTGGTTCCTCTCTCCTCGTGGTTCCTGCTTCACATCGTCTCTGAGGGGCGGTGCACGTCGTTGTGAGGAAACGGAACAGCCTCTGTTTCCTTACAACTACGTGGATTGTCTACGTTTTTTAGAACGCATGGTCATTTACCATACATACCTTTACAGCAAAATTTGTTGTAAAGGCATGCGTGGTAAATGACCATGCGTTCTAAAAAAATGTGTAGTAAGGACTTCGCGATGTACAACGCATGCATGGTAATGCACGCTTTGTAATGGTATCGCAAAGTAAAAAAGTTGTTGTAACGGCTGTTTACCGATCGAAGCTGGCCCCTGTTCTTCAGTGAGATGTTTATTTGATTAATTAGGATGAAGGAATGTGTTTTTTTTTACCAAAAAGTGCATTCCCAGCTGTTGTATTGTGAAAGTGTCCACGTGGCCTGGTTTCACTTCCGGCGAGAAAGTGGAAGAGTCTGTTTGGATCTAAAGGAGTTCTGTTGTTGGACGGGGCTGGCGCGACACGTCATCAGAAAACTTAGCTAATGGAAAGCGTCCTCCCTGAAGTGTGGAGCAGTGCCATGAGAGGTCAACGAGTGCGCGTCCTGCCGCAGTATGACCGTACCGCGTGACCCATGTGCCGCCTCCAAGGTACGGGAGGCAGAAGCGGAATCACAGGTCCTCTTGAAGACCATTGTAGCACTAATTCTACATTTTGGTACTAGGGCATTTTAACTTTGTTGTTCCTGCCAGATACAAAGAGAAGATCCTGTGTTATTCAGTGCCCTTGTTACCTTTTTTGTGGGTTGTGGTGCTTGTCACTTCGCTGCCCTGCCGGACACTGCTTCAACATCCTCCGCATACCATCATCACCCGGAGGATGCTGGGCTGGGCCACCCCTCTTTAATTTCTTTTTGTTTTGTCAAGATACAGTCGAAACTACCAGTACTTTTTTTTCTTTCTTTTTATGTCCCCTCTCCTGAACATCTTGTGGTGCCGCTGTACCATTTCCTTGGGTCCGCAAAAGGGAGTAGCAGAAAGTGGTGGAGGTTCCCCATAATATACACCTATTACTACCCTGAATGGTTTTCTGCAGAGAGCGGTTGGGGTTATCAATAAAGAGATTGAGTGGATCGTTGCCGGTCTCTCTCTTCACCACCCTCCTCACCGATAATGTTGTTACCACTATTGATCTGAGTCCTGAAGGGTTTCAGCCTTTCTAGGGCAACAGGCCCCTTAGCACTTGGGCACTTGCCCCCATTGAGATATCAGAAGGGGGAGCTCTCAAACCTCTCAGCGTGGGGACAATAGGCAAATGAGTGGGGATGTTGGGGGGTTAAACCCTAAGAGGCAGTGTCTTTCTACCTCCTCCATTTCTTTGGGGGAGGGAGTCAGGGAAGATGGCAAACTCAGAGTTGAAATGGGAACCCTTTATGATAACCCAATTTCTGATTGCTAGGGGAAAATTGGGTATGAACTATGTTGAATTCTTCACTATACACACAGGAGGCAGTGCTACCTACTGTCTTACCTGAAAGGGCATTGAAATACAGCTCCCGGCCCTTCCCTTCTCAGCCTGCTGCTTATCCTAATATGTCATCTTCTTCAAGGGGCCTGATATCTAGTTCTATGCCCTCTGCTTCTATGCCTACTGCCTGGCCCAGTAAGTCATGACTGCATCTAAGAGGGGGCAGGAATGTATATAGGGTAAGCCTATAAGGTCACGGGAAATCCCAGAGAGCAGAGGAGGAGAAAGAGGCCATGGGTTAGCAAACAGAGCCCTGAATTTATAGTTATAGAACAGCTAGTAGAGACGTTGTTTTTAGCAATACAGAGTTGCATTCTTTCTAACCTGTGTGATTCTTTTGAAGTTAAGGATACAATTGCTGCCATTACCCACAGCCCTTCAGGAAAAGCCCCTGGTCCAGACGGAATTGCCTAATTGTTTCTCTTTTCAACAGCTCCCTTAAAATACTAGGCAGAACTATTCTGGCTAAACTTGAGGCTTGGCTGGAAGATTCCCGTGCTCTGCCAAGATTTCAATGTATGTTTCAACCTGGAGTGTGCACAGTCAAGCAAATTTTGCATCTCCAGCTCATTATTAGTGAATTATTTATGGCTAGGATGGATTCCATTCACCTTCCATTTATGGACCTCTCCTCTGCCTTCGACCTGGGTAATAGAGTGTAGCTCTGGGATATCATGGCAAAGATGGAAATCAACCAGGCTATAATCGGTCTGGTGCAAAGGATGCACTGGGATTGTTTTGTCAGGGTTAGATATGGAAATGAGGGTGAACTTTCCACTGTGATGAAATCCTCTTCGGGGGTAAGACAAGGCTGTGTGATGGCCTCATTATCGTTTCCTATATATATAAATGACTTAGAGTCTCAATTATGCAAAGCAGGAAAAGATATACCTAAAATAAAATCTAGTGTTCTGCCGGGTTTACTGTATGCAGAAGATGTTGTCTTAATTTCAAGAACCGGAAATAGATTTCAACTGCTCTTAGATGCCTTTTCTAGTCTCATTGGAGAGGTAAGACTTCAAAACAAATTGCAGTAAATCGTTTGCGATAAGCATTGGACCGAAGAATGTTAAAACCAGAATATTTATTCTAGGTGGGTCAGAGATTTGTACGGTTAAGACTTTCAATCATGTCAGCATTCCTCATGACCATAACTTAAATTGGCACAGCCTTTACACCAATTACCAATATTTATAAAAGCAACTATATTGCTGTAGCGACATATGAAGCAGGTGTCTGGGGTATAAGGGTGCCAGCACATTACAGAGAGTCAAGAATAAGTTCTTGCTAAGACTCCTGGCAGTTCCCCAATCTTCCCCCGCATTTATGTGTCACTCTTAGGTGGGCTGTTTCCTATAGAGGACAGGATCAAGCTGGAACCCCTATTACTTTAACTTAGGCTCTTGGGAACTACGGGAACACATCGTTCAGAAGACTGCCTATCTCAGGACAGTGCAATCCCTTGGATTTAATTATTTAAAAAATGCTTTACAGATTTAAGTTTTCCAGAGCTTGTCTTTAAACTGGAGATCATAATGAGTAATGTTGTGCCCCATGTGAAAGGCAGGGATGACCTCTTCATTGGCGGAGTAGTGGTGCAGAGGGAGTTTACGAGAGGTTCTTTGGTGGCCTTGATCCAGCTGCGTGGGGGCGATGATGGCGGTGGCATCTGGTGGGCAGGGTGCATACGATGAGGGTCGGTCCAGGAGAGTCCGGTGTTGTGGTTGTAGTTAAAGTTCCCGCTGGCGGAGGTGATGTGCTCGACCGTATGTCCTGCTATGTGGCTTGTTGTGGTCACTTGCTGCTTGAGTCTGATGTTGGGGACCTCCCCAGGAGGGGGTGGTGTTCTGGTCACTGGGGTTGTCCAGGTGGAACTTGAGTTCACTGAGTAGGATGTCATTGGTGGATGGGAGCGCCTGCGGTGAAATGAGGTACACAATGGTATCGGAGAATGGGGTCCATGGCCTGGGGGCCTATACATGAGGGTGCCCCAGAGGATGTGCTTGAGGTTGGTCCGGATCTGGGCATTGTGGTGGTTCTGTAGGTGATGGCAATGCCTCCTCCTAGATAGTTGGGGTGGTCCTTGCGGGTGATACTGCAGCCGTAAGTGATGGCTATGGTGATGGCGATGTCCGGTCCGAAGCAGAGATTGGTCCTGGCAGGCGAGGTGGCGTCCAGGGTTGATGGCGAGGAGGGTGCTGGCATTGTAGCAGTGGAGTGTCCAAGAGGAAGGGTCCTTGGTGCTGAGCGTGGTCCAGGGACAGATGTATGCATACAGGCTTGCCTATGGCTTGCCTTTGGCACGGGAGACGTCCATTACAACGCAGGCATTACATCATTGACAACGCAACTCAGACAACGAAGGTGCCTTTACATCGCATTCGATTACAACGCTTTGCGAGGTCAGTAATAGGGTAATTTTAAGTTTCTCGGGTGGGTTTGGTTTTGGATGTCAGATGTGAAATTTGGGCGTATTCTGAGGTAATATTTGAAAATTGGGGTGTGTTTTGGGGTCAATTATAAAAATGCGAGTTTGCATTTGGGTCAAATGTGATTTTTAGGGTGTGTTTTGGGGGCTGAAAGTGGAATTTTAGGGTTCACGGTTTGGTTTTGGGTGAAAAGGTTAGTTTTCAGGTTGCACTCACTGAAGTGGGAATAGTAATTTGTACGTCTCCGCTATGCAACACCTTCCCTACTGTTGCATTATGCTTAGTATTAGTATGCATTGCAATGGAATGCGATGAGTTGGCATGCGTCGTAACTACGTATGCACCTTTGACCCACAAGTGGTATTCCCACTGCGCATGGGTGCACAACGGCCACCATTGAGAAGTACTGGGGGGGCTGGACAGCTGGGAGGTGGAAAACGCCACAAAGAACACTGGATGGCGCGTGGACACAGGTATGTGTGTGTGAGCAGGTGTTATAAATATTTTAATGAGGGAAGTCTTACCTTGAAGCCGGGTCCTGTGTCTTCGTTGCTCCTGCTCTCCTGCATCTGCTTCCAGGAACAGGAAGTAGGCAGCCATGCTCCCTCCCCTGAGCCAATCACAATGCTGCGATGTGGCGGTGGGATTGGTAATTGGCAATGGGACACAGCATTCTGCCAGGGGCTGGAGGGTTGTGAATGTTCTCCATGCAGGCTGTAATGCAGCCTGCACTACGAACAGGGAAATGCGCATGCCTGCTTTGGGCCGACCAAACAGTCATTGCGCACTTGAGTGGGCATGCCAATCCACCCATGCCCTGCTCCATGCTTGGAGCAGTGCTACCCACCCTCCCACCTGCAAAGGAAACATGGCACGATTACATCAGTGAGTTATCATCATGTGATGATTGTTCCTCCTCTGCACTGCTTGAAAGTGGGAACTCTCTTCCGCTATAGCGGATGAGCCGGCACTGGTGGTGCGTCATCTACCTGTACTAGGCCTGGGAGACTCAACCCCTAGGCGTCCTGCTCTACGTGTCCAAACTTCTCCTTACCTGGACATTGACACCCTTGGGCAATCTGCTGCTCTATCTCTGAATCTGTGACTCTGCCAGCAGGAGCCTCAGCCAGGTGGGATTTCACAAGTGTGGGTACAGCAGTCGCCGCCAAGTTCGCTGATGAACCTCCCGATGCAGTTGATGCAGCAGGACCCCTTAGGCGTGACTTTGCAGCACTCCCGCCACACAAGTTTGGTGCAGCTCAGGGGCCTCACCCTCCATCCAGCCCAACATCATCAGGCCTGTGATGCATAGAGGCGGCATTCACTGTTGGTAATCCCCTCCGTGCACCCCGGTGTAGTGGTTGATCGTAGTATGCGATGCAGACCTCCCTACGTTGGGGCGCAGGATTGCTTCTACTATTAACAGCTCCAAGGTGCGCAAGGCGGTCTTCTCACACAGGTCAGCAACGTGTCTCCATGCGACCTGCCAGACTTCACCAACAGATACAGGTGATTGTTGCGCCTCAATGTCTACCACCACGGCTTATGGACTCCACAGCTCCTCCGCATCCCACTCCAGGCTCCAGACTCAGGTCCAGCAAGGCATCCAGGCTCCAGACACAGGTCCAGCGAGGCATCCAGGCTCTGGACGCAGGTCCAGCAAGGCATCCAGGCTCCAGACACAGGTCCAGCGAGGCATCCTGGCTCTCATCCTGGTCATCCTGGATGTTGGGTGGCTTGCAGGGGTTGTTGATGTGTGCTGCACTTGATCCTGGCTGCTCCAGTCTGCATTCTATTGGTTTTTATGCCTATTTTCTATTGGAGGTTAACTGATAGGCTATTTTTTGCATTGGAGGCAAAAAAAAAACTCACGTTGGGCTGACTAACGTGAGGTTTTTTTGCCGCTAATGGGCCTACCGGTAGTTTTCGTCCGCTAATGCCGGAATTCCTATCGCCATCGTGCTACTGTTAGCGTCAGTTTTCACCACGATCCCTGATACTATCGCCATGGAGCGGCGGCTTGTTAATACGCCGCTAACATGGTGATAATTTTCAGTGGTAAGCGGCGATACAAATACTGCTGCTAACTAGCGTTAGCGATAGTTATCGCCAGTGCTTGTACATATGCCCCACAGTTTTTATCTTACAAGCTTTTGTTTTAACATTCTGCACTTTTTGGTGCCATTTGCTAAGGATACTGACTGGAGTACAACCTTGCCAAGTTGTCTCTGACAATGCTTCTAAACAAAGACCCCCTGCACTTTATTTTATTTTGTCACATATATTCTCAATCCAGGAAGCACTTTTGACCTCAATTTTATGTTTTTCTAGGCTATGATCTCATAGGGAGGCGATTTCCTTTTTAAAAAAACTGTGTAAACAGATCTTTGTGTTGCAGGGGCAAACTTTGTTTAATGTGCACTGAGAGTTAGAAATAGATATGTTGCATTGTACTATGTTCATCGCATCTTGATTTCTTTTATGTATGTGACTGCTGATCGTTTCAAGACCTGTTTTAAAGTTTGATACACATGTGTTGTTTTGCAAATATGAATTGCTTTTACTGTGTGCTTTTAAGGCTTCCAATAAAGCTGAATTAAGATTATTTGACTGAGTGAGATAGATAGACAGACAGACAGTACTGGAATTCGACCTTTCTCGCATTTATTAATTCCATTTAAAAGAATAAAAAGCAGTAGAGTGAAACAGTCTTTAACTAAAATATGCGTTTTTTAAATGTTCCTGTATTTCATTTGTACAAATTGAATGATGATGTATTTTAAAATTCTGTAGCTAGGCAGTGACATACCTGTCTTCTTATAAAAATAATCTCTCGCCAGAATATAAAAGACAATAATTACCTACCTTTGAATAATTACATGTCTCTATTGGTTTGAAAATGCAATGACCATCAAAATCTGTTAGCCATATCCACTCCCATGATCAATACTAAACTCTCCAATAAATTATCCCTTACTTTAAGCCCACTTGCAAAAAGTCATTTTGTGCCAATTACTGTGACAAACCATCAATTTATTACAAACAGGAAACCAATAACTGCCCTCTGCGCTAACACCTTGTTGACATTTGTATATATAGAAATCACTAGCGAAATAGGTAACATAAGTAATCGTTCTAAATAAGTGTCATGTTGAAGGTAATTATTCATATATTTTGACCTCCTGACCTTTCTGAGACTCTCATCGTTTCTCCCAGAGTGCAGATTCCACAATGTCATGTTGCCAAAGCACTTTGACAAAATTCTAAGAAGCTCAAAACAAGCATTGGCAAAGCCAATATATTGCCCCTTTGGGACCTATTGATCTTGCATTTTTTTTAAGCTGTGCAGAATATCCAAATATTTTTTTTATAAAATCCTTTGATGCAGCCCGCCACATCATTTTGCGGATGTGCGTACCATGCATGCACGCACCTTAAAAAAGACTACATTGCTTTTTTTTCTAGTTAAGGATCAAAGTTGGATCGGAAGCTAAAACGAGAAAACAGGCAACACCGTTCTTTTTATTTAGAGATTTGTAGGAAACAAGACGGGGTATAAGCAAAATAAGGTTTGGTGGTAGGCAACACTGGGCCAGAAGCAACATGTTTGGGCAGTAGCAAAATAAGGAGGCATGGTTGGGGACGGATGCAACATAGGCAGCGAAGATGGAGAAAGCAGTGTAGAGAGTGTGGGAGGGTTAAAGCAAACAGAGAGAGAGGGGGAAATACGGAGCGGTGGAGAAAGCAAACGTGTGAAACATAGCAAAGTAGAGAGGCAGGGGAGAGGCACGGGGCAAGAAACCAACCGATCTGGGTGAAGTACACAAGGGTGAGTGCAACAGGGAGGCAGGTAGGAAGAAGTGCACATGTGACAAAGAGCAGTATTCAGCTTGGAGGGGCAAAGGTCAACAAAGGAGGTAGTTGGAAAACAGATGTTCTCCCCTGGAGAGCTTAACTGAAAAGTAAAAAGTGATGCTTGAGAAGCAGGCAGTGGAACTGAAGAAGCCAGCCAATCAAAAGTGATGGTGAAGAGGCTATGCTCCAGGGGAGGGACATATACAAGATTGACAAGCTGAGACATGAATAAGAAGCAGTCACATGTGACAGAAAAGTCAATCAATGACAAGAAATGGATGGGATCCAAGCCTCTGTATGTTCTGGATGAGCACATAATTTGTCTCTCGAAAGACGGCGCTGATTAGTAGGCAAGGCCTAACTAACAGAGGATCGCAGTGTGTAATGCAGCAAGTTCATGCATAAAATATAGTGAGCTCCAATTTAATTTAGTCACACAGATTCCGTCTCTATCGAATTGAAATCAATGTTTCTATTTATTACACCTGTAAAAGAATCCACACAGACCTCATAAGTAAAACACAATTGCCCTGATCAGGATAGGGCTGTATATTCCATTTTGGGCAAAAACTACTCTTTGCTCCTGTGATTTGCGTCCTGTCAAATCGCGAGAGCAAAAGCAAAAATGTGCTGTTTGTGCATTCAGAGATGTGGATAACGTGTGATATTTGTGTGTTGATAACCATTGCTTTATAATTGCATACCATTTTTGCACCAGCTAATTGACCAATCCCAGGCTATCACAATTTTCTAATGCACAATTTGCACTTGCAACAATTGGGCCAATCAAGAACATGATAAGACTAGCCAAAGAGGTGTTGGACATGGCCCTATTTGCAGGGTCAACCCTGAACTTTTTGACTTCCTCCTAGTTTTTTTTCTGACATGGTGTTGGTGGTTTTAGGACTCTGCGCACTTTATCACTGCTGTCCAGTGTAAAGTGCACGTGCTCTCTATGGTAAACGTGGTAAGATTGGTCTACACCTGTTTTGCTAATTTAATTTACCTATCAGTCCCCAAGAATGTGGTATCTCATATACCCGGGGCCAGTAAATTAAATGCTACTGGTGGGCTTGCAGCGCTGCTTGTGCCACCCACCACAGTAGCCTTTCAAACCTGTCTCAGGCCTCTGCCATTGCAGGGCCTTCGCACGCAGTTTACTGCGGCTGTGATGTGGCAATAAAGTGGGTGCCACGTCTGTGACTCCCCTTTTACTACATATCAGTCACCCCTAAGGTAGGCCATAGCTAGCCCTGTGGGCAAGATGCACTATAGGTAAAAGGTAGGATATGTGCCTTAACTGTGTGGCCTGTCCTGGTAGTGACAAACAGCCATTTTGGTTTCTCACTACTGTGAGGCTGCTCTCTCATAGGAATGCATTGGGGATTCCCTGATATGTGTTTCAGTGGTAATTCTTGATCTGAGAGGAGTAGCATGATCAAGTTTGGTATGTTTGGAATAGTGGTAATAAATGCTGCATAATGGTGTGCGCAGATTTATTGTCACTAGTTTCGAAATGCCACTTTTAGAAGTTGGCTGTCACGTTAAGGCGTAGATAGTGTGGAAGGGAAAACATAGTAGGTACGAATGGTGTGTGTTTTGCAATAGACTACATCACCCATAATCCCTGTAGAAGGGATCACATGGGCTCTGCACTCAGAGCCCTATATAAGCACCGCCTACAAGCAGCCGGGTGCTTGTCAATCCTGAAAAGTATCACCTGGACCGTCTGATGCAAGACTCTATATTTGTGCAAGCTGTAAGAAGGAGATCGCCCTATTTTGCCTCGTATTCTTCTTGCCCCCTGTCCTGTACCTTCCTGCCGGCTTCTGCAGATCGGGAGACACACTGGACCAAACTAGAAGCAGTTGAGTGTCACCAGGCTCTTCCGTGTTGAACGTGCTGGAGCGCATCTAAGAGCTGTTACAAGGCTCTGTGTATTTTTCCATTTTTTCCAGTTGTGTGGGTCAACACCATCGAACGTGCTGAAGTGCAACCGAGAGCTGCTGAGAGGCTCGGATTACTTGCTCCCTTTTCTTCTTTTGTTTTCGGTAATTCCTGCATATGTGCCATTGAAAGGCCCAGTTCATTAATTATCATTTCCATTGGGGCTATGCGTTTGAACGCGCCGGAGCTCGTCTAAGAGCCATTGTCCTAAGGAAATACAAACACGCTGAAGCGCGACTATGAGCCGCTGAGAGGCTCGGAGAAGTATGTTATAACTTTTTATGTTCCAGAATCAACACACAGGAACAGCGTGTCAAATCCTGTTATATCATTTTGATTGCCGGTGCCTTTGGATGTAACCCTGCAGTGGAAGATACGTTTTCTTCCTACTCTTTACAGTATCCACCCAGCTAAGTACTCTTTCCTGTTCTATATTCTGGGAAGTAGTTATTCTGCAGGATAACGCGCAGGCACTATGTTTCTATTTAAAGGAGTACATATTTATTTTTTTTGATTTATTTTTGGTTTTTGTATTTTTCACATCAGTACGAGTGTGGTAAGTCTAAACATAAGTGCTAACACATAACCTTTCTGTGCCTTACTCATTATATATACTGTGGCTTTTACAGATGTGTTGTGCTTGTGTTTTACTACAGGGAATATGGGGCTAGACAGCTGGAGTGACAAGACTAGGAGTGAAGCCTACAACTCCAGGGCCATTCCCCATCATGTGTTTTTCGCGGCCGCATCGTTATTTTTTCTTTTGTCCTTTTTTCCCTTTCTGTTGAGTGGTAGTTACGTACTCACAGGGCATTCCATATTGGAGATAGGGTTACGCAGCATCATTCATCGTTCCTGCTTTATCCAGCTTCAAAGGTTAGTAGTTATCCAGCCTGTAATCTGACATTGGCATTTCTGTGTGCTATGTGTCATTGTGCCTGCCTGATGTGTATTGCATGTCTGGCTCTGGAGTGACAGGGGCTTGGGAGGTGCAGTGGCTCCAGAGGGGCTGGGTGAGTCAGCGCAAAGCTGAATAGGCCCATCTGCATTTGAAGTGGTGGGAGGAGTAGCACCTGGGCCTGAATAGGACAGGGCCTGCCTCAAACAATGCCAGCTCTGCCCCCCTGTGGTGTGTCTGGGGCCAGAGCCTACACTGACAAAGGAGGGTGTTTTGGCACTCAAAAGAAATGTGTAAGTGGCCCCAGAACTGCTTTGGACCGGGCACAGAGCTCTGGCCAGGGGGAGAACAAAGACTGTACATAGTATAAATATTGGGGCTCTGACCCCATGTAAAGTGAGCTGCTTGGTGCTGACGTGGAACTAGTGGCCGGCAGGGTGCTGGACAGCCAGGAGGAACCATCCGAGGACTGGACTACTGGGAGGGCTGACCTGCTGCATGTTGGGCTATGGGAAGGACTACCACCCTGCCTGGAGAACCCCAGTGCTGGTCTGTCTGGGGACACCTTGCTGGTGTGCCCCTGTGAACTCCTATGACCAAGGGGCTTGCCCTGTCCGATGGGTGACAGCGGGTGGTGAGCGCTGAGAAGAAAGTTGTGTGCGCACTGCCAAACTGCTCCTCTTTGTGAGCACTGCCTTGCAGGGATTTGCGGGGTAGGCACCTTCCACTTGCTGCCAGGGAGGGGGCTGGCCAATGCTGTTCTTGGAACCCGAGAAGTGAGCTCAGCATTCCTAGATGCGGCGGGCGCAGTGTGCATTGGCGCTGTGAGGAGATCGCCTGGTCTTCCCCTTGAGCTGTGCAGTGAGCAGTGTGTGGCCGTGCTGTGGGCGGGGGCAGTCGTTCCCAGAAGCCCAAGGAAGAGGGCTTCCGCTTTGCCCATGTGAGTGCGTGGAAGGCACTCGGTGCCACCTTTTTATGAGCCCAAGAAGAAAGCTCCCACTTTGCTAGTTTGGAGCGTCCAGACCGGAAGTCAGGCAAAGTCAGAGAGAGTCTGACCATAGGTGGGGCCAGCCGTGGGAAGCGGCGCTGGAATATGGAAGTCAGGGGAAGGAAGCCTGTTTGTGGGTGGGGCTCCCATGGTATCGAGGCGAGCCCCATGTACTGACTGCCGGAAGGAGAAGGCACAAATGACGGAGACTGTGCTCTGTGTAACGGTGAAGAGAGGGAGTCCACGCTTTGGAGCCTGAGACCCCAGTGAGGAACCTGCAGCCCTGGTTCTGACAGAGCCTCGCAGGCTCCACCCTTCATCTTCGCACCCCCCCCCCCACCTGGAAGAAGAGACCGGGTGAGTGCCTTGGTCCCGTGACGCACTGTTTGGAGGCTCGTTCGCTGGAGACCAGTCGAGGCCTCGGAAGGGGGGGTATCCCTTCTACAGGAACGGACTGCCTGGTTGTCTCCCAGGCCGCGGGCCCAGGGATGTCCTCATGTAGGTGCTGTTGTAGCACCAACGCAATCCCCGCATTAGTGTACATGCGGCGCAGCTACGCGCTGGCCGGATGTTGGGGGACATTGTTTTCTTCATCTAATAATACCAGGCTATCCATGAGAGAGCCAGGAAGCGGCCTTTATGTACCTGGTTTGCCCTGATGTGGTTACAGCCTGTGTCATACTGTGCAGACATGTCTACTGTCTCGCTGATATAGCAATAGTATCATATGGTGCAGTTTTATCCCTAATAGGGGTATGATTATGAACTGTACTACTGCTGATTACGGTGCCCTAGTAAAGGGGCTGGCACCTAATGCTTCTTACTAGGATGCCCTGATGATTAGGAAGTATGCCTAATATCTGTTTGCATAATGTGTTATGCGGAGTACCCATGTGTGCAGTGATAGTGATGCACTGCACCACTGCTAATAATGTTTACCCAATATGCTGTGCTAGGTGATGTTAGGTTCTTTCTACCTACGAGGGGTAGGATGGGTGATGCTCTCGTGCACTGTTCCTGAATCTGGTAGGCATAAGGGGCTATGCTGAGTACCACTGTTGGAAAATGGGGCAGTATCTGTGAGGCCTGCACAAATAACATGTCACATTTGTCCTTTACTGGGAACCAAACACCTTATTGAAGAACTTGACTCTCAGAGGGTAGCGTTGCAGAGCAGTCTAAGGCTTACTCAAGGGAGATGGTGTAGGCTAGTAATCACCATTACAAATACTCAGAAATAACACTCAATAATTGATTGTCCAGTCTGTACTTTGCTTTATAAAAGTAAGAGTGCATTTATTAGACACACACACACTACTCAATACTATGCACCAATTTACAAATATACATAAGCTGTTGGAATTACTTTGTGACATTGCAAAATATCTCCACCCCTCCCACAGGGGGAGTGGGGTCTAGTACCACCACTCCCATGTATGCACATCATCTTGCCCCCTAATGCAGTGGGTTGAAACAACCTGGAGCTAGGGCCTTGCCAACTGGCACCATCCCAGTGGCGACCCACCCCATCATCTCAACAAGCATTCAAAATGGGTAATCCTGCCCTGGGTACACATAACCCTGACTGAGCATTTCATACTGACCATACAGTATGCACCTCTACATCTTAGTAGCTAACAGTCTGGGTTGTTCCTCCCCTAACGCAGTAGCAAGAATACATGTTTGGACATCACTTTAAATGAGGTATTTTTCATAGTTGATAACCGTTGTAATGGATTGCAATCCCAGCCCAGCCTCTAAAAGGCATCACAGGTAAAATCACAGGATTAAGCATTTACAGCTAGACACCCTAGCAGGAATGTCTGGCAACACAACCCCACTTTGCTTATGACTCTACCTTACACAGGTACTTCACATAACACATGTGACTTTCAGTCCCTCTAAAACAAATAACATAAGTAGATGAATATCTGGTGCAATTACACCTCGTCACCTCCAGGGGATGCCGTTCTCCAGACATCCCCAGCACAGCCTTCCACACATTGAGGTAATCCTTAAGGTACCCCCCAGCTGTAGAACAAAAGTTTCAGCCCAGGGGAAAGTTGATTGCTGGCTGAGCCCTTGAGGGGTTGTTTCTTTCAAGTCCCTCAGAGACTGAGGGCGGGACTTCACCTCTTCGTGCTGGGGGAGACTGCGTTGCTCCTGCAGCTCCCCGTGCACCTTTGCACACACCTGGTGGTGACCTCGTCCTCCTGGGGCCACCACACACCGAGGACGATCTGCATTTCCTTGCAGGCCGGTCCAGGCCTGCAAGGCATTATGGGGCGCTGTTCTCCAGCCCCGTGAATAGTATAGCAGCGGCTCTCCCGCTACTCCGGGGAGAGCTGTGCTGCCCCCCCCCAGGGCCTCACGCCGTGTCTCCTGGCCTCGGTGGGGGGCCCGGTCCCACGTGGACCCCTAGGGGAGTGCTGCAGCTCGGGGAGCCCACCACCGGCTGCTCCGGCTTTTCATTCAGGGGCCCGGTTTCACCCGGGTCCCCTGCACCTCCTCCTTCCTGTGTTGGAGAGCCACCTGGGGAGCCCAACCTCTAGTTCAGCCGCGGTAGCCGGAGAGTCACTTTTGCAGAATCTCCTGCTATTCCGGTGGGGCCTCGGGGGGGGGGGTGTAGCGGCACTCTCCCGTCCTCCTCTTCATGTCGGGGCCCGGGGATGGGGTCCCAGGCCTACAGGGGTCATACTTCACAGGGAGCACGACGGTGCTCCCTGACTTAGCTTTATGCTTCGGGGCCCGGGGTTGGGATCCTGGGTCCCCCCAGGCATCTTCGCGCTCCCCGACTTGTCTTCTCCATGTGGGGTGCGACAGCACTCCCCCTCCCCCAACACCACCAGGGGCCAGGGCGGGCTCCTGGCCCTTCCTGGGAAAGTTCACGGGGAGCGCGACTGCGCTCCCCGACTTTACTTCCCTGGGGGGCACGATGGCGCTCCCCCTATGTCACAGGGGCCAGGGTGGGATCCTGGCCCCTTCCTGGGCGATTTCACGGGGAGCGCAACTGCACTTGTGGAAATTTAGCGTGCAAACTGAACATTATCTGCGCCATCTTGCCTCTCCCCAACGCCACGCATAGCGAATGCACGGCCGCCATTTTAGGCACCCCACTCTCTCTCCCCGCTCACTCTCGATCGCCAGCGCTTTCCCCTGGCGCTGCGAACATCCCCCGCGCGCTGGCCACCCCCGCTCTCTCATACAGGCCATAAACCCTCTCCTTCTGCGCGACCCTGCTACGGAACCACATCCGACCGACATCCCATACATGGTCATGCCTCTCCTTTGATAACCCCCTTCCTCTGCGCCCCATTGTCTGAACTGGTCCCAGGCCATCACCTAGCCCCGTGGATGCAGTTTATTGCCCCTACTGTAAGGGAAACACCCCGCATCAAAGGGATTACAGTAGATCAAAGCCCCTACCCCCTGAGACCCGGCCGGTTGCACACACCCAAGGGAATTAGCGGAATTCCCTGCTGCGCGATAGCCATCTCCCACTGCGGGTAGGGTGGGAACCTCTACTGTAACTATGTGTGGGATCGGATCTGAGCCGGGGCTTCAGGGGAGGTTCTTTCAGGCATCAAGAGAATCTCAAGAATGTACTATATGTAATAAAGCAATAAACCGGTGTATAAGAGACCAGGTCTCAGAGATGCGGTTAGAGCACCTCGTGACGATACCTTGCTGTCTGATCTGATGTGTTCTGCTCCGACGGAATAAAACTTTGTTTCCTGCCTTCCAGTCTCCGGCGCCTGCCTCTTTCATTGGTAAATTATCGAGTGGTATAAGAGGCGATTACCGCCGGGCAAATACTTGAAAGGTTATCGACTGAAACTGCCGCTACCATTTAACAATTGGCGTCCCAAACGTGGGGCCCATCAGCGACACGTGGATCCAGTGGGAGAGGTCCCGACGACAGAGTGAACGACTGCAACGATCGGGAGAGCTCCTGCCCAATAGACCCTCGTCTGGCAGCCGATCATCCGAACTTCACTGATTCCGAGCAGACCTCTCTCGAGTGATCTACGGTCCTGACTGGGAACCATCAGGAGTGCCGCGGCAAATACGGAGAGTAGAGGACGATCGGGCGCTGGAGGCGGAAGACGAGAAACTGTCCACGCGGTCCGGGTAAGGTCGTGATACACGACAAAATGCGAAATAATTGATTGATTGTTTAAAGCTTTGGAAATACTAGTATTGCTCATTGATTGTGCTCATTGATTGTTCTCTTTGAGATATTCGCTGTCTACAAACGGGGAGGAGTAGAAATACTCTCTCTCTCTCTCTCCCTTTGCAGATAGTGAAGGGTAGGTAACGCAGACTTTTGTCCCCGTTGAAACCCGTCGTGCCTATCTTTATCTCCCCATTGATTGATTGTCCGAACATTGATTGTTTTGGAGAATAGTGCTTTTTGAGATATTCTCTGTTTGCAAATAACGTAGAATAGGAATATTCTGTCTAGTCTTTGCAAATAGTGAAGGGTAGGTAATGCTGACTTTTGTCCCCGTTGAAACCCGTCATGCCTATCTTTATCTCCCATTGATTGATTGATTGATTGTCCGAACACTAGTTGTTCGATATTGGTTCTTTGGAGGTATTCTCTGCTTGCAAATAACGAAGAATAGAGATATTCTGTCTAGTCTTTGCAAGCAGTGAAAAGATAGGTAGTGCTGACTTTTGTCCCCGTTGAAACCCGTCATGCCTATCTTCTCCCCACTGATTGGTAGTTGGTTCTGCCCGGACCGCTTATTAGAGGTGAACCATCCGGCTCCACTGGAGGGCACCCCTAATAAGGACATGTTCACTAAATATGGACTAGTCGCCGTAGCTTATACCAAGCTATGGCATAAATATACAAAGAAGGACCCCGAGAGTCAGTGGCCACTGATGGGATCCTTCGACGACCATAAGATAGAAGCGCTAGAAATAGCTCTGCGTAGCAATAAGACGACGCCTACTATGCTTGACAGTATCGGCATGTGGCGCAAAGAAGCAACGCAACGGAAAAAGAGGGAAGAAGTAAAAGCAGAAAAGGAATTACGAAAGGCAGCTCACCTTGCCGCTAGAAAGTTAGAAGAAGACATAAAGGAGAGAAGGGAAACTAAACTAAGACAGGAGCCCGAAACCTCAGGCCAGTACGCTGTTAGGACCCCTTCATTGCTCTACCCTGAGTTGTCCTCCAAGCAGCGAACGAATGACGAATTACTGTTAGGTCCCCCGATCATTTACATGCCCCCTCCGTATGCACCCTCCCAATCAGTAGTGCAACACCCACAACCCCCGAACACGAACGAAAGCAGTACAGGGGCCTCGGCCCTCACGGCCTCCGCGCCGGCTGAGCCTCTTGTACTGAACCCAATGTCGGTTGCAACGCTAGATGACCATGAGATGGGAAAGAAAGAGTCCACCAGAATTAATCGATTAACAAAGGATGAACGAGCAGGAATTGACAAGATAGTAGGGACACTGGTGGAGCGAAAAGAAAGTGAGGAGTATATAACAGACGTGTATAACTCGTATGCCGACAGCCGCAGACGACACTTCGTCGTACGGCTCTGTTATCACGCCCTGAATGCGTATGAGGAAAGATACCACGATAAAGGTCCCGATGGCTTAGCAGCCCTATATAGGAAGGTAGACATCGGAGAGGAAAGAGAGGGCGACGTTACGAACCTCTTCACTCGTACACTCGAGGTCTACCGACACCTTAAAGAACATGGACAGACCACCAAAGCAGAAACCCCCATAGCGACTAAGCCCCAGGAAGGAAGGGCTGATGCCATGATGCCCATTAAAGAAGCTGCCCCCTACTGGGTCCCCCCGCGAGGTCTGGGAACACATGACGACATCAACCACCAAGATGCGAAGGGGAGGGTTGTATATAACTGGGTCTACCAGCCGTGGGACCGGCAAGATATTTTGACCTTTAGAAAAACTCTACCCGACTTGAGAAAGAACCCGACTGCCTTCTACACTGAACTGGGTACAGCCTTAGGTTCTACGATTATGACTTTAGCAGATATCGACTTGTTCTTTGGGCTATGTCTGCCGGCTGATGTGTGGAAACAAATCCGGAAAATTGACCACGCTGAGCCGTTCGGATATACCTGGGTACAACTCAATACCATAGATAAGCAGCGAGAACCAGGACAGAAACCCCCAAAAGCCATATTAGAGCTCCCAGACAAGATTGTACTAAAACTGAAGACTCTAATCCCAGAAAGAAAGGTAGACAGGTCGATAGTAACGGCTTGCCGCCAGAAACCCCAGGAGGATGTGTCTGAATACTTCTCCCGATTCGAGACTGTGTTTTCCGATTACAGTGGCCAAGACATGACCACCGCAACCGGACATCACCTCTTTGTCCAGAATTATGTGAAGGGTCTGTCACAAGAAATCTCCCAGAAACTACAGACCAGCGAGAGTAGTTGGGCAGCCTCCAAACCCGCAGCAATTCTCCAGATGGCCCAATACTACGAAAATCAGAAAAACGAGAACGATAGGGCATCAGAGAAGAAGAAAAAGGAACTGGAGGAGAGGGTAATGATAGCACAGTTGCAAGGGGTGACCATAGGAAGGGAACCCCCGAAAGAGAATTACCACCCAACCGCCCCTAGAAAGCTACCCCCTAGAGACCATACACCTGCACCCTACAACGGACGGAGAGACTTAGATGGGAACCAATGTGCGTTCTGTAGAGGGTTCGGACACTGGAAATCCCAGTGCCCGGTCCTTCTGGAACTAAACAAAAATAGGGATCCCAGAGACACAGCATATGACCCCAGAAACAGAGGACAGGGACGAGGGCACACGAACGACGCAACCAACGTCAGGCCAGGCAAACCAAACACCTTTGACCGCCCCCGACAAAACCAGTGTCAGCAGTCCGACTATGAAAGCACTCATGACTTCGCATAGGACCGCCAGGGGCAAGGGAGGGATCCAGTCGAACTCCGTGTTGACCAGCAAGGTCCTTACGTCACCGCTAAGGTCTTGGGCACAAAATCTCCATTCCTGGTAGATACTGGGGCGACACGTAGTGCGTTATCTAAACGACTGATTCCTAGGGCACCCTTGTCTGGCTCACATGTAACCTCAATAGGCTTCGATGGAACGCCCTCCACTAACCCCTTATCAACACCAATCTCCTTTGACTTAGAAAATAACACCACTGACACGACCTTTCTGCTCTCCTCCAACACCCCCGATGCTATTATGGGACTTGATTTGCTAAAACATTTTCGAGCTACCATCAGATGCTCCCCAGACGGAGTTCGAGTCATCCTACACGATAACCCAGATCTGTCCAGACCCTGTCACACACGGCGTATGCTCTCTATAACCGATGCTGACATGTCCCTACTCGACACATTACCTTCACATCTATGGGCTAAAACCGACTCAGATGTAGGGCGCATGGTGATTGACCCAGTACATATAACCGTCCGACCAGACGCAGTACTCCCAAAGCTTCCACAGTATCGGATATCACCCGAAGGCGAGAAGGCATTGGTGGAAATCATCGAGTCCCTAGTCGAGGCAGGAGTGGTAGAAGAAGTAGTCAGTAATGTTTGCAACAGCCCTATCCTACCCATTGTAAAGAAGCAAGGCGAGGGAGATGAGAAAGCCTACCGTTTCATTGTTGATTTACGAGAGGTTAACAAAGTAGTCGTACCCCAGTACCCCGTGGTCTCAGACATCACCACCATCCTCACCCTGATTCCATCCACTGCCACCACCTTTACTGTTATTGATCTCAAAAACGCCTTCTTCTCCATCCCCATCCACCCAGACAGCCGTTACCTCTTCGGCTTCACCCTAAAAGCTCGTTCATACAGATTCTGTAGAGCACCCCAAGGCTACACTGAGAGTCCCAGCATTTATAGCCAAGCCCTCAAGAGACAGCTAGATGCAGTCCAACTACCCGATGGAGTGGTGTTGATACAGTACGTCGATGACATTCTTTTGGCGGCCGACACCACTCCACTTGCCATCACAGCCACCATTCACCTCCTCCGCTTCCTTGCGGAGAACGGTCACAAGGTCTCCAGAAAGAAATTGCAATTCTGCCAGCCCCAAGTAACGTATCTAGGCCACCTACTATCCAGGGACGGGAGGAAACTTACCCCTGACCGAATTCAGACCATTCTAGAAACCCCTGTTCCCAAAACTCAGAAGCAAGTGCGGTCCCTAGTGGGCCTCACCTCCTTTTGTCGACAGTGGTTGCCAAATTTCAGTCTTATCGTAAAACCTCTGCTTTCCCTGCTGGCTAAAGATACCCCCTTCCCCCTCCCCTGGACACCCGAATGTCAATCCTCCTTCAAAGAGTTACGAGACGCCCTCTGCTCGGCCCCAGTCCTAGGAACCCCAGACTACACTAAACCTTTCTCCCTCTACACCCACGAAAGGGAGGGATGTGCGTTGTCTGTCCTAACCCAGTCCATAGGCCCTAAGCAACGCCCTTGTGCCTACTTCTCTGCCACTCTTGACCCCGTAGCCAGAGCTTTGCCCGCCTGCCTTCGAGCAGTAGCCGCCGCTGCTGTCTCTATCCGGCAAAGTGAGGGGATCGTGCTCTCGAACCCCCTCACAGTATTGGTACCCCATGCTGTTGATACCCTCCTGAACCAAACCAAGACTCAACACCTGACTAGCGCACGACTGACTGGTTATGAACTGACTCTGCTTGCACCCCACATCACATTGAAACGATGCACCACTCTGAATCCAGCTACTCTACTACCTCTCCCTGACGCTGACCCCAATGCATCCCCTATACATGATTGAGTGACCCTCACCGACGAACAAACCAAGAGTAGGGTTGACCTCCGGGATACTGCCTTCCCGGACCCTGACGGAGAACTGTGGGTGGATGGCTCATGCATCAAGCTCCCCGATGGCACCACCTCAGCTGCCTATGCAGTCACCACAGCTCGAACAGTTGTTGAGACAGCCCGCATCACACAGCGATCCGCACAGGCGGCGGAACTAATTGCCCTCACACGAGCCTGCATCCTGGCAGCAGGGACAACCGCAAACATTTACACAGACAGTCAGTACGCCTTTGGGGTAGTTCACCACTTTGGGCTCTTATGGAAAGAGAGGGGATTCTTGACTTCTCATGGCACACCCATCCTGCATGGAGATCTAGTCTCTGCCCTGACCGAAGCAGTCCTCCTCCCCACACGGTTAGCTGTGATCAAATGCCAGGCACACAAGAAGGTGACAGACATTATAGGACAGGGAAATGCACTAGCTGACATTACTGCCCGAACCACAGCCGAGAATAGGTCCACGACCCGCATGTACGTGACCAGGTCACAAACTGAGAAATGGAAGGATGCTAGGGAAACGATTAGGGATATCCAACTAGCCAGCACACCACACGAATTAACTGAATGGGCCCGGGTGGGATTGAAGGACGATGACGGTTGTTGGCGAACTAAAGACTCGAACAAATGGTTGCTACCCGACTCATACTTGATCCCCATGCTGACCATGGCACACTCCCCCGCACACATAGGGTCTGCCCCCATGATCGAACTCATCTCCAAAGTCTGGCACAACGACAGAATACCAGACTCAGCCAAACGTCTGGTCCAACAATGCCTAGTATGCCTCCAACACAACCCTGGGAAAGGAACTGCTGTACCCCGGGGAGGGTTTGGGGTCCCCAATCACCCCTTTGAAGTCCTACAAATGGACTATGTCCAGCTAGAAAGGTGCCAAGGTTTAAAGTATGTACTTGTCATTGTGTGTGCCTTCAGCAAGTGGGTGGAAGCCTACCCAACCCATGACAACACCGCTATGACTACCGCAAAAGTACTACTGAAGGAATTCTTCCCCCGATACGGCCTTTGTCGAATTTTGTGGAGCGACAACGGCCCCCACTTCGTAGCCGAAGTTATCCAACTCATCTTAAAGGGGTTGGGTGTAAAACAGAAATTCCATGTGGTCTTCCATCCCCAATCTGCAGGCCTGGTTGAGCGACACAATGCCACATTGAAGCTTAAGATAGCAAAAATAGTCGCCACCACAGGACTAAGATGGCCAGACGCTCTCCCACTAGCATTGCTATCAATGCGTTCCACCCCCACCAAACACCACTTAACCCCCTACGAGGTCGTCTTTGGGCGGCCCATGAACCTTTGGACTGCACCAAAACCAACATCCATCCACGACGTCCCGGACGTCCTCATGTCTGACTATTTGTATAACCTAACTAAGACGTTGTCTGTTATCCATCAGCAGGTGCTGCACGCCATTACCGATGTTTCCAGGGGCCCGGGACACGACATCCAACCCGGTGACTTCGTCTTAGTGCGTAACTTCCAGCGCACCAAGAGTCTGGAGCCCCGGTGGACGGGCCCCCTGCAAGTCCTGATCACCACCCGAACAGCTCTTCGAGTGGAGGGGAAACGCAATTGGCTGCATGCACATCACTGCAAGAAGGTATCACCGACCCTGACAACCACGGACAACATCACCGCCCAAGAGGAACTTCTGGACAAAGACCGACCATCCCTGAGCCGCTGCCCGGATACAGAGACACTTGAATTGATTGAATATCCCGATCCCACTGTGCCATCCAAAGAAGGGTATAACTTGCGACGAAAGGAGAGAACTTCGGCTAAGCAGACCACAGGCTGAGTGGAAATCTCAGAGCGGTAGCCTAGTCACCTCAAAGGCCACCAGGAGAGAAACTAAAACAAAGTCTGTGGTTCTGCCCGCTACCGAGTCTCTTGAAGGTGATGGAAGCGCCCGACATGAAGATGATGGAAGCAACCGGACGCCCGAAGATCCACTACAAAAACCCAAAGACTGACCGAATGCACAGCTTTAAGACAATAGCACTTTTTATTACCCTTCTCTTTTGCCTTCTCCTCGTGGTCACCTTCTGGATCATGGAGGAGAGCACACCCGCTCATAAGACATTGCTGACCACCGTTCAACCTACCACCACGAAAGAACACCATCTGATCTCACTTTCACCCCAACTCCGAGAAAGGCGTAAGGAGTTCTGGAATAACTCTTTTGTGCAGTTGCTTCACCAACACAATCTTGCCACCAACGCCACTAACTGCTGGATCTGTGGATTGCTACCACATGCCACTGGGCACTCAATCCCTTTCATCCCTTCACCTTTTTCTGTCCATGGTTCCTGCCTCGCCTGGCTGATCCTCCTACAGGAGAGCTACAAGGACAATGCCACTTCCGGCAGAACCATGTCACACTTCTACCATGGGTTCTGGCTGAACAAAGCCGGTAGAACTTCCGCCCTCTTCTGCCCTCTGAGATCGAACACTTCCTTTCACATGGACATCCCCGCCAAAGAACGAGTTGAAATGCAAGTGTTCAACAATCCAGCCAGACCCACCTTCTCTTACCTCCGAAAGCGGGCGGCCGCCACCCTAACAGTGGCCCTGTCCGTCATCAACATCACTGGATCTGTATGCCTCGAAGGCCTGGGGGCACAGCTGGTGGGCCACAGCTCCTGCCTCATCACCCGAACATTGGACTCAGTTGACCCACCCTCCTTTGTTGCCTCCCCGAATATGTACTTCGTCTGTGGTACTAAGGCCTACACCTGGCTCCCGAAAGGTTGGGGAGGCACCTGCTACATCGCCTTCGTCCTTCCCCCGACATATGTGGCTCCAGCAAACCATCACCGACAGAAACGTGCCAAAGACATTGTACAAGCCGACTCCGCCGGAGCACAGTTCATGGACGCAGTAAAAGGTCTTGTTCCGCTCTGGGGTCCGATGGCAAACAGCCGTGCCATCCGCCACTTAACCCAGGCAGTCGAAACAGCAATGAACATTACAGCTGGCGCCCTCGCCAACAACACCGCTGAGCTTCAGGCCGTCCGCCTGGTGGCTCTCCAGAACCGCCTTGTTCTAGATGTGGTTCTGGCTGATCGTGGAGGAGCATGCCGCATCATTGGGTCCAGCTGTTGTACCTACGTACCGGATAACTCACCCTCAGTCTACAAAGCAATTGAACACCTCCACAGACTGTCCACAGAGGTCCATCAAGAGCAAGAAGAATGGTCACTGGGGAGTTGGTTTTGGGACACTATTAAAGGTTGGGGATGGAGGCTGTTTTCATTTATCCTCATACCAATCGTGATACTATGTGGATGTTGCTTGGGGATTCAGTGTCTGCCACCTTTATGTTCGCTTTTTATGAACTGCATCTGCCCTAAGACTTTGGACTTTGAAACAGAGCGGATGAAAGCTCTGAATGAGGTGGAGGTACGGGGTATTATGGGGATAGATCCAAACTAGGCAAGCTGGCGAGACATGTTAAAAGGGAGGACTGTGGAAATTTAGCGTGCAAACTGAACATTATCTGCGCCATCTTGCCTCTCCCCAACGCCACGCATAGCGAATGCACGGCCGCCATTTTAGGCACCCCACTCTCTCTCCCCGCTCACTCTCGATCACCAGCGCTTTCCCCTGGCGCTGCGAACATCCCCCGCGCGCTGGCCACCCCCGCTCTCTCATACAGGCCATAAACCCTCTCCTTCTGCGCGACCCTGCTACGGAACCACATCCGACCGACATCCCATACATGGTCATGCCTCTCCTTTGATAACCCCCTTCCTCTGCGCCCCATTGTCTGAACTGGTCCCAGGCCATCACCTAGCCCCGCGGATGCAGTTTATTGCCCCTACTGTAAGGGAAACACCCCGCATCAAAGGGATTACAGTAGATCAAAGCCCCTACCCCCTGAGACCCGGCCGGTTGCACACACCCCCGGGAATTAGCGGAATTCCCTGCTGCGCGATAGCCATCTCCCACTGCGGGTAGGGTGGGAACCTCTACTGTAACTATGTGTGGGAACGGATCTGAGCCGGGGCTTCAGGGGATGTTCTTTCAGGCATCAAGAGAATCTCAAGAATGTACTATATGTAATAAAGCAATAAACCGGTGTATAAGAGACCAGGTCTCAGAGATGCGGTTAGAGCACCTCGTGACGATACCTTGCTGTCTGATCTGATGTGTTCTGCTCCGACGGAATAAAACTTTGTTTCCTGCCTTCCAGTCTCCGGCGCCTGCCTCTTTCATTGGTAAATTATCGAGTGGTATAAGAGGCGATTACCGCCGGGCAAATACTTGAAAGGTTATCGACTGAAACTGCCGCTACCATTTAACACACTTGCCGACTTTACTTCTCCTGGGGCAGCCCCTGGGACCTGACCCACCCCGGGGGCATAGTTGCGACTGGCAGGGGAGCTCCACGCACTTCGTCATCATCCCATGAGAGGTCAAAGGTCGCATACCTTTTGGGAGGCATTTCTCGGCCCACAGGTTGTCGATTATCTCAATCTTCGCCTCTTCTGGGTGCCAGCCCCAGCCACTGGGAGCACTTTCCTTCGCCCTCCTGGTCTCACGGAGGGTGGATTCAGCAGTGAGCTGTCTTCACTGGCTCCCTGCGCCAGCCTTTCGCCTGGCTCTCTCCCTGGGCCTCTCTTCTCCTTGCGCAGAGGCCCAGGCTTATGGTCACTTGTCCTGGTCTCCCCTTTTGGTGCAAGTCAGGGTCCTGGGTCAGTCTGGAGGTTCTACTTTCCAGCTGCCCATGGTGCCAGGCTCCAGCACCAGTTGTCCTCAGAAGACCACACCCCAGAGAGAGCTCCTCTTCCTGTGCAACCTCTTTTAAAGAATTAGCGAGGGGGCTGGCAGGAAGTCTCTGTTTGCCCTATCACACAGCGACACATCACTTCTCTGTCCCTGCTACCTCCTTCCTGCCCATGCCTCTGGATTTGTTCAAAATGGCGTCGTCCAGGGGTCTCATGCCACATGGTTTCTGAGTGCCCCTTCCCCCCTTGCTGCCTTCCCTCCAGAGCAGCTTGGTGCCTGGCACCAGGTGACAGCTGCTGATGGATTAACCTGTAGCTCCACCTATCCTCTCTTCTTGGAGAGGAGGCCTTCGCCCTTGGAATGCTTGTCGTGCAGGGCTAGGCATTTAAGGTTACAGCTTCGGGAGGAAGGTAATTATTTAAGCCTGGCAGGGTCAGCCCCAGCCAGGCCCAGGTTATAAGCTGACTCAGAAAAATATGAAATTTCTGAATGACCCAAAAGCAGTACAAATATGACTTTGGACTCTGCAGAATACTTCTTCTCACTTAAGTTACAGTGGACTTTAGTGTGTATCTGGAATTTATAGGCCCTAGGAAAGTGAAACTAGCCAATGTGCTCCCCATCCTCATAGGAGAGTAACAGAGTGAAAATAGTAAAGCACACTGACTTTCCCTAAAATGTTTCTTCCCATTGTATAAAGCCTATTCCATGTCACCACCCAGTTCTGCATAAGTCCTGCCACACCATCCACTTTGTAGCTGCTCCTGGCGCTGCGCACGCCAGGAATCTCCCCTGCGCAGCCCTTACACTTGTGCACACGCATGTACACACGTGTCTGCATTTAACCAGCCCAGTGCCCCTTACTCTGGCTGTAGTGCAGCGGCCTACTTGCACCAGGGGATACCGGTAAAATACACATGCAGTCCCTTTTGTCATGAGTTCACTGTGGGTGAGTCCCAAATTATAAAGCTCTCACACAGTAAAAGTTCAACAAATAGGTGTTCAAAAAAGGGAAAAATCCGGGCGGCTCAGATGGTCAGAAAGACCTTCTAAAACCACTATATGATGTTTGCATAATACTTTGTGAGATTTTTTGCCTAAGGTATGGTCCTAAGTGCACCTTTACCAGTATTCATTGGTTGCATTCATGACCTGTGAGTTATGATGTTCTGACAGTGGCCTGATTGGCCCTGTAGTTTATATAATCCCTGTAAAGTGATACCTAGTGCCAGGTGGCACAGTGTATATATGTGATTGCGTTCTAATGTTTTTATACAAAGGCTATTTTTAAAGAACCCTGTGTGGAGTTTCTTTTTGTGGTGTGCCTAGTGTGTTGCTGCTGTGTGGGTGTGTTGAACAAACGCTTTACACATTGCCTCTGGGATAAGCCTGACTGCTCATGCCAAGCTGCCAAGGGGGTGAGCAGGGGTTCTCTTCAGTGTGTAACTCCCTTGCCCTGACTAGAGTGGTGGTTTCTGCCTGGCTTAAGCACATGCCCTAGCCAGCCAGTAATCTCATTTCTAACAAGAGGGTGTTTGGCAATTTCCACTACACCAATGGCTCCTATTTTTCCTGTGGCTTTTCTTGGTGATCCCTCCCCTTCACTCTCTA
This sequence comes from Triturus cristatus, assembly GCF_964204655.1. NCBI lineage: Eukaryota > Metazoa > Chordata > Amphibia > Caudata > Salamandridae > Triturus > Triturus cristatus. The sequence continues at coordinate 185,407,873 of NC_140593.1, read as the reverse complement.
ACACTGCTGTGTGTACGATTCCTCCCTTTATGTGGGTTTTCTCTCCCCTGTACTTTTCTCCCCACGCTCTCTTCACTCTCTTTCCCGAATCTGTCTTAGCCACCCTCACTTGTCTGGTACTAACTCTTCTACACGATTTCTTGTGTCTCCTTCTCTTTGAACATTCCCTGTTTCACTGCCACACTCACGTGAACTTGCAGCTCCTCTGTTCGTTTGTACCATGTCATGATTCTGGATATTGTCTTTATCCTGAACTCTCTCTCGTTTTTTTCTTTTCTTCATGAATTAGTCACCCACTATGTCTTGTCTTTCCCTTCCATCTTTCCCCTTCTTCTCTCTCCTTGTTGTGTCTTACTAGACATAGCAGAGTTGTCTTTCATGTATTATTTTATTAACTTCATAGTTGCAGGATGGTAAATATGTGCATCTGTCTATAAGTCTGGTTATCCTTACACTCCAGTCTCTTCAGCTCATACGCCAGCCCCACCAGGAGCAGCCTGCCTGCTGGTCAGCCTATCTCCAACTGTCACCACTCATCCACACAGGTACCCAAGCATTCCATGCATTACAGTCACACCAAAATTCCAATACCAACTCTCACGCTGTCTGAGAAGCAGGGAGACAGCTTGCCTGTGAAACATATACTAATACAATCAGGATATAACATATCCCCCTCCTTTTAAATGGAAAATAAAAAGAACTATAAAACATGAGAGAAACTATAAACAACCATATACATAAGCGGAGAAAAATTTAAAGACTCAGGGAAGCAAACTATACTACAACTTCGCAAGAGTCTGAACACTAAGAAATCAGAAAGGAGAGGTAAACATATTGGCAAGAAATAATAAACCCATCCGCCTCACAAAAAAACACTTCTGAAAAATGTAAGTAGAAAGGGTAGACCCACCTTTAGACAAACATCCATGACACAACTGTCAGGTGAAACCAAATGTGTAAGGGCCAAGACCCAAAAGATTAACCCTGTGTAAGGGTCTGAAACTAATGTGCACGTGTAGCACAAGGTGACTTAAACACAAAGTGTACAGGAAGTGAAGCGCAAAGCGGCTTGCACACCCAACAAGAACATGTGAGGCGCAAGGTGGCTTACACACTAGACAACACGTGTGGCGCAGGGCGATTTACACATACAACAACACGTGAGGCTAAGGGGGCGACTTACACACAAGACAATAACACATGAGGCGCAGGGTGACTTACATACAAGACAAACTGGAAGTGTAGCGCATGGTGACTTGCACACTGGACACGCAAGAGGTGAAGTGCAAGGCGACTTATACACTGACAAGAGCAAAGGTGTTGAGCATGACAACTAACACAATCACAAAACACAATATGTAACATAGTGAGAAAAAGGAACATGCAACATCTTTTCTTTTTGTATATTTAACTGTAACCTATCACCAGTGAGCGACCTCTCACCCGATAACTGGTACTCAGGCCAAGTACTTGTATTGAATACCCCAAATACAGAATAACTCTCTCAAATTAGAAGAACTACACTAAGAGTTAAACAACATAGCATGCCCACGAAACTTGAGTGTTGCAGACTGAGTACAAAGAAAATGTCAGTTTAAAAAGTCACACTGGTTTTACTGAAAGAAGGCATAGTCAAAATGAAAAACCACTCAAGAGCAAACCAAGAGCTTCTGTCCATCAGAATTTTGTCATTAACATGCACACGAAACACAAAGAAGAGAGTGTACTTGTAGTTTCGTGGTGCTCCACCAAAACCTTAATATATACCAAAAAAAAAGAGGTACGGAGCCGCAGTCCACCTGGATTCAGCGACGTCCACGGTCTCATTCTAATATCCATTACATTTTATTGAAAAAACAACGTGGTTGGCAGTAAACAAACAAACATGCTGGACACCACAGAACATTACGTGGCTCAGGCGCTTCAGTGGTGCCTCCAATCACAAAATGGCGGCACGCGGGAGACGCAATGCCGGATGGCTCAAGGCGCGCTCGTGATGCTAAACGTTGCAGCGCAGCCATACTGATGCGGTGAGAGTCTTTTGTCACAAATGAAGGCTATGAGACTCCGCGCCACCCCCAATGGTGCAGGTAAGATTGCGCGTGCAATCAATTGACTGGTGCCACTGTTTTTTAAAATGATGCGCAGCCGTTGAACTTCCACAGAAGCCACACACCAAAATGTTCCGATAGCATCAAGTCCTCTGCTTCCCTCACAGAACTTTTTATGCCAGGACATGAATGGTTCTTGAATTCATCTCTATTTATGCTGTCTTTTTTAAAAATTATTTTTATTAAGTACAATTACCATAGTAATACGACAGAATTACACATCATTATACTGAGCATGACCATCATTGTAATACAATAGTCGTACCTACCCCCTTCTATCTTTTCACTTTGCTCTAAATGTTCTATTGTACCCTCTTATTCTACTACTGGAGTCATTTGGTGGGTCGCCTATTGAGGTTCACAGATATTTACCCTATACTCATTCCATCTGTTCCATATTTGTGTCCATTTACTTGATCATCCCCTTGATTAGGACACCGTTTGTTCCATTAACATACACCAGTCAAGGTCTTTCTTCCATGCTGTAATAGTTGGTGTCTCTCGTGCTCCCCACAACCTTGCGATGTTGCGTTTTGCTACCAACATCCCCAGCGCCACCCAAGTCTTTTACTTGCTACCAAGATCTGTGGGTCACCAAATGTTCAAAAGGCATAGCTTTATCTCATGTTTTACTTGGGATCCCAGGACTTCTCCCATGCATCGAGTAACTGCAGACCAGTAACACTGTATGTGCACACATTCCCAGATGACGTGAACAAATGTGCCCTCCCTGTCGCATTTTCTGCCACAATGAGAGTCCTGTCTATACCCCATTTTTACGAGGGTAGGGCATGATAAATATAACCTGTGCAGTACTTTGAGTTGCACAAGTTTTAGTCTAGAGGAGATCGCCGCCTCCGGGGGGAAGCTAAGGCTACCTGCCTGTCCTCATCTTCAATTTCTCCCACAGCAGTCACCCAGTGTCCGTGCAGCCACAGGAGGGGATCAGTCATGCTGTTAATTAACTTCTGATAAGTCAATGATATGGCTTTTCGAGGCATATGTCCGTCTAGGATTCTGTCTTCCAGCGGAGTGGATTCTACAAGGGATTCCCCTTTTGCGGTGTGCCATATACAGACCGCGTGGTCAGTGGGGCCAGACAGGCACAGTTTTGCTGGGTTTAAATATAGCACTCTCGTATAATCACCACCCGGGAGGAGCCAACAGCAGCCAAAGATCCATATTGTACCCGGGGTCATTGCGGGGTCTTTATAGCTGCAAGTTGCGCAGCCCAGTAGTACCTGCGCAAGTCCGGCAGTCCTAAACCACCACCTTACCAGCCTCTTATCAACGTCTGTGTTGCAATGTGGGCGGTTTCCTTTCCCACAGGAGTTCTCTTTGCTCATCTTCGATGGCCCTGAAATAGTTGGTTGGATTCGGGTGTGGCGAGTTTTGCAGTATATATAAAAAACGCGGCAGAGACATCATTTTAAATAAAGCAGCTCGGCCCAGCAGGGACAAGGGAAGAGTTTTCCAGTGCCTGATGTTGCTGTTTAGTCACTGCACCGGGGGTCGGAGATCCTGTTTGTAGTATAACGCTGGATCTTTGGTGACATGCACCCCCAGGTATTTGAATCCACCCTGTGCCTCTTCTAACTAATGGTTGTGAGGTAGGGAGGGAAACGTCTCTCTCAGCACATAAATGACTGATTTCCCCCAATTCATGGTGTATCCAGAGTAGTTACCAAAATTTGTGAAAATATGGAGTGCTCTATTTAGTGAGGCCCTCGGTGAGGCCGAATGCAAAAGTACGTCATCGGAATACAATGAGATGCGGTCTTCCCAGTCCTCCGACCGTCTTAGGCCCCTTATGATGGGATCCTTCCGTATCCACCATGCCAGCGGCTCAAGCATCAGAGCGAAGAGTAACGGGGACAATGCGACAGCTCTGTCTGGTTCCTCTTTCAAGAGTGAATGTCGATGATTTTCGGTTATTTACTACCACTTGTGGAAGTGGCTCAGTGGAAAGAAGTTGGATCCAACCTGAAAATTGGGGACCAAATCCCATTTTTTTCAGTAACGCATACATATTCTCTTTATGCAGTCTTGATGAAGTGGTATGTGCGTCTCAGTTCTGGTTCCACCAGGGACATCTTAAGGATTTGAGGGCCCTGGCCCAAACATGTTTTGGGGGCCCCTGTTTGGAACAACTTTCAATTATAATCCAATTTTAACTCTTTCATGCCCTCTTTGGACAGGTCCCTGTCAGTACACATTCTAAAGGTGTTTACATTTAATATTCCGGGATAGTGATGTGTGTTTTCAATATTGTAACATAGCAGCAGCTCACTATTATTACTGCAAATAATCTCTGTGACACCTTCCTATTTCTCATATGTTAGGTCCTGTTTTTAACTAAAAATAAATACATTGAAGGAAAATGATATTTAAAACATTGGACCCAATTCACAAACGTAAGGTGGGAAGAAAGTCTAACTTTACGACTTTCAGAATTCACAAAGAGCATGTACGAGTAATAAAGTTAGGAATTTGTCTCAGTTTTGGTCTCAATTAAACTTACGACCAAAACTTAAGTTTAACTGAACCAAAAGTCTAACTTTACTACTCGTAAATGCCCTTTTGTGAATACCAAAAGTCATAAAGTTAGACTTTCGTCTCAGTTTACCTTTGTGAATCGGGGAAATCTGTTATACTCTCTTCAGAACAGAGCTGACTCTATCCGGAAGCCCCCTGAAAGGCTGGGGCCCTGGGCCCAAACCAACTTTGGCCCTGCCTTAAAATGTCTCTGGGCTCCACAGATCTGGAAGTAGCTGCCCCTTGATTTTTCGCCATATTTCTAATTTTGAGACTGTCGCATATGGGCCCTGTCCATTTAGTGTGCCAAGATTTATTTGCTTTGGATCATCCAATTTTTACACCTTTATTGTGAGTGAATTACACTGCCAGTAATTGCATGGTAATTGGATTGTACATGAATATTGCCAGTCTCTGCCTTTTAAGACAAGGCTGCTGCAATGCAGCTATGGTAAGGGGCACTGCGTTGGTTATATGTGAACACATTTGCACACACCTGTGTGCATGTATGTAGGCTGCACATTAGAGACTACAGTCATGCACAGCCTTGTAGCTGCACACACAGGTAGCCTACCTGTGGGAAATTTAAATGGGAAATTTGACCTGTCAAATTAACCTCTTTTGACAGGCCTACACCTTCCTTTTAATTATTAATAAGTCACTCATATGTACGCCTTATTGCCCAAAAATGCAGGATGCATGATATTTACAAGTAGGACTTGTAGAAGTTAGTATTGAACATGTCCTTCAGTGAAATTTCCTCACACACTATTTTCATTGTAGCTAGGCTGGCTACTGCCACATGAAATCACTGGGTGTTGAACCTGGTCTTCTCTGCAGGATCACCCCCAAATATTTTGCCTACCTCCATCCATTGTTTGCTGAATTCGTTTTTGTTGGCTTTAGGATTATGTGCACTTTACCACTACTAACCAGTGCTAAAGTGCTTATCCTCTTTCCCCAAAACATGGTTAAAATGGCTTATAGGAAAACATTGGGGATTCCTTATTATATTTAATAAGATGTCATTTCCAATTGGGAGCTGGTGGCTATCTTAATGGTAAAGGCAGATTTTTCATTACAATTTTGCAAATGCCCCTTTTAGAAAGTTGGCATTTTCCTTCCCTTAACCCTTTTGTGGCTGTAGCCTGTCTTGTGTCACGTGACTGGGTGTAACTGACAGTTAGATTTGTGAATTCCTCCCAGACAGTCTTCAACATAGGGATTAGGTGTACCTGAATGCACCATCTGCTGGTAGGATGGGGGCAGAGCTAAGCACAGCCCCACTTACATCTGAATAGCCTATGCTCTACCTTCACACCAAGGGCTTAATAACCCTGAATTGTCACTTCAGCCAGCTTGGAGCCAGGGCATGGGAGGCAGTGAATTTAATGCACTTCAAAGCCACTTTCTAGAAGCTTCTTCCAGCTTCCATAAGGAGGGCACCGGGGTGATATAGACTAGGGGTGGGTGGAATTTGCGCAGTCGCGCTACGCAAAGCTCCACGAAACGGTAAAAATTCTCTGCGAGCACGCAGAGTTCCGCAAACACGCAGAATTGTTTGTTCTGCCCGTTCGCGATGCGTTTTTCCTGTTTGCGAATGCTTTTTGCGTGCTCGGGGGGAAATATCTCGTGAACACGCATTTTTAAAGCGCGAACAAGCAAAAAATTCCGTGAAGCTGCGGATCGCGGAATTTTTGGCAATTCCGCGTTCTCTGCTCAACACGAAATTACCCAATTTCCGCAAGCGGAACCGAATTTACCGCCCAGGCCTAATATAGACATGTGGTTTGCTGCTTCTGAAGTTGCACTCAAGGTACATAAGATCCAGGTACTGGGGGGTGGGAGGGTAGCCTGAGGAAGCATATGACCATGGTGGTGAGGGATATACACCTGTACATTAGAGGCAGAGGGTGAGACCAGGTATGCCCCCATGAAGGAAATCTTTGTTGCTGAATTTGGGCTGATCCCTGAGAAGTACTGCCAGAGGTTCAGGGATAACCACTGTGAGAGGTTGGCCTGGCATATGCTGGTCACTATTTATAGTGGCCACCTTGCACCAGTCCAATTCGACTCTTATGGTAGATAGGTTTAAGACAACCTTTTAAAGAAAGCTATCCTAGTGGTAGCTGTGGAGAGCAGCCTTCAGGCTAAGTCTCAGAGGAATGTAAAGCAGCTTGTTTTACCTTATAATCTCTTGAATTACCAAATGAAAGGACACCACACAGGTATATATATCAAATACATATGTATTTATTTCTAGATACACTCTACCAATCTCTTTATTCTCATAAAGAGAAGCCAGATACACATTCAAAATTCAACGTTTCTCAATAAGTTAAGCACAAATATGGCTGGAGTCCTAGGGGCGTACCAGACCATATACTAAAAAAATGGGTTAGGAAAGTCGACTTGCAAAATGACAAGGCCTAGGGCCTGTAGAATCGCTGGGGCTTCACCACTGCAGTGAAAGCAGGTAAGTAGTAGGCCCACGGGAGATGCGTGCAGTGTGTGAACACAGCCACGGGTTCCCTATTGATTATAATGGAGCAAGTTGCGGTTTGATTTTTAAAGCTTTAGGGTACTTCGAGGAAGTCTACAAGCAAGCCACTTACAAGGTAAGTAATTCGAGGGCCAACACACACTAGGGCACTGGAGTGCATGAGTTACCTCACCTAGGGAAGCCGGGTGCATAGGTGTCTTTTGGTGTCGGGTCGCGTCGCGATTCGAGTTGCAGATGACCTGAAAATTGAAGGGACAGTGTTCAAAGTCACTTGCCAGTGACCGGTGGCCAGGAAGATGGATGACCACAGATGTCGGGTGATTTCAGGTCGTCTATGGTGTTTTGACTCTTCGCTCACGAGGTCCAGGAGAGTTCGACAATAATCAGCAGCTGGATTCGGAGTGTCCCGAAATGTCTGCAGCTGACTGCTGTATCAGCAACCAGATTGGAGCCAACAAGCCTTGGCAACTGCAAGTCTCGTGTAGAGTGAAGAAAGTCGATGGTGCAGACCAGCAAGGTCTGAGGGACTCACTCAGTGAGGGTAAGTGAGGGCAGGCCTGGAGCAACCAGGGGAGCCCTTTGAGTTGATAGGAAAGTCTTCGGGGGACCCACAAGCCAACAGGCAAGGGATTGCAAAGGTGCCGCTTCAGGAAATGCTTCACAGGAGTCCACGGTCACTCGGGATGGGGTAGGCCTCTGATTTTCACTGCAAATCCTGCTGGAGGCTTGCACCACAAATGTTCTAATGCACAAGTTCGTAAAACGTCGTGAAGGGGTTGTACTTGACAATAGTGTATGGTCCCTTGGTATTGCTGTTCCTCATCACTCGTGGGGTCCACTTGCCACAGCTCGGCTGGGGACTCACAATGGCCTTTGAGAAGTCAGGAAATACACTTCCAGGGCTGCAGGGACTTCGAACTCCAGCGGGAGCGGGAACGTTTGCGACCGTTGATTAAGGTTTTTGGTGCCTGCCAAGCAGGGGAGTCACTCCTTGACTCCAAGGGAGATTCTTCTGTCTTCCAAAGGCAGTGGAACATCGAAGGGCCTGGATTCTTCTTTGTAGAGTGTCGTCCAGGGTTATCTGTTTTGCAATGGCAAAGTTTGCTTTCTTATACTTAAGATAGGGGAGGGACTAGCTCTATGACCACTCCTCTAGGAGGGTCAGGGGAGGGGGTGGTTACACCCACTTCCCTTTGTCCAGATTCGCACCACAGCAGGGGCAGGTAGCCCCTGAACCGGTTTGAGCTGGCATATGCACAGAGGAGCCTACTGCTCCCCCAGTGCAGGACTTCAAAGTACTCTAGGAGTGCACCCACCCAGCCCCAATACACTAAATCCTGTCTGAAAGGTGGTGACACCTCCCTGTGACAGGATGCCTTTTGTTGGGCTTCCTCCACTGCGAGTTTCAGTCAGCAGCAGGAGGGCAGCCCAGTGTCTGTGCTGGTGGCATCCATTTTGTGATGCCAGGGCTCTTTCAGATTTCTGTCGTTTTACATGTCGTCCCCCTCTAGAAGGGTGGGATCATGCTTCCTCATCATGGACTGATGTGGCGGTATGATTCCAAGTTGTTTGACACCAAACACGACATGTTTTGATGCAGTCATTCCAAAGTTAGCATTTTAATGCACTTAAGAGTATATGGTTTAACCGCATCCACAAACAGCCATAGAGAATAGACTCTGGTAGCTGCAGAGGGGCCCTGCTCATGCAAAGACACTCCCTCACATTGTAAACCAAGCACCCTGCCCTCAGGATTGATAGGGCCTGCCATAGGGGTGGCTGATTATATATATATATATATATATATATTCAGTGAAAAAACCATAGGTTTCACACACGTTATAGTTAGGAATTAGCATTTAAAAAACCTTAGAAATTCAGTGAAAAAAACCATAGGTTTCACACATGTTATAGTTAGCTGGACATTTTACTCGTAAAAAACCATTGAAATTGCCCCGTTATAGTTAGTTCAGCTAACTATAACTCGCGCGCCCGCAATGCACTGCTGATGACGTCACATATTACATCACTCATGACATGGTCAGTGACATCACTCATGACATCACTGATGACATCTCAAATGACATCACTGATGACATCATCCTTGTGATAGAGTGGCAGACCTCCTCTCACCCTAATATAACCTTTGATACACACATACAAAAATAGAGACTAAAATTTACAAAAGAATGGACATACCAATAACAGTTACAACAACCTCTTCAGTAATTCTAAGATCCACATACACATCCATTCATTCACCAACAGTTCAATACAGTCACTCATACATGTACTCACTTATCATATGTACTCATACACCTATACATCCTGTTACACAATGCCACTTATCCATAGAGCTACTCACACACATAGTCACACATGCTAATAAAGAATAAAACATACATTTACTTGCATATACAGTTATTCACACACCACCACACTTACTTCTACGGAAACTTACACATACTTAGTCTTTTAAACAATCACTTATAGAAACACATACTTATTCATACAGGAACTCTTCCAATGTCTCACTCTCACATATACTCACTTATTTACACCAATAGTCACATATACTAGTTTAAAACATATGTAGTTACTCATAAAGACACTATTGAGACAGTCATTCACTCACTAACACACCCATACGCACACTCATCCACCCATGCAGTCCTGCACACATGCTCTGATCAACACATACAAACAGTGAGTCAATCATTCATGCACCTATGCACTACGTAATACCCCCCACCGAACCATGCAGACACTCAGACTGATACTCAAAAAACCAACTAATATCCTATATAGACACCCATGTAGATACTCACCAACCCATGCAGCCACTTATACACAAAGTGAGAGACTGATACAGATATTTATATATTTAAACATTACTCACTAAGCCATGTATTCACTATGATACACTTAATCAGTCAGTTACACAATCAATTTTTCAATAAGAAATCATCCATTTAGACAGTAATATACCCATTTATTCTTTCATCGACCTTGAGATATACATATATAAAACATATTTAATTTTCAGAAAAACACACATTCACTGGATGATGTCATCAGTGATGTCATTTGAGATGTCATCAGTGATGTCATGAGTGATGTCACTGACCATGTCATGAGTGATGTAATATGTGACGTCATCAGCAGTGCATTGCGGGCGCGCGAGTTATAGTTAGCTGAACTAACTATAACAGGGCAATTTCAATGGTTTTTTACGAGTAAAATGTCCAGCTAACTATAACATGTGTGAAACCTATGGTTTTTTTCACTGAATTTCTAAGGTTTTTTAAATGCTAATTCCTAACTATAACGTGTGTGAAACCTATGGTTTTTTCACTGAATTTCTAAGGTTTTTTAAATGCTAAGTCCTAACTATAACGTGTGTGAAACCCATGGTTTTTTCAGTGAATTTGCAAGGTTTTTTAAATGCTAATTGTTTTTTTTTTCTTCTATTTTTTTTAACATATTTTATTTTAATTTTCTTACCTTTTATAAAGACTATGGTTAAATTTTTAAAATTCTTTAATATGTTTTTTTTAATATATTTTTTAAAATAAACATGTAAAATTTATTTGCAGTACTTTTTTTTTTTTTATTATTATTTTTTTAGTACGCGTACCGTAAGCTTCTGCACCAAAAAAAGGCTCCCCCTTTCCTTCTAATGCAACTGTGAAATCACCAGAGTAATACGCAATAAATCTCTGCCTGTAATTACTATTTCCACACAGAGTCATGTTTTCACATTAGTCACAAAACGAAATTTCTTTGCCAATTTGAAAGCACACTTACTGCTCTTTTTTTTTGGCAAGTGAAAATCACTTTTACAGACTGACACATTATGAAACCACTTTTTTGATTTTCTTAAATGCACATGTCCAAACTGCTTTTTCAGACCACCACCATGTGTAACCTGGGTGGCTGCCTACATTCCAGCAAGGGCAACCAGCCTTAGTGATGCTGAATGTATTTGCATTACTGAGTCCAACCTCAAACCCTTAAACTATTCTTTTTTTTTCCAGTACACCTTAATTTATTGTGAAAACATAGTCCATATTATTTTACATGTTCCTCACATTTAAATTTCTCCCAAAACAGAAAATGATAAACGCAACTTCAACAAAAAGAATTTCCATTTCTATTATTCATTTCTTAAGTTACCACATACATCCCCTCTCAAACTCATAACTCACCTTTAAAATTAGTTAGTTGTGAAAGAAATGTGGCACTCAAACAGCAGATTATCAGAGCCAGGATCTCTGTTGTGTTCACCTCTCTCCTCTCAGCAGAACCAGATAATGGCAAACTTTCCCTCTATTTTTCCACACATATACATTAGGGGTGGGCGGAATTTGCGGAATCGCGTTACGCAAATCTCCGCGAAACGGTAAAAAATCTCCGCGAACACGCAGAAATTCCGCGAACACGCGGAATTGCTTGTTCGCTATACTTTTTTCCTGTTCGCGATCGCTGTTTGCGTGCTCGGGGTGAAATATCTCGCGAACACGCATATTGAGAACGCGAACAAGCAAAAAATTCCGCGAAGTCGCGAAATGCAGATTTTTGGGCAATTTCGCGTTCTCCGCGGAACGCGAAATTACCCAAATTCCGCAAATTCCGCGAACGGAACGGAATTTACCGCCCAGGCCTAATATACATGTAAGTTTCAAATCTCAGTGCTTCCCCCTTTTTTTCAAATGTAATCACACATTTCTATTGGTTGAAAACCAACCCTTTTCCAAAAGTACCCTGCCCCCAACTTGACTTCTGCCTAGTACCCTTCCCCCAACTTGACTTCTGCCTGCTACCATAGCAACAGCTCATGGAACACTGCTGTGTGGAGTTAGGTCAGAAGTTCGCCACACAATGTTTCAATTCCACAGAGCAAGAGTGCTTGACTTTTCAAACCTAACAGCAAATCCATAGTACTGTTCTTTGGTAACACATTTTTCTGTACCAATACAAAACATGCTTCTATTAATTTACACATACAGCCTAGTTTTTATTCTAGAATGGTATGAAACAGCCAATCAGTTCTTTTTGTTTTGAAAAAAATATGTATGCCTCCATTTCCAAACTGTCTTTCTTTTCATATTGCCATTCTACTGAAAGACACCTCCTGAGTGCATCCAGTTCTCCTTTGAAGATGTTCACAGTGTGGATTGTAGGACACAGCTATGTCTTCTGGAGTGAAAAGTTTGCAGAGAAAACAGATATGGTGAGAGACCTTGCTTTGCCAAATGTAGACATTAAATGGATTGGTCAGAGAGGGTTAAAGTGGCACCAGTTGATGCCATTGGTGAAATCCTTCATGCAAATCCAACACCCTGACCTCATAATAGTGCACTGTGGTGGCAATGACCTAGGCACTTTGACTGGGGTAGGTCTGGAAATGCTTATGAAGGACACCTTTGCACAACTGTTTTCACTTTTCCCTAAAACTGCCTTTGTGTTTTCCAACATATGCCAAAGGCAAAAATGGAACTGGTCCAATCATTTCTGTCCGCAGATTGACAAAGCAAGAAAGCACGTCAACAAATCTGTTTCTGCTTTCCTCCGTGACTATGGTCTGGGTGCCATTTACCACAACAACTTGCGTTATGACATGCAAGACATTTATAGAGGAGATGGTGTGCACTTCAATGATGAAGGGAACAGAGTCTTCCTTTTGAACCTTAGACTCTGCATCGGTACTTACTTGTAAGTACCACTTAAAAAAATGACTTCATAAACACAACAGCTCTTTTTAGAGCTCCCTAATATCTAAACTCTTAATTCTGCATTTCATTTATTTTTTTTTATTTTTTTTTTACCGTACGCTTACCGTACGCGTACCCCGTGATTTTTAAAAAAATCAATAAATGTTTTTTTTGTACTTTTCTGTCCTTCTTTGACCCCCTTACAAATGTTAGGGGGTCTGTAACTCTCCTCATTGCCCCCTTTTCTTGTTTTCACTCTTTTTTTTCAGAGTGAAATACACAAAATGGCGGCCGCCGCTTCCTGGTTTCGGCCGATTCGAATGTTTACTAAGATCTAAGGGCCAATCAGAATCTCGCTCGCGCACGCCATTTTTCTTCCGTACGCTTACCGTAAGCTTACCGTACGCGTACCCCGTGATTTTTTTAAAAAACAATAAATGTTTTTTTTGTACTTTACAGTCCTTCTTTGACCCCCTCACAAATGTAAGGGGGTCTGTTACTCTCCTCTTTGCCCCCTTTTCTTGTTTTCACTCTTTTTTTCAGAGTGAAATACACAAAATGGCGGCCGCCGCTTCCTGGTTTCGGCCGATTCGAATGTTTACTAAGATCTAAGAGCCAATCAGAATCGCGCTCGCGCACGCCACCGTACGCTTACGGTAAGCGTACGGTAAGCGTACCGTAAGCGGGCTCAGATATATATATTGATTTAAAGGCTATTTTCTCAGAATCTACTGAACAGATTTACACCAAACCTACAAAAGGCACTTCCTTGACCTAGGGACTACCTCTCTGCCAAATTTCGAGTAATTCTGTTCAGCCGTTCGGGCTGTAGCTCGTTCTAAAGGTCCTATGGAAAAATGCATGGGGAAAACACGTTTTGGGACCCCCCTTTTATCTCAGCCCCCGCTTGACGAATCCCCCCGAGACTTTCAGGGTAGGAGCGGAGCGTAGCGCCCCACCTATTTTGAGAAATTCGCGAGGATTCGTCAACCGGCGCCAAAGTTATTCAAAATAGAATGTTGCGGATTTCCTATGGAAAAGGGGTCCTAACTATAACTACCTACTGGCGACCGCCAGTAGGTAATATATATATATTACCTACTGGCGGTCGCCAGTAGGTAGTTATAGTTAGGACCACGTTTCCATAGGAAAACCTCAACATTCTACTTTGAATAACTTTGGCGCCGGTCGACGAATCCTCGTGAATTTCTCAAAATAGGTGGGGCGCTACGCTCCGCTCCTACCCTGAAAGTCTCGGGGGGATCCGTCAAGCGGGGGCTGAGATAAAAGAGGGGTCCCAAAACGCGTTTTTCCCATGCATTTTTCCATAGGACCTTTAGAACGAGCTACAGCCCGAACGGCTGAACAGAATTACTCAAAATTTGGCAGAGAGGTAGTCCCTAGGTCAAGGAAGTGCCTTTTGTAGGTTTGGTGTAAATCTGTTCAGTAGATTCTGAGAAAATAGCCTTTAAATCAATATATATATCTGAGCCCGCTTACGGTACGCTTACCGTACGCTTACGGTAAGCGTACGGCGGCGTGCGCGAGCGCGATTCTGATTGGCTGTTAGATCTTAGTAAACATTCGAATCGGCCGAAACCAGGAAGCGGCGGCCGCCATTTTGTGTATTTCACTCTGAAAAAAAAGAGTGAAAACAAGGAAAGGGGGCAATGAGGAGAGTTACAGACCCCCTAACATTTGTAAGGGGGTCAAAGAAGGACAGAAAAGTACAAAAAAAACATTTATTGATTTTAAAAAAAATCACGGGGTACGCGTACGGTAAGCTTACGGTAAGCGTACGGTAAAAAAATAAAAATAGATAAATGAAAAGCAGATTTAAGAGTTTAGAAATTAGGGAGCTCTAAAAAGAGCTGTTGTGTTTATGAAGTCATTTTTTTAGTGGTACCTACAAGTAAGTACCGATGCAGAGTCTAAGGTTCAAGAGGAAGACTCTGTTCCCTTCATCATTGAAGTGCACACCATCTCCTCTATAAATGTCTTGCATGTCATAACGCAAGTTGTTGTGGTAAATGGCACCCATACCATAGTCACGGAGGAAAGCAGAAACAGATTTGTTGACGTGCTTTCTTGCTTTGTCAATCTGTGGACAGAAATGATTGGACCAGTTCCATTTTTGCCTTTGGCATATGTTGGAAAACACAAAGGCAGTTTTAGGGAAAAGTGTAAACAGTTGTGCAAAGGTGTCCTTCATAAGCATTTCCAGACCTACCCCAGTCAAAGTGCCTAGGTCATTGCCACCACAGTGCACTATTATGAGGTCAGGGTGTTGGATTTGAATGAAGGATTTCACCAATGGCATCAATTGGTGCCACTTTAACCCTCTCTGACCAATCCATTTAATGTCTACATTTGGCAAAGCAAGGTCTCTCACCATATCTGTTTTCTCTGCAAACTTTTCACTCCAGAAGACATAGCTGTGCCCTACAATCCACACTGTGAACATCTTCAAAGGAGAACTGGATGCACTCAGGAGGTGTCTTTCAGTAGAATGGCAATATGAAAAGAAAGACAGTTTGGAAATGGAGGCATACATATTTTTTTAAAACAAAAAGAACTGATTGGCTGTTTCATACCATTCTAGAATAAAAACTAGGCTGTATGTGAAAATTAATAGAAGCATGTTTTGTATTGGTACAAAAAAATGTGTAACCAAAGAACAGTACTATGGATTTGCTGTAAGGTTTGAAAAGTCAAGCACTCTTGCTCTGTGGAATTGAAACATTGTGTGTCGAACTTCTGACCTAACTGCACACAGCAGTGTTCCATGAGCTGTTGCTATGGTAGCAGGCAGAAGTCAAGTTGGGGGAAGGGTACTAGGCAGAAGTCAAGTTGGGGGCAGGGTACTTTTGGAAAAGGGTTGGTTTTCAACCAATAGAAATGTGTGATTACATTTGAAAAAAAGGGGGAAGCACTGAGATTTGAAACTTACATGTATATGTGTGGAAAAATAGAGGGAAAGTTTGCCATTATCTGGTTCTGCTGAGAGGAGAGAGGTGAACACAACAGAGATCCTGGCTCTGATAATCTGCTGTTTGAGTGTCACATTTCTTTCACAACTAACTAATTTTAAAGGTGAGTTTAGAGTTTGAGAGGGGATGTATGTGGTAACTTAAGAAATGAATAATAGAAATGGGAATTGTTTTTGTTGTAGTTACACATGGTGGTTTCATAATGTGACAGTGTGTAAAAGTGATTTACACTTGCCCCGAAAAAAAAAAGAGCAGTAAGTGTGCTTTCAAATTGGCAAAGAAATTTCGTTTTGGGACTAATGTGAAAACATGACTCTGTGTGCATAGAAGAATTATAGGCAGAGATTTATTGCGTCTTGCTCTGGTGATTTCACAGTTGCATTAGATGGAAAGGGGGAGCGAATTTTTTGGGGAAGAAGCAGAGGCTTAGCACACACCCATGTGCTTGCCATGTATAGTCATGCACAGTATTTAGAAGCCAGTGGGGTTTTCAGGTTTAAGTCTGTAATGCAAATACATTCAGCATCACTAAGGCTGGTTGCCCTTGGTGGAGTGTAGGCAGTCACAGAGAATGCACATGGTGGTGGTCTGAAAAAAAAACAGCTTGGACACGTGCAATTAAATAAATCAAAAATAGTGGTTTCATAATGTGTCAGTCTGTAAAAGTGATTTCAAATTGTAAAAAGAGATTTTCACTTGGCCCGAAAAAAAAAGAGCAGTAAGTGTGCTTTCAAATTGGCAAAGAAATTTCGTTTTGGGACTAATGTGAAAACATGACTCTGTGTGCATAGAAGAATTATAGGCAGAGATTTATTGCGTCTTGCTCTGGTGATTTCACAGTTGCATTAGATGGAAAGGGGGAGCGAATTTTTGGGGGAAGAAGCAGAGGCTTAGCACACACCCATGTGCTTGCCGTGTATAGTCATGCACAGTATTTAGAAGCCACTGGGGTTTTCAGGTTTAAGTCTGTAATGCAAATACATTCAGCATCACTAAGGCTGGTTGCCCTTGGTGGAGTGTAGGCAGTCACAGAGAATGCACATGGTGGTGGTCTGAAAAAAAAACAGTTTGTACACGTGCAATTAAATAAATCAAAAATAGTGGTTTCATAATGTGTCAGTCTGTAAAAGTGATTTCAAATTGTAAAAAGAGATTTTCACTTGGCCCTAAAAAAAAAGAGCAGTAAGTGTGCTTTCAAATTGGCAAAGAAATTTCGTTTTAGGTCTAATGTGAAAACATGACTCTGTGTGCATAGAGGAATTATAGGCAGAGATTTATTGCGTCTTGCTCTGGTGATTTCACAGTTGCATTAGATGGAAAGGGGGAGCGAATTTTTGGGGGAAGAAGCAGAGGCTTAGCACACACCCATGTGCTTGCCATGTATAGTCATGCACAGTATTTAGAAGCCAGTGGGGTTTTCAGGTTTAAGTCTGTAATGCAAATACATTCAGCATCACTAAGGCTGGTTGCCCTTGGTGGAGTGTAGGCAGTCACAGAGAATGCACATGGTGGTGGTCTGAAAAAAAAACAGTTTGTACACGTGCAATTAAATAAATCAAAAATAGTGGTTTCATAATGTGTCAGTCTGTAAAAGTGATTTCAAATTGTAAAAAGAGATTTTCACTTGGCCCTAAAAAAAAAGAGCTGTAAGTGTGCTTTCAAATTGGCAAAGAAATTTCGTTTTAGGACTAATGTGAAAACATGACTCTGTGTGCATAGAGGAATTATAGGCAGAGATTTATTGCGTCTTGCTCTGGTGATTTCACAGTTGCATTAGATGGAAAGGGGGAGCGAATTTTTGGGGGAAGAAGCAGAGGCTTAGCACACACCCATGTGCTTGCCGTGTATAGTCATGCACAGTATTTAGAAGCCACTGGGGTTTTCAGGTTTAAGTCTGTAATGCAAATACATTCAGCATCACTAAGGCTGGTTGCCCTTGGTGGAGTGTAGGCAGTCACAGAGAATGCACATGGTGGTGGTCTGAAAAAAAAACAGTTTGTACACGTGCAATTAAATAAATCAAAAATAGTGGTTTCATAATGTGTCAGTCTGTAAAAGTGATTTCAAATTGTAAAAAGAGATTTTCACTTGGCCCTAAAAAAAAGAGCAGTAAGTGTGCTTTCAAATTGGCAAAGAAATTTCGTTTTAGGTCTAATGTGAAAACATGACTCTGTGTGCATAGAGGAATTATAGGCAGAGATTTATTGCGTCTTGCTCTGGTGATTTCACAGTTGCATTAGATGGAAAGGGGGAGCGAATTTTTGGGGGAAGAAGCAGAGGCTTAGCACACACCCATGTGCTTGCCATGTATAGTCATGCACAGTATTTAGAAGCCACTGGGGTTTTCAGGTTTAAGTCTGTAATGCAAATACATTCAGCATCACTAAGGCTGGTTGCCCTTGGTGGAGTGTAGGCAGTCACAGAGAATGCACATGGTGGTGGTCTGAAAAAAAAACAGTTTGTACACGTGCAATTAAATAAATCAAAAATAGTGGTTTCATAATGTGTCAGTCTGTAAAAGTGATTTCAAATTGTAAAAAGAGATTTTCACTTGGCCCTAAAAAAAAAGAGCTGTAAGTGTGCTTTCAAATTGGCAAAGAAATTTCGTTTTAGGACTAATGTGAAAACATGACTCTGTGTGCATAGAGGAATTATAGGCAGAGATTTATTGCGTCTTGCTCTGGTGATTTCACAGTTGCATTAGATGGAAAGGGGGAGCGAATTTTTTGGGGAAGAAGCAGAGGCTTAGCACACACCCATGTGCTTGCCATGTATAGTCATGCACAGTATTTAGAAGCCAGTGGGGTTTTCAGGTTTAAGTCTGTAATGCAAATACATTCAGCATCACTAAGACTGGTTGCCCTTGCTGGAGTGTAGGCAGTCACAGAGAATGCACATGGTGGTGGTCTGAAAAAAAAACAGTTTGTACACGTGCAATTAAATAAATCAAAAATAGTGGTTTCATAATGTGTCAGTCTGTAAAAGTGATTTCAAATTGTAAAAAGAGATTTTCACTTGGCCCTAAAAAAAAAAGAGCAGTAAGTGTGCTTTCAAATTGGCAAAGAAATTTCGTTTTAGGTCTAATGTGAAAACATGACTCTGTGTGCATAGAGGAATTATAGGCAGAGATTTATTGCGTCTTGCTCTGGTGATTTCACAGTTGCATTAGATGGAAAGGGGGAGCGAATTTTTGGGGGAAGAAGCAGAGGCTTAGCACACACCCATGTGCTTGCCATGTATAGTCATGCACAGTATTTAGAAGCCACTGGGGTTTTCAGGTTTAAGTCTGTAATGCAAATACATTCAGCATCACTAAGGCTGGTTGCCCTTGGTGGAGTGTAGGCAGTCACAGAGAATGCACATGGTGGTGGTCTGAAAAAAAAACAGCTTGGACACGTGCAATTAAATAAATCAAAAATAGTGGTTTCATAATGTGTCAGTCTGTAAAAGTGATTTCAAATTGTAAAAAGAGATTTTCACTTGGCCCGAAAAAAAAAGAGCAGTAAGTGTGCTTTCAAATTGGCAAAGAAATTTCGTTTTAGGACTAATGTGAAAACATGACTCTGTGTGCATAGAGGAATTCTAGGCAGAGATTTATTGCGTCTTGCTCTGGTGATTTCACAGTTGCATTAGATGGAAAGGGGGAGCGAATTTTTGGGGGAAGAAGCAGAGGCTTAGCACACACCCATGTGCTTGCCGTGTATAGTCATGCACAGTATTTAGAAGCCACTGGGGTTTTCAGGTTTAAGTCTGTAATGCAAATACATTCAGCATCACTAAGGCTGGTTGCCCTTGGTGGAGTGTAGGCAGTCACAGAGAATGCACATGGTGGTGGTCTGAAAAAAAAACAGTTTGTACACGTGCAATTAAATAAATCAAAAATAGTGGTTTCATAATGTGTCAGTCTGTAAAAGTGATTTCAAATTGTAAAAAGAGATTTTCACTTGGCCCTAAAAAAAAAGAGCAGTAAGTGTGCTTTCAAATTGGCAAAGAAATTTCATTTTAGGTCTAATGTGAAAACATGACTCTGTGTGCATAGAGGAATTATAGGCAGAGATTTATTGCGTCTTGCTCTGGTGATTTCACAGTTGCATTAGATGGAAAGGGGGAGCGAATTTTTTGGGGAAGAAGCAGAGGCTTAGCACACACCCATGTGCTTGCCATGTATAGTCATGCACAGTATTTAGAAGCCACTGGGGTTTTCAGGTTTAAGTCTGTAATGCAAATACATTCAGCATCACTAAGGCTGGTTGCCCTTGGTGGAGTGTAGGCAGTCACAGAGAATGCACATGGTGGTGGTCTGAAAAAAAAACAGTTTGTACACGTGCAATTAAATAAATCAAAAATAGTGGTTTCATAATGTGTCAGTCTGTAAAAGTGATTTCAAATTGTAAAAAGAGATTTTCACTTGGCCCTAAAAAAAAAGAGCTGTAAGTGTGCTTTCAAATTGGCAAAGAAATTTCGTTTTAGGACTAATGTGAAAACATGACTCTGTGTGCATAGAGGAATTATAGGCAGAGATTTATTGCGTCTTGCTCTGGTGATTTCACAGTTGCATTAGATGGAAAGGGGGAGCGAATTTTTGGGGGAAGAAGCAGAGGCTTAGCACACACCCATGTGCTTGCCGTGTATAGTCATGCACAGTATTTAGAAGCCAGTGGGGTTTTCAGGTTTCAGTCTGTAATGCAAATACATTGAGCTTCACTAAGGCTGGTTGCCCTTGGTGGAGTGTAGCACTGGTGACATGGGCTTTTTAAAAAATCTGAAAAGTGGTTTCATAATGTGAGAGTTTGTAAAAGAGATTTTCACTTGCCCAAAAAAAAGAGCAGTTTGTGTGCATTCAAATTGGCAAAGAAATTTTGTTTTATGACTATTGTGAAAACAAATGTAGTAATATATTTAAATACAATAAAGGATTTTTTTTTTAGTTTTTTTCAGGTATTGCTGAAGAACAGTGAACAAAATTTAAGATGCCTACAAAATCTCGAGCTCAAAAAACGCTAAAAAAAAAACTATATTTGAAGACAACTGGAGGACCAAAGTTAGTAGAAGATGCTCATGTTGGGAAAAAGAAAAAATCTTCTGGTAAGCAGAAAAAACAATTTCTTAACAAAATATTCAAAACAAAGAAAAATGTACAAAATGTCTGTCCTCGGAAAAATGTAACAAAACATAGAGAACAGCAAAAAATTGAGAATTTAGTTAATGCAAATATACCTTCTGCAATTGAAAAATTTAACATAAACAGAAAAACAGCGTTTAAAGAGATACGTAGAAAAATGTTTCAGAGAAGAGTTATGTCCAATTTGATAAAGGATGTAAAGAAATATAAGCAAAAGGCAAAATATTACAAGAGAAAAAAAGAAATTGAAGCCATTGCAGCAAAAGCATTAGAATTAAAAAGGAAACTATTCATATTAATTTTGAATAGGATGCGTACATTAGATAAAATGGTTAATGTACTGAAATCACAAAGCAAAAGCAAAAGAGTAGTGAACAGAACAAACTTTTGTAAAGTGTTTTTAGGAAAGTGGATGCATAGTTCAAGTAGTGAACCTTTTTTTAATGAAGAGAGCTATTTTCAAAGTAATAGTTTGCTGCATGCAGTTGACACCAGAGGTCGTTCACTGAAAAAACCATGGGTTACACACACGTTATAGTTAGGAATTAGCATTTAAAAAACCTTGCAAATTCACTGAAAAAACCATGGGTTTCACACACGTTATAGTTAGGAATTAGCATTTAAAAAACCTTAGAAATTCACTGAAAAAACCATAGGTTTCACACACGTTATAGTTAGGAATTAGCATTTAAAAAACCTTAGAAATTCAGTGAAAAAACCATAGGTTTCACACATGTTATAGTTAGCTGGACATTTTACTCGTAAAAAACCAATGAAATTGCCCCGTTATAGTTAGTTCAGCTAACTATAACTCACGCGCCCGCAATGCACTGCTGATGACGTCACATATTACATCACTCATGACATGGTCAGTGACATCACTCATGACATCACTGATGACATCTCAAATGACATCACTGATGACCTCACTGATGACATCATCCTTGTGATAGAGTGGCAGACCTCCTCTCACCTTAATATAAGCTTTGATACACACATTCAAAAATAGAGACTAAAATTTTCAAAACAATGGACATACCAATACCAGTTACAACAACCTCTTCAGTAATTCTAAGATCCACATATACATCCACTCATTCACCAACAGTCCTATACAGTCACTCATACATGTACTCACTCATCATATGTACTCATACACCTATACATCCTGTTACATAATGCCACTCATCCATAGAGTTACTCACACACATAGTCACTCATGCTAATAAAGAATCAAACATACATTCACCTGCATATACAGTTATACACACACCACCACACTTACTTCTACGGAAACTTACACATACTTAGTCTTTTAAACAATCACTTATAGAAACACATACTTATTCATACAGGAACTCTTTCAATCTGTCCCTCTCACATATACTCACATATATACACCAATAGTCACATATACTAGTTTAAAACATATGTAGTTACTCCTGAAGACACTATTGGGACAGTCATTCACTCACTAACACACCCATACACACACTCATCCACCCATACAGTCCTGCACACATGCTGTCTTCAACACATACAAACAGTGAGTCACTCATTCATGCACCTATGCACTACGTAATACCCCCCACCGAACCATACAGACACTCAGACTGATACTCAAAAAAACAACTACTAACCTATATAGACACCCATGTAGCTACTCACCAACCCATGCAGCCACTTATACACAAAGTGAGAGATACACTTAATCAGTCAGTTACACAATCAATTTTTTAAAAACAAATCATCCATTTAGACACTTATATACCCATTTATTCTTCCATCGACCTTGAGATATACATATATAAAACATATTTAATTTTCAGAAAAACACACATTCACTGGATGATGTCATCAGTGAGGTCATCAGTGATGTCATTTGAGATGTCATCAGTGATGTCATGAGTGATGTCACTGACCATGTCATGAGTGATGTAATATGTGACGTCATCAGCAGTGCATTGCGGGCGCGTGAGTTATAGTTAGCTGAACTAACTATAACGGGGCAATTTCATTGGTTTTTTACGAGTAAAATGTCCAGCTAACTATAACATGTGTGAAACCTATGGTTTTTTCACTGAATTTCTAAGGTTTTTTAAATGCTAATTCCTAACTATAACGTGTGTGAAACCTATGGTTTTTTCAGTGAATTTCTAAGGTTTTTTAAATGCTAATTCCTAACTATAACGTGTGTGAAACCCATGGTTTTTTCAGTGAATATATATATATATATATATATATGTGTATGGTGAGATATAGAAACCTATATCTCAGTGAGGAGTGCTAACACTACCTCACACAGGCTGCAGTAGAAGGCCTGTGGTGTCAAATTGAGTCTGCTTCCCAGGGGTGGCATAATACATGCTGCAGCCCCTGGTAGACCTGTGAAGTGCCTATGCCCTAGGTACCTAAGGTACCATATACTAGGGGCTCATAAGGTACCACAGTATCCAATCACTAGTGCACCTAATATGCACACCAAGTCGTTTAGAGAGAACAGAGAGACTGGGGCCCTGATTAGCAGGGACCCAGCCAGACAATAGCCAGAAACCAGTGTATACATCAGAAAAAAAGGGGCAACATAAGTGCAGATCCTACTCTCCTACAACCACAAGCTCCCTAATCAGTCCTGGGTGGATTACTTAGATTACACTAGCAAGGCACTGAGGCAAGGGGCAGTAAAGTAGATGATTTTACTAGGCAGTGCAACCTAATTCTGAGGGAGCACATGTTAAGTATTTGTTTGCCAGGTCAGTGCCAACTCCTTGTGGATAGCAGGCTTACTCATCCCAAGAAGCTTGCCGAGGAGACGGACCTGTGGGTCAATACCAGCATGCCCAAAAAGGTACCTGAAAGTGACCACAAGAAGGGTGGCTCAGGTTCCCCCAACAAAGTGAGGGGAAGGTCAAGAGAGACCCAAAGAAGTCTCATGTTAAGGAGGAAGGAAAGGGTTCCCATGTCCCTTCTAAGAAGAAGGAGGGAGGTGCTGGTGAGTGCCCCATTTCCAACCCTGCTGCTTTGATTGTTCCCATCTAGGACACAAGCAGGGGGACTCTGTCTGTCCAAAGAAACCACTCACTGGTGGGCCCTCAAAAGAGTTGGCCAGTATGGTCTTAGGGGTAAGAAGTCTCCAGGGGCAGGAATTAGATCATGTTCTAATCTCTCTTAGTTGGGGGGTGAACTCAGAGGAAAGATTGGTGATTCCTGAGGGTGGGAGTAGTTACTTCCACCTGGTCAAGGTGAATAGGGTCCCTGTCACTGCTCTGAGGGACACCAGAGCCAGGCAGACCCAGGACCGGTTGGGGGAAGACTTGGACTTCACTGCTACCCTGGGTGCTCTGTATGATGTCCAGGAAGCCCTGGGACCTAGGGAGGGCAGGCGGAGAATGAGCTGGTCCAGGATGCCAGTAAAATTAAATTGCCCAGGGAGGGTGTGTGCGTGGGCCCCCTCTCAAGACTCTCCTTGGGCCTGGAGACCACATACCCCGACTTGCTCAGTCGTGGATGGGACCTGGGACCCCATTTCTGGGTCCGAAGACAAAGGGTGGGTTCCAGGAGTACATCCCCAGGACCAGAGGACTGCCACCTGCAGCAAGCCTCCTTTTTGCGCAGACAGTAGGTGGGATGGGGAAAGATTGCCAGCTCCTCTGTTAGCACAGCACAGTGTCAGCCAGGCGGGGAGCTGGCAGAGCAGCACAGGAGTGGGCTCTCTGAACTGCCGCAACTTGGAAAAAGCGACTTGTAGTTTCTGGGGCATCCCTTTAAAAAAAAAAGAAATAGGTATCTTAGCAGGTAAGGCACTAAGCCTCCTTACCAGCTGAGTGAGCAAAGCTACTCATCATTCGTGCATCTCTCCCAGTGAGGGACTGTCCCATAATGCCCCGCTTGGGCAATTTCCCCTATGTTCTGCTACTCATGCTAGCCCCAGGATGGCAAGGGTATCACCAATGCATTTCAACCGTGACATAGGGCTTTAAGGAGGATAGCAGACCCTCTTTTAACTGTTATAAAATGAATCCTATGTCTCCCACATCAGAGAATGCATGACTTAGGGAGAGTTTTTTTATTGTTTTTAGAGTATTTCCTGAGCTGGAGCTTTTGCTCTACATCTGAGAGTGTAGATACTCCTAGGGATTGGTCCTTTTACGACATGTGACTCAAAGGTATACAATAAAGACTCAGACACTCGTTATGTTGATATTCAGTGCTTTTATTGACCATTTATTTTATCATAGTGATTCCTGGTAAACACTGCAATGAATTGTTGACAATTATGGTTGTGTTTAAATATGATTACTGATTCTAGTTATAGGACTGTGACTTTTAGTGGTTTCTGGTACTTTTAATGGGCTGACACCTTGACAAAGCCAATAGGCTTGCCTTATGTTTATTGGGACCCTTTATCAAAACCAATAGGCCTGCTTTAGTTAGAAAAGCACCCCCTTTAAGTTGTGATGTTGCATCTGGTATAGGTGGGGGTGTTATGGGTTTGGGGATTATATGGCCAAATGTAAATTAATGTGTAGTATTTAGTCGTGTGTGTATATTAAATGTACTCTTCTTTAAAAAAAAAAGCACTAACTGTACAATAATTTATAAAGTGTTATTAATGCGTGCCAGTGAATGGTGATTATTAGCCCACACCAACTCCCCTGAGCAGGCTTTGGATTGCTCTAGTTTGCTGCCCTCACTGAGTCAAGTGCTACAAAGGGGTGCTTGGTTGCCAGTAAGGAGACAATTGTAGAGCTATTATTGTGCAAGCCTCACATCCTGCACGGTGCGTCACTTGTAATATGGGAAATAGTGACGTACTGGCAGCGCAATGGGCTTGTAAATAAACCCCCCAAATTCTTACAAAGGCCATTTGGAGAGCTTTTAAAGCCCACCTCTTTTGTTAGGGTTTTTTATATTTATCTCCATGTTATCTTTTGTACTTCTTGTTTTTCTTCAGCAGTTGTTTAGCAGCCCTAGTCCACAATGCCCTTTGGTGTAAGCGCCCTGACAAATGCTACCTTCACTCAAAGCACTCTTCCATACTAAATCTCTCTTTTGCCTCAGAATATCCTGACACAACTTGAAATTATAAATCCCTGCCTCATATCGTGAAAAAGTAATATGCCAGCCCATAATGGGTTAAGTGGGGCTCATTAGCTAGTAAAACGGCCACACACAATGGTGCACCAGCAACCTCGACCCCTAATATGAAGCAATGAATTTTGCACAAGCCCATGGATCCTGTTTCATGAATGAGGGGACAGAAATGCTTCACAGAAATTATGGGTAAAGTGAAGGTTTCTCACTCTGAAGCCCCAGCCAAATGTATGTCTGCCATTGACATTTTTGATAACTTTTGAATTACTTTGTTCTGCTTGGAAATACATCAGACTCAGAAAATTTCCGTTTGTGACATTGTTGCTTTAACAACAGCCTGCCAGGAGTCACGCACACACATGCAGGCACCACAACATCCCCAGGGCATTTATTGCACCTAATAATGCAATCGAGTTCAATAATCCCTGGTATTTCAGTCTATGCTGGAAGCTGAGTCACTTAGAGTCCCCTACGAGAGAACGCAGCAGTCCATGCTGAAATATCAACTAACAGCAGGTCATAATGCCCCTGTGCTGGCTGTAAAAGCGCAAGAACACATCCTGCTCGCTCGGATAATGTTACTGCTTCCCAGTAATGTCAGAGGCTACCATTACCAAGGGCCATTACGTGCACAGGATTCAAGCTAATTGGACTGCAACTATTACCTATTGGCAGCTATTACATTTTGGACAATTATCTCAGTAACTTTCCGTTCAGTTCTAGAAATTCACTGACTTTGCTTTTTGATTTTCATCCTGTAACAAGGGTAGACATAAACAGCGCCTTTGTTCCCACCAAGAAACACTTGCTGTGTAGGCAGGTACATCCTGTGGAGCAGGCAGTGATAACAATGCTGAAAAGACGATGAATACGTCAAGTGAAGTCCAGCTTTGAATGTGCAATGTATGTATGGTTTAAACACTCATATGCTTTGTCAATTTATGACATGGGTGCAGGGAGTCTGCAAGTTGGAACGTAAAATGTAATAAGCCAGAAGGTCTTAATGTGTAGGTTACAGAGTCTGGGTGGGGGAAGAGTGTTGCAGTCTCTGGTCTACTAATCAGCTGACAGTGCTCGATTTAGAGTTTGACTATGTCACAAACATGACGGATATCCCACCTACCTTATTACAGGTGCCATAGAATATAATGTACTTGTAATACAGAGGACAGAATATCCTTCACGTTTGTGATGAAGTAGCCCTCCCCAAACTCTAAAACAGGCCCTTAATGTTGAGGCTGTCTGGCTTGCAGGTAGGTAAGACCATGCAGTTTATGCACTTAGCCTTAAACTTAATGCAAACAATGGAGGAGCCAGGGCAGGGCTTCTACTATAGTTATAATGTTTTTGAACTTTTGACCAATGATTAATCAGGAAGCAGCATGGAAAATGACCATTAAAGCAGTTTAGTGCAAAAGTTGATGATCAGGCCATGTCACCTGTCTATGTGAAAGAGGACATCACATGGGCACTCTTGGACTACTTTTGGCATTGATGTAGGGCTTTTCTCAAGACTGTAGTCATTGGTTTCAAACCACTTGTCTCTACCTACTATTAGGTTCACACTTTAACTCTCCAAAAGGAGAGTACGGCCTGGTATACATATCAATTCTCTGGAACTTCCTGATTTTAAGCTGTCTCCACCACATAAAAACATGCACCAGTGCAATGCTGAGGGAAGGATGGGAAGGATCTCTGGTAATATGCTTCTCTAGGCGTGTGAGGAGTATTCCAGGTATGTGTACAATGCAGCACCCAGCATTTTTACAATTCTCTTAGCACCAAATAGAGTTGGTGCTTTTTTTAGTCTGGCCGCAGCTTGTCATACCTCATGTGAAATACCAATGTGCATAGAGGGAGTATGGGTCAGCCCCCCCCCCCCCGACCCATTGCTGGCTTTGTGTTGGTCCGCTCCTGCGTTGCTGTGAGACATTGTCACTCTCAACTTCAACCACCCATGAGGTAAATAGTATGTATATACACTATAATATTTGTCAGTTTATATTTTTTAATAAAATATTTATTTTGTGTGATAAAATCCTTTATAAAATACAATAATATTTTTGAAGAATAACATCTGCTAAATGGCCCGTCTCTCTGGGCACTTGGGAACTACTGGCAACCAGACTGTGCATATTCAGTCCTGGAGTGGGCCCCCCGCTTGTGTTGCACGACTGGGACTGAGAGTGGCTCTCTGGGCGCGCCTCCGTTGAGGTGGCATTATGGCAAAAGACAAACCTGCCTAGGCCGTGCAGGCAAAGTTGATAATTATGCTCTCCCATTGCCAGCCTATGACCAGGCCAAGCAGGACTCTTCTACAGAGCTGGGGACCCCTACTATGGCTAACATTTTGTCAGAAATAAAGGGCTCGCGTGAGGCCATGCTTGTTATAATAGACACAGTAGCCATAGAGGTGGGCCTGCTTGGAGCAGACTTTCGCAATGTTTCAGAGATGGTCTCCATAGCTAAAGTGCATGTCGCGGAGCTCCAGCAAGAGGTGGTGGCTCTCAAAAAAACTGTAACAGCGCTCTACTCACTCTCCACTCGCATTGAGGACAGAATTGAGAATGCAGAAGAGTACTCCATGAGGAATTACCTTTATTTTGTGAGCTTCCCTGAATGAGCAGAAGGAAAGTCTATGGAGCTGTTCTTGGAGGACTGGATCAAGACGGTGCTGCAACCACAGAGATTCTCTAAATTCTTCACTATAGAGCATGCATATTGCACGTTGGTGCCTGTGCGCAGACGGGTGGGGGGGAGCGCCGCACACTTTTATAGCCCAATTTCAATTTGAGGGTAAAAATATTATGCTCTTGCAGACTACACTCGTGAGGTGCAGGAACTCCGCAGGGACTTTTTGCCCACTATAAAATGCATGACGGACAATGCCCTCCACTATAGCCTTATGTTTTCTGCTAAATTGAGAGCGCAAGATCTTTTTATCTGTCACCCCGGAGGAAGCCAATGACTGGCTTGATACACTTGGTGGTGTGAAATGGAGGACACATCTGGACTGCAGAACTGATGGTAGTGGTGCTAGCCGTAGGTCTACATGACCACGCAGATATTCTGCATATTCTGAGACCCTTGCTGAGCCCTGCTAGACTGGGAAGTTACTGGTTTGCCCTGATGGAACATTAGAGGACTCCAACTGTGTCCCAGATCCCCAAAAATTGTTTCGGACGGATAGGGGAGCCTGTAATTATTTGAGCAACTGTACTGATCTGGGCTAACATATACATTGAAAATGTTTCCTATGTTGCTTTTCACTTTTGTTGTTTTTTATGTGCTTTAACGTATTTCTTTCTTTGCAGCTCTTATTCTTGCAGTACAATTGGCATTGCAGGGGGCTGGTTCTTAGGCTTGATGCGGTGTGGGGGGATGGTGAATGCTGATCAATATTTTCCTAAGTGTTATCTGTTTGCTTTGGTGGACCCTTCACATTGAGCCGGCGAGGGACCTTGGATGGTTACGGTCTCCTTGGGGTGGTTTGACCACCTTGGCCTTGCCACCCCGGTGGGATGCTAGGTCCTCTGCTTGCTGCAAATTTTGATGTTGAGGCAACAGCCTCACAAGGGTATGGGGTGGTGGGTGGTTCCTGTTGGCACAGGCGTTCAAAGCCAACTATGTTTGGACTGACAGCCTGTGGGTGTTGATGTTTCGGGATAATGTTGTGGGATTGAGTCTGCTCCATGATGCTTGCCTAGAATGAATGCTTTTGTGTTTGAGTGGAGGTGTGGGGGTGGGGTATGTTGGCAGTCCCCTGTGGGATGTGAGCGTATGACTTTACTTGATTTGATGGTCATTGCCTGGAAGTCAACAACCTGGAATGTTCAGAGTTTGGGGCAAGCCAACAAAAGGCACAGAATATACTCCTATGGTTGTATGACGGCACCACGCATGCGATTATATCGCATGCCTAAACAACGCAGTCTTTACCATGACCACGTCTGTACCACGTATGCCTTTCTCACGCATTCCTTTACAATGAATTTCCTTGTAAAGGTATAGTTGGCAAAGGCATATGTGTGGTAAAGATTACACCACAGCTCCCCACCCAGAGCCCTAAAATGCGACCCCCAGCCCTGAAAACGACCCTGCCCCCATCCCTAAAAGCACCCTCTACCCCGCCCTAAGCCCTAAAACCGAACTCCAGCCCTAAAAAAACACCCCAATCCCAGCACTAAAAACACCCCAGCCCCCCCGCTCTGAGCCCAAAACTGGCCCTAGCCTTAAACACTACCACAACTCCACCGCCCTAAGCCCTGTTCCTTCCATTCTCCCCACCCATCCACTCTGAATCTAGAGCACTCACTGCCTTTACCACGCATATGAGTGGTAAAGGCAGGCGTGGTAATGTATGGGTAGTAATGGAATGCATGGTTTCGTCCACATTGTAAATGCCGTTTCCCTACTACTATCTGAGGTGATATGGTATTTCCGTAGCGTTTTTGCAGAAAACCCACACCTAGAGGTGAAGAGACCACAAATTCACAACATCCTACTCTAGCTATGGCAGAGGGGCATTGATTTGGGTGCTACCTGGTGTTTCCCTTGTGGCTAAAGGTGTGAAACTAGACTCTGAGGGATGCTATGTGAGTGTCTCAGGAGCGCTGAATGCTAGAGATATCTGTTTGGTGAACATTTATGCCCCTAATGTGGATGATGCTGACTTTTTTGGGAGTGCAGCTGCTGCACATATCAGCCTAGTACGGACTGGTGATCTGAATTGAGTGCTGGATGGCTACTTGAACCGCCTTCCTCCAAGGGCTGACACCAAGCCTACAAGACAAGCACCTTGAGGGAGGTCATGGGGAGTCTGGGGTTACAGAATTTGTGGAGAGTTTGTTCCCCTCAGTGTAAAGTTTATTCCTGCCATGTACCAGCAACGGGTATGTCTCCTATTTGGTGTGCTACCTGTCCGATCATTCCCGCCTGTTGATTTTGTTTCAGATGAGTAAAGCGACTCCACGAGTGCCTCTGTGGTAGATGAAGGTTGAATCACTGGCAGATCCTGTTTTTGCACATGCGGTGGCTGTGGTCCTAGATCATTACTTTGCAGAGAACTAGGGTAGTATGAATGCCAGAGCCTTGGAATGGGACGCCATGAAGGTGGTGCTGAGGGGGAGTGTAGGAAGGTAACCTATGGTGTGAAGCAGCAGCTATCTAGGTTGCTGCATGACCTGGAGCAGAAACTTGGGATTTTGGAGGAGAGTATTGTCGTGCAACCAAAGGGGCTAGCCGAGTGGAAGGAATGTAGGCGGGATTTGCTGGAAACGTGGGGTCAACCAGATAAGTTTGTCCATACTAGCTATAGGCAGCGCCTCCATACTGAAGGGGGTAAAGCTAGCAGGATGCTTGCCATACTTTTCCACAGTGAAATGCGTTACCCACCCACGGTGTGAATTTGGCAGGGGCAGGTGATATTCACCCAATAGGGCATCACGGAGATCTTTACTGCACACCTCCAAAATATATATGCAGTGCCAGCTGTCTCCCTGCTATTGGTGGGAGAGGCCAGGCCTTACTGATTTACAGATGGTCTCCTTCTCTGGAGCAAATTGAGATAGGTTGGATGCATCTATAACTACGAAGGAGATAGTGGTAGTGATCCGGGCTCTGAGGCAGCAAAGTCCCCTTGGTGGCGACAGCCTACCTGTTGAATTTTACCAACATTGAGCTGGTGCTCTTGCATTTTGTCTTTTAGAGGTCTATAATAAGGCCTACATGAAAGGTCTGTTGCCCGAATCTATGAAGGAGGCGCTCATAGTTATGTTGCCAAAGCCTGTTAAAGAGGTGACTTCCTATCAACCTCTCTCGATGCTAAATATGTATGTCAATATCCTTAGTAAAATGTTAGCATTTAGATTGCTGGAGTGATTGCCGCAGTTGGTTCATGAGGACCAATGTGGCTTTATTCCATGTAGGAACACCATCTGTAACTTGCAGAGGTTGTTGCTGTCTACACACGCTCCAGTATTGGCAAATGACCTCTATGCTATGGCACTGCTTGACATAGAACAAGCTTTGGAATCTCTCTCATGGAACTGTCTGCGGCTGGTCCTATGAAACGTGGGCATAGGAGAGCACTACCTAAAATGGTTAGCAGTTGTTATACAGTGCCCCAGTGGTCAGGCGTAGCTGGCACAGGCAACAGCGGTGGGGCAGTGGGTAAGTGGACAGATGACGGCATAGGGAAAGTAAAAACTAAAATAAATAAAACCACTTCCCTTGTGCTCACCGCATTGCTGAGTCAGTGATGCGGTGCCTAATGTTGCCTTTTCTCATCCTAAATGCTTATGTGGGCCCATTTCTTTGATGCTTCCTTGAGCTGAGCTGTTTACTTACAGCAATTTATGTTCATACTACATGTGCAGGCGGAGCAGGCGGAAGTGGGGTGGGGAATGTTCTTGTGTGTATCTTTGATCTGCATACTGTGATGTGATAGCTTTGTTATTCTTAAATGTCAATAAACACTATGGGGCAGATTTACAAGCCCCTTGCGCCACTTTTACGTCACTTTTCCCATGTTAAATGTGACGCAAAAGTGGCGCAAGGGGCTTGTAAATCTGCACCTATATGCGTTTACACATATACTTGGCTTTAGTACCTTAGGTCTGCACTTATATGCAATGCATGGAATTATGGAAAGTTTAACATGTATCATCACATTCAAGTGACCTTTATTTAAACCATAACCCTTCACCGCAGTGTCATCACAGCTGCACCTTTTCCCTAGACTCTACTCGCTCCTTTGCAGCCTCAATAGCAAATAGGACCACATTCCATCATGGTGCGGCTGAGAGCTAGGAATATAGTCTGTGCTGTGCATGCCTGACATCTCATGGAGACATCCAGTTTGTGAGCAGTTACACATACGCATAACATTTACAGAGCACCTAACCATGAACAATGTTGGGCTGGGTAGTGAGGGGCTGTGGCTAGAACGCTGTATGTGAAGCTAAATAGCACAGAATGCCTCACTTCACACCTAGGGGGAGAGTTACTAAGATTTTGTGCAGTATTTGCGACACAAAAGTGACAGAAAATGGTGCAAAATCTTTTTTTCCTATTTTACTTTCTAGCACTAAACTTGTTTGGCGCTGGAAATAACGTAAAAGTAATGCAAAGCAGTGCATAGCGCATTGGGGGCATACCACAGTGGTGCATGGGCGTTCCCATGCAACCACCAAATGTTTCTCTCACTAAACCCAATTTACTAAATACAGTAGATTGAGTTTAGCATGAGAAAACGGTGCCCTTTTAAACTAGGTGCAAAGTGCAGCACGCATGCAAAGTCGGAAAAGGAAGGAGAAATGAAAGTATTTCTCCTTCCTTTTCCCACTTTGCATGCATGCTGCACTGTGCAGCATGCATAAAAAGTGGAAAACACTTTCCCTTGTGTCTAGGTATAGTATTCTGTAGAGGAA
Organism: Triturus cristatus; assembly: GCF_964204655.1. Taxonomy (NCBI): domain Eukaryota; kingdom Metazoa; phylum Chordata; class Amphibia; order Caudata; family Salamandridae; genus Triturus; species Triturus cristatus. The sequence goes on along the minus strand of NC_140593.1, from coordinate 185,374,374 downwards.
GGGTACCCTTCCTGTGCAAAACCTATGCTAGACTCACCCACACACACCCTAGCGCTATGGCGCTAAGGTGGTGTGTGGCGCACGGCAGTTGTAATCAGTGCCCGCGCAAAGGAAAGGGGCGAAGAGAGCCATATCTTTGAAAATCTGGTGCTCTCCTGCTTCTTCGCTTTCACGCAATGCAGCGCAGCCTTGCGGGAGGCTGCGCTGCGTTGCGTGGATATTTGGTAAATCTCCTCCCTATCTGTTACTGTATATCACACAGAGACCAAAGGTAAACAAGAAAGGCTGCTCAGATGTTACCTCAAAAATGCAACGTAAGAGCCTGACAGTTGCACACTTACGTGCACCTAAGATCATTCAATGGTCATTCATTACGTGTTGAAGCAACAGTGGAAGTTTGGTTGCACAATATCCATTCCACTTTGAAAGTACTTCAAGAGTGCACAAACAACGTTTTTCATCACATTCAATATATGTTTAGGGTGCTCCATTGTTTTGTAGTTATAGATCATTTACAATTTAATTTCATTTGCTCCAGCTCATTAATCGCTTCCTTAGGTTTCTTGTTAATGTCATTTATCTTAATATTATTCAGAAAAACATCCTGCCAACACGTGTTTCTCTCTAAAATCTATAATTCCACTTAACTTTCATCAGGGCTGGAAGGAAATAGAAACCCCACACATATACATTATTATTTTCACACCCATAGGGGCATTCACCTCATTTTATTTGTAAAACACGAAGGTAGCCATTTGTGAACACAGACCACATCCCATATAAAACATATTTGTACAACATATTTACAGTCTTGCAACCGAGGGGATATTTACAAGAAAATGGTGCAGCGTGGGCCTGCATGCAATTTAGCAGTGCCGTGCTGCGTCATTTAAAAAATGCAGATGTGCACCGTGTTTATGAGAATGTGGCGCACCCCTGTGTTTTCCTTTGTGCTGGTGCTAAAATAAGCTCCTTAGCGCCAACACAGACACCCTTGCGCCATAGTGCAAGGGTGCCAGCATTCAGGCACCCTTGCATCATGGTACAAGGGTGTCTGTGTTGCAGGGATGATTGTTTATGTGCAGGAAGGCACACCTTCCTGCACATAAACTATCTTTAAAAGTGATATGCTCTTTCTATGCGTGCTGCAGAATGCAGCATGCATAGAAAGAGCAGAAACGAGGAGAAATAAAAGTATTTTTCCTTGCTGCGCCAATCTAACATTCAGTGGGGTTCGTTTTTGGCACTGCCTCATATTTACAGGTCCTTGTAAATCTGGGGCAGCGTAAAAAACAATGGGTGTTGCAGTGGAATGCTGGTGGAATCGCTAGATTAACCATAAGCATGCTATATAGAGGTCATCTTCTCCATGCCAATCTAAGTCTAAGTATATTTCTTATCTGAAAGAATGAATTGAGCAGTATTGGGCACAGTATTTAAGGATAAAGGCACTGAAAATAAAACCGCCAAAGGATTATGATAGAACTGTCAGCCTTAGTGTGGTCTTTCCCCAAACTTTTTGCTTTCTCCTCCATTTCTTTTTCTGATCTTTGTGTTGTTGACCTTAGGAGTCTGCACACTCTACCACTGCTAAAGGGTGTGTGCTCACTCCATAAACACATGGTAGCATTGGCTTATCCCCCCAGTTGGCCTACTTCATTTACTTATAAGTTACTAGTAAAGTGGCACTACATGTACTCAGGGCCACTAAATTAAATGCTGCTAGTGAGTGGGCCTGTAGCACTGATTGTGCCTCCCACTTATGTAGCCCTAAAACATGCCTAATGCCTGCCATTGCAGCCTGTGTGTGCAATTTTAAACTGCCATGTTGACCTGTAAAAACCAACCTCATGCCATAACTGTCCAATTCAAGGGCATTAACTAATTCCCTTTCAATAACATATCTTCAAAGGCTGCACCCCTAAGGGTAATACAGTAACTGAGAAATATAATTGCAGCTAGAATTGTCAAGTAAAAAGCTGCCTGTGTTTTGTGTGGTATTAAAATCACTGCATATCAATACATTTGAAGCAGTTAATACAGGCTTAACAAATGAGCACCAGCAGTAAATAAATAATTACAATTACAGCCACAAATCTGATTATAAACAATGTTATAAAAATTAAGTCAATAAAAATTGAAATGATCAGGTCGATAATTCCCCTTTGGCTCTGCCTGAGTTAAAAGGGCTTGCATTGTTAAAGTAACATGCAAAACCGTCACAAAGTATCTCCGAGACAGCCCAAATTTTCCAGAAATAGTAAAATATCTCATTGATTAACACATTCTACCCATTGATTTGAGCTTAATTTCAAATGAATGCAAGCGATATTGCACTTTAATAACAGATTGCCCTGTAAACTATTCATATAAGAGAAAGGAGGCTTATCACACTTTGCAGCTTAGTTAACATCACATGCAAAGCTAATAACATTATCGGATTGTGTAGATAAAGGATTGTGTAGATAAATTCCTGGGAGAACCGGGCATCAATCCAACTCCTCATAATTGTCCAAATCCTGAAACCCATTGTGCAACGTTAAGTGAAATCCATGGGATTGAGCAATAGGAACTTGGGGGCATATTTACAAGGGCTTTATCTCCGCTTTTTGGCTTACAAAGCCAAAAAAGCAGAGATAAAACCAACGTCCTATTTACAAGAGGGTGCTAACATGCATAATCGCATGTTAGCACCCTTTTTCCCAATGCCTCACTTTGCACCTCCAATGAGATGCAAAGTGGGCGTTACTGGGCGTACCCAAGATGGACTACCTTGCAAATATCGCTGATGTTTACATCACGATATTTACAAGGCAGCCCACATGATTTTAGAGCACATTAGATTTTGAACGTCTGCTAAAATCCTGACTTAGCCACCCCTAACATAGGGGGTGGATTACGCTGATACGACCCTGTGGGTCGTATCAGAAAGGTTATCGCCCTGTTCCCTGCAAAAGGGCATTAACCTCGCTATCTCTGGAATTTTATCGCCCTGGAGTAACGCGTTGTTATTAACGCGCTACCAGGGCGATAAATACCAGAGATAGCCTGCGATAATATAATTATCGCTGGCCGTTGTTAATATGCCCCTTGATTTGTAGTGCAATTGAGTTCAGTCAACTATACAGTCGGGAGATCGAAAAATTGCAAAGGATATACCATAATTGAAAAATTGAAATGAGTTGAGTACATAACCAATGAATACCCTTATTCTTAAATTGCTTTTAATCCTCACAAAATTGATACATTCTCCAAAATAACCACAAAAGGAAAAGCATCAGGTGGCCAACTAAGAACCTTAGAAGTATTTCTACACAAATCATAGGTTGACCCTTGGGTACTGCTGGAGCAGAGTTTTCATTTAGAAAATTCAGGGGCTTTTGAAGCTCTAGTATGTCTATGCGTTTTATTAATTATTAATAAATAACAAATTAATTATTTGTCTTGTGCAAGTGTGTTTTAATTAATCAATCCGTTTGTCTTAACATAAGAGAAAGTTACACGAGGGTTAGCATGCGTGTGCTGTTTCTGTTTTCTAAAAATAACGTGCAAGTTTTCATGTTTAAACGTTGCTGTGTGCTGTTTATTTTTGAGCACAAAACGCTGTCTGAATTAATGCTTTTTTATGTCGCAAAAGCTAGATAAATGCATACACATAAGGGTATTAGTGGGGTTAACACTGTTTAATCACTATGCTGTAGTAATGTTTATTTTGTCTCTTTAATTAAAGATGGTCTATTGTGGCCTATGGAGGCTGTATTAAGATGGCTGAATTTTGAAGCCTGGCCTCGAGTGAATATGTGAAAGACGTGACGAGGGAGACGCCTGCTGGAAATGGTCTTGAAGTTGACTGACCATGGTCCTTCTATAAAACTTTCCATGAGGACAGCAGCAGTTTTGGGAGTTCTCCAAGAGAAGTGAAAGTGTCCTTGGCAATCTCGAAAGACAAAGGAGCCTTAGAGGAAAACTCTGAACTGTGGCTCGATGGCCGAGGAGAAGCCGGATTAAATGTGATACATGTTTTATTTTCTTGGTTCCTGTTCCGTAGTTTTCGCTATGTGTATTTTTCCTGAGCGGAGGTTCACAAATGTTGCAATGTTGCATCCTTTCCTTCTCGCTTTGCTCAGTGATTCAGTGTATTTTGCAAACTTAATGTGTGTTTCCATTGTAATTTTTACTATAAAAACTGTTAGCTTAGAGAGGGTTCTTGCCACCCTTTTGCCACTTGCCATTTTACCTTTGCTGCGTGAGGTTGCGTTGCTGAGGATCGATGCTGAGGACTTCGTCTTGAAAGACTTTACCGAGAGACTTGTCCTGACCCGTTCTGACACTTAGTTAGAATAGGTAACTATGAGAAATGATTTATTCTGATTGATTTTACCTTGACTAATTTTAGATAAAGCAATATAATTTTAAACATGGTGTTGAATTTTCTTTCTTGTCAATTATTGGGTTTATATTTTTGATCATTATTGTATATGTTGTGTAGATTATGTTATTGATTAGGACAGTCACTAAACCAGATCTGATCGACCTGATATTGATGCAGGGTGTTTAGGTGTTTTCTTTCCACAGGTTTATTGCTGGTAGAGTATTTGAGCGTATGTTAGTGAAATGGGCCCTAGCGTATGATGAATGTATGTGCGTGTAACTGTGTGATTACTCTATCCGTGGTAGTGGGCATATTTTAGATACCCTGATCTCTATCAATTTCCTGGTAGCAGAGGATGGTTTTAGATGGTTGTCTTGATCTGATAAGATTGCTTGTACATTGGCTTATTGATTATTGATTTTATTTTGTCAATATTGGTATATGTACTAATATTATATGTTGAAGTCGTCATGTTGAGTTATATGTAGTGCTTCTGGAACTTGGAAGCTGTTGTAGCAGTTCCGTAGTAGGGCAGAGGGAAGTATATGCTGCTCTCGGGAAAGACGGGATTGTAAGGAATAACGTGTGACAATTGAAGTTGCGCGTTCACATTGTCTGGGTTCGGAATCAGTGACATCGTCGTATGTTACTATTAGAATATATTTCTGGTATGTAAGGAGTGTGTATCGTAGTGAAGGTTATCTTTGAAACTCTGGTCTTAAGTCCCAGGGATCCGTAAGGATTTCCGTTAAAGCTTATCGCGGGAGGAGTAATAGGTATTCTCTGAGCTTGTTTGAGGAACTGGGCGAAGTTGCTTAGTTAATGTATGTTATAATTCTGTAGTGGAGCAGATTGTCTGTTCTCGGGAAACAGGATTCTGTGCGTATGTACTATATTTTCTTGCATGAATGTGCGTGAATGTATATACATTTATTGATTGTAAGACTCTTTGGATAAGTCCTAGAGGAAACAGTTATGAGATGTATGAAAGTTTGTGACTCTTGAAAAATAGACTCTCTTTTACTATTCTGTGTTTAGCGAAGCAGACAATGGAGATGTTTTTATGTTGTAACTAATAGATTTTGTAGAAATCTTGACACGAAGTCTACTGAGAGATTTTGTAAAGGAGGGGTAGACGAGTGACAGAGGACAGAGACAAACTGCAGCGACTGTTGACGTCAGAAAGTCCGCGCTCTGATTGGATAGTGGATCAGAATAGGGTTCGCGCTAGGATTAGTGCGTTAGTGTGAGTCGCGCAGGGATTGGAAGAGCTGTTTAGTGACGTAGACGCTCCAGGATTGGTGCGTTAGTGTGAGTCGCGCTGCTATTGGTTGAAAAGCTCGTATTGTATATTTATAATACGGAAAGAGTAGAGAGTTTTAGTAAGCGCTAAAATGTATTATCAAGAGGAGAAAAAGAAAAAAACATTCTTTGGGAAAGTTAAAAAGTGGTTTAGCAAGGATAAAGAGGTTAAAACGAGAGAGGGTGAGTTGCTACCTCCAGCGAAAACACCTGCATCCTTCATGGTTGCGAAATATGGATTACATACCTGTATATGGTTGCAGAATTGGGTTAGGTATACTAAAGAAGATGGTGTTTTAGCATTTCCAGAACATGGTTCATTTAATTTGGCCGTGTTGAGAAATTTACGGGAAAAGATGGTACGTCTGGACCCGAAGCCGAGACCTACACAGTTCGAGGCTTTAGTGGAATGGGAAGAGGAAGTTCATGAGCGAGAAAAGCAAAGGTCTGGAGGGTATTACAGGAACATGTTTGGGAGGAAACATGATCGTGAAACACATCATGATCGGATGAAAAGATGGCGAGATGTTAATATGTCAGAGGGATTATATCCTATGAGAACAATTGAAGAAGGAGCAGTTGGAGTTAATGAGTATGATGATGAGGTCTTAAATGACATGATTTACAAGAGACCACCCCCATATAGACCAGAACCAGATGAGAGTACACCAGTTGTTTCTCCGATAAGAGATACAGTCTGTATTATTGAAAAAGAAAAAGTGACACCTGAATCAAGAAGTGGTAGTTCTTTCAGGGAAAGAGAGAATCGAAGTAGTGAGGAAAATGCTAGAAAATTAGCAAAAACGACAACAGAACTGACTGAGAAAATTAGGGAGTTAACGAAGAATCTAGAAGCTGTTACGGTGCCTGTAACAATAGGTCCAGTTATGCCTGTGTTTGACAAACAGAGAGCAGGTGAGAATGGACTGGTGATTCCATATGTTGGGAATAATTTGACAAATTCAGTTGGTCCTTCAGGAGATTCAGATAAAAGAGCAGAAAGAAGTGACCTGAGACAAACAAGACATGACACATGTAGTGAACTATTGGATGCTAGTGAACCTGGTTGTTCAGGGATGCCAATTCTAGAACCGCAGAAAAGAGTGGTTCCAGTGAGAAAAACTGCTGAAATAACAGTTGATGATTTGAATGATTGGATGAAGGTTCTTCAGAAAAAAGATAAGGATTCACAAGTTATTGATGTGGCTAGGTTACGTATAGAATTAGAAGAGCTTGTGACAGGAACAGTTCCAATAGAAATCCTGAAGAGTCATCATGATGGTGAGCTGTTGTTTATGTGCAAAAGTATTACCTGGAGAGCAAGGAATACACATGACAGGCTAAGAGCAATAGCAAATGAACAAGGAGTTGACATTGATAAAGTAAAAGCTTTACAGAGAACTTACAGGATGGATTTTACTGAGAAGGACATTGAAAATTTGAATGCTTCTGGTAGAACAGGACAGATTAAAGAAATGGTGGCATTATTGCGAAGATGGGGTGATGTTGAAAAGTGGAAGGATAGGTGGTATAAGAAAAGAGAAGAATCTGTAACTTATTCGGCATTTCCAGTAAGAGAAAAAGAGAAACCAGTGGATAATTATCCTATGAGAGAAATACCTGGAGGAGGATATGTACATGTTCCATGGACCAGACAGGATATTTTATCATTTACGAATGATTTCCCTCGATTGAGAGAAAAGCCCGTCGAGTGGTATAGGCAGGTAGATAGATTTGTGAAATTGTCAAAAGTGCTGTGGGTTGACCTGAATAGTCTGTTTGATATAATTGTTCCAGCAGACTTGTGGACTGAGTGTAAAATAGTTGTGAGTTGGCCTACTGAGGAATATCCAAGAGATCCAAGAACAGGGGCACCAGATCCAGAAGTAATGAGGAAGTATGATCAGGTGATGGTATACCTGAAGAGTAAAGTTCCTCCAAAAGAGACAGACTGGGTTAAGATAGATCGAACGCAACAGGAAGCAAAAGAATCAGTTCATGCTTTTTACGAGAGGCTGATACTGGCATTTAAACAATTCAGTGGAGACGAACACCTGGGTGACAAAGATTTGAGTCACTTTGTATACAGATTTGTATATGGTCTAAGACCTGAAATTGGTGAGAGAATTCGTGAGCACACAGTGGATTGGCAGAGTAAAAAAGTAGATGAAATCCTGAGACATGCAAAATACTTCAGTGATGAAATTGAAGCAAAACAAAGAAAGCTGAAAGAGAAAGCAATGTGGGCACAAGTGAAAGTTGCAGAAAGACAGGAAGCACAGTTAGTGGAACAAGCGAATAATCCAGGAAATAATCCAGGAAATAATGCAGGAAATAGACCCAGATATGCAGGAAAAGGGAAAGGAAGTCTTGAGGAAGCGAAGAAAAAGTTCCCTTGTCACAACTGTGGCCAGCTGGGACATTGGAGATCTGAATGTCCTAATCCACCATTAGTGAGTAATGAGAGTAAACCTTTAAATCAACAGGTGCAGAACCAGAATGAAGGGAATAATCAACAGCAACAACAGAAAGTTGTGAGACAGCAGAGTCAAGAGCCAAAACCGCCCTTGCCGCAGAATAGAGGGGTACAAAAGTATAATCAGGATTCAGGATTCTACAATGATGAGCAGGTAAACAAACCAAGACGTTCTAACAAAGTACAGCAGTACTTGTTAAAGAGTGAAGGGAGTGAGTCTGAGGGTGATTATTGACGGTGCCGAAGAGAGGAGGAAGAGTGCATACTTGGTGCAACTCTAGAAATAGACCAGGCAGGACCATTTGTGGATGGGAAAATAAATGAGGAGAGTGTTACTTTTTTGGTAGACACAGGTGCGACAAGATCAACTGTCAGGTCAACAGATGTTAAAAATCTTCCTCTCTCGGATGAAGCAATCCAAGTAGTTGGTGTAGCCAATACACAAATCAGAACACGTCTTACTGAACCAGTAAGAGTACAGATAGGGAAATTTTCAGACATGCACAGATTTATTGTCTGTGACACGAGTCCAGTGAACCTGTTAGGTAGGGACTTATTGTGTAAGATGAATTGCACAATTTTTTGTACACCAGATGGAATAGCTTTTGAGACACCAGATGATGATGTTTTCTACCGAATGACTCTAGAAAATAGAGAAAGTGAGTTAATTGGTGCATTTGCTGTGTTTAATCCGGAGGATTTGCCTCAAGAGCTGAGAGACACAGTGAAAAGAGCAGTTTGGGATTTTACAGGAGAGGATGTGGGATTGATGAATAATGTAGATCCAGTGAAAATTGCAGTGAAAGAGGGAATTACATATCCTAACATTCCTCAGTACAAAATGACACCAGAAATAATTGAAGGGATAACTCCTATAATTGAGAAAATGATTCAGCAAGGAGTTCTAAGAGAACTACTGAGTAGTCCGTGTAATTCACCGATAATGGGACTGAAAAAGCCCAATGGCAAATTTAGGATCGTACAGGATCTGAGAAAAGTTAATCAAATTGTGGTGGCATGTTGTCCTATTGTGCCAAATCCATCAGTGATTCTGTATCAAATTCCACATGATGCTGAGTGGTATACAGTGATTGATTTGTGTCATGCGTTCTTTTCAATTCCATTGCATCATGACAGCCAGCCGATTTTTGCATTTAGGTTTGGCCAGCGTATCTTAGCATGGTGTCGAATCCCACAGGGGTATACAGAGAGTCCTTCGATATTCAATCAGTTATTGAAGAAATCGTTGGAAAGTTTGATTATGCCTGAAAACTCAGTGTTAGTGCAGTACATTGATGACCTACTGGTGGCATCAAAGACACGTGAAGCTTGTGAAGTGGATACCATAGCTTTACTGAATCATCTGGCAGATGGAGGGTTAAAGGTATCTCCAGCCAAATTGCAATTTTGCAAGAAAGAGGTTCATTATCTTGGACACAATATTGAAAAAGGTCTGAGAAAAGTGACTACTGACAGGATCAGAATAATCAGAGAAATGAAAGCTCCAAAGACCCAGAGAGAAGTGAGGATGTTCCTGGGTATGGTGGGTTATTGTCGTCAGTGGATAATTAATTTTTCCTTGATAGCAAAGCCACTGATTAAGCTGACAAAAAGTGAAATGAAAGATCCATTAGATCTGGATGCAGAACAATTGGCAGCATTTGAAGAGCTCAAAAGTAAAATGTGTGAGGCTCCAGCTTTGGGTATGCCTGACTATGAGAAAGAATTTGAGCTGTACTGCAGTGAGAGAAATGGATGTGCACTTTCAGTGTTAATCCAGAAACATGGACAATTGAGAAGGCCTATTGCGTACTTCTCATCAACACTTGACCCTGTAGCTGTGGGTTTACCAGGTTGTCTGAAATCTGTGGCTGCAACATGCAGGAGTCTGGAACAGAGTGAGGGAATCATAATGGGATATCCTGTAAGGGTATTCGTACCTCACAATGTGGCAATTCTTTTGACAAGAAGCAGAACTCAGTACATGTCACATAGTCGGTTGACTAAGTACGAAAAAGTGATTCTGGGTGCATCAAATGTGACTCTTGAGAGATGTGTGAATGTGAATCCAGCGACACTCTTGCCGGATATTGAAAATGTGGGTGTGAAGATGGAAGATGATCATGATTGTTTGGATGTGCTTGAGTACTGTACAAAACCAAGACCAGACATAAGGGATATTCCCTTACCTGAAAGTGACCATGTGTTGTTTGTGGATGGATCATGCTTGAGGAATGATGATGGTGTGCTATGTGCAGCATATGCGGTGTGCAAAGTTTCAGAGGTCATGGAAGCATCACCATTGAAAGGAGTGAAATCTGCGCAAGTTGCTGAATTAATAGCATTGACAAAAGCTTGCGAAATTGGGAAAGATTTGAGGACGACTGTGTTGACTGATAGTCAGTATGGATTTGGAGTGGTGCATGATTTTGGCCAACTTTGGCTACAAAGAGGTTTCTTGACATCGAGTGGAACTCCAATAAAGAATGCTGAAATGATTGGAAAATTGCTTGAGGCGATACAGCTGCCTAAGGAGTTAGCAGTTGTAAAATGTGCTGCCCATGGTCAGGGGGAGGATTTTATAACGATTGGAAACAGGTACGCCAATGATGTTGCGCAGTACTGTGCCAAGACCAATCAGTCCATTAACAGGGACAGAGAAAGGGAAATGTCTTTTCTTTCTGTGATGTTTACTAATGTCCTAGAGACCTGGGATGAAGTGAAACAGTTACAAGATGAGGCAGGAGATGAAGAGAAACAAGATTGGATTAAGGCAGGATGTGCTCCAAGAGAAACAGACCATGTTTGGGTCTACAGAGATGGCAGACCAGTGATGCCTAACTCGATCTTGTCGTCAATGGCAAGGATGTATCATGGCCAGGGACATTTGGGGAGAGACGCGATGGTTAGGTCATTTAAACAGACCTGGTACAATGCAAAGTTCAGGACAATTGCAGAGAGCATCTGTCAGAGGTGTTTAGTTTGTCAGCAATTTAACACTGGGAAAAAGACAGTGGTGAGTCTGGGAACAATAGGCAGAGAAGGAGGTCCTTTTACAAGAATGCAGATTGATTTCATTGAGATGCCCCAAGTGAACAGACTGAGGTATGTTCTAGTGGTAGTCTGTTTGTTTTCAAGGTGGGTGGAAGCTTACCCGACTAGAAGAAATGATGGATTGACAGTGGCAAAGTTACTGTTGAGGGAGTTGATTCCTAGGTACGGGTTTCCAGTAACAGTTGAGTCTGATAGAGGTAGACACTTTCAGAATGAGCTCATGGCTTTGATTTGTGAAGCATTGAAAATACAGCAGAAGCTACATTGTGCATACCGACCAGAGGCTTCTGGTGTGGTTGAGCAGATTAATGGCACGATCAAGAATAGGATTGGAAAAATGTGCTTAGCCACTGGCATGAAATGGCCAGATGTTTTGCCTCTAGTTCTGATGACAATGAGATCTACTCCAGATAGAACTACTGGTTTGAGTCCGCACGAGATAATCATGGGACGTGCTATGCGCCATGCATTCGTGCCTGTCAATAAGTTGGTGACAATAACTGATGACATGATTTTGGATTACTGTAAAGGCCTGGCTGACGCAGTTCATTCTGTGTTTCACCAGGTTGGAGAAGAAGCTACCACACTTGAGAAGAAGCAAGCCCATGATCTGAGTCCAGGAGACTGGGTGAGGATTAAGGTACACAGAAGAAGAAATTGCTTGATTCCAAGGTGGGGAAGGCCAAGACAAGTCATTCTGACTACAACGACTGCAGTAAAGTGTGCTGGAGTGAAGCACTGGGTACATGCAAGTCATACTCTGAGAGTTCCAAATCCGAAAGAAGGGACTGGTAAAGAGTATTTTGAAGAGTCAGATTCCAGTGATGATGAAGATACTGATGATACGGAATCAGTGAGAAAAGAAGCAGAGAGAGCTTCAAGAGAATCACTGCGAGTATCAGAGAGGAGATCAGATTCTGTAAGAGAGCCTGAAGTTTCAAACAGCAGTGAAGGAAAAAGAAAAGAAAAGAGAAATCACACAGAGATTACTCCTGAATCAGAAGAGGAGGAGATTGAAGAACCACTTGAGATTATACTTGAAGAAGTAAGGTCAGAAGAAGATAGAGAGGGACAGATTGCGGAAGACCCCCGAGGAGGTGTAGGGAACATTCATGAGGAGTCAGGTGAAGGGACAAGTAGACAGCAAGAAGATTGCGTGTCGGAGACCCGAGGAGGGACAGGAGTAGGGAAGTCTCAAACAGTGGTGAAAAAATCTGTGGAGAAGAAGAAAGCTGCTGGAAAACGGAAACAAGAGGCACTTGAAACAGATGATGAGGGTGAACAAACAGAGGGTCGAGTTCTGAGAAAGAGAACTTGGATTGGAGAAAGGAGTAATAAAGAAACAAAGCCGAAAAAGGTGTTAAGAGGAGATCGTTGGCCTAACAACAGAGTTAAGAGGCTGAGATACAGAGTAATAAGAGCAAATTCATCGAAAGCTGAAAAAGTGAATGAAGTTTCGAGTCAAAGTTCAAAAGCAGAAGGAGAAAAATCAAAGGAGTCAAACGAACCAGTGGAAATAAAAAGAGTAAGAAGACCCAACCAAAAGTACAGATCACCGGAATGGTCTTATGTGGCACTGTCTGAAGGAGGAGAAGAAGAAACAGTGACTCGAGATAATCCGGAAGTGGTCTTGAGAGAAGTGGTTGAGGAAGACACTGGTGAAATTTTGAAAGTACTCTTGACTGACATTGGAGAAGAGTCGAGTACTGAGGATCTTGATGTTGGAGATCTGATACAATTTGATGTTGAAGAAATTGAAGTGAAGAATGACAAGTATCCAAACTGAGTGAAAGAAGGATTCACTTGGATCAAGTGAACAAAGAGATCATTTGGATAAACTGAAAGCTGAAGAATTGCTGAAGAATTGAAGAAGTTCAAACAGTAGTGGAGTAGTAGAGGCTAAACTAAAATGACTAACATAGAGGATAATAGAAATAGATGTGCCTTTCTTAAGAGGTGGTGTAGAATGTGCTGCTGTTGTACTGGATTATTAATGCTTCTATGGGGTTTTTTAATTTTATTAGTTACTTTTAGAGTAGAGTTTGGAATGAATATAGAGAATGTGACAAATGTAGAGAAGAATTCACAAAAAGTAGTTCCAATTAGAAGTAGTAGTTACATACACAAAGATAGGTCAATTAATAATTTTTCTAGTAATGTTTTTTCGAAACTATTATATGAATATGTGAAGACAATGGAAGTAAGGGATTGCTACGTCTGTATGCAATTACCTGCATCTGTCTCAGAGGGTGTTACTTATCACCATTTACCAGCTACATATGGTATTTCCTGTAGTATTTTGAGTAGTGTTTTTTATTTGTTAGGGAAAATAGATTATAAGATGTCTAACAGAGATAGTATTTTTGGGCACTTGCCAATGAACAAAGAGCTGAATCCAGCTAAAGAAGCTAACACTTTTGGTGAGATTTTTATTGAAGAAAAAGGATTAACATTAGATTACATTTTTAAGAATAATTTAACTTGCAGTTTGAAAGAAGAGGAGAGAGCTTTCCTGGATATGGTAGAAGAAAGGAGAGTGAACATGCATGAGAAAGGGGGAAAATATGAAGTGAGTGAGACAATTTGGGACATTGAGATGGGAAAAGAGTTGAAGAATGGGGCTAGTCCAACTTTAGCTCTAGATGCGCCGCAGAAGGGTAAACTTTGTATTACTAGAAGGAAATCCCAATATGATACATATTTTGTGGGAACTAGTGAGTGCCATGATACATACTTCATTGCGACAGGTTGGGGTTTCAGAGGTGGAGAAGATACGATTTTTCCAGGAGTGTACTATGTTTGTGGGAATAAGGCTTATTACAAGTTGCCTGACCATTGGTATGGCACATGTTATGTGGGCCTGGTTTTTCCTAAGATTTTTCATACAGATAAAATAAGAGATGTAGAAGATATTAATTTATTAACACGTTTTAAGAGAGAAACTTGGTCTGAAATTGTGGGTGATATTTTTGGGGTTTTGATTCCAGCAGTGGGAATTTCTTTAAATGCTTATGGAATTCGGAAACTGTCCACAGTGGTTGATCGCTTATCGACAAATACCGCAGGAGGGTTTCTTTTGGTGAATACGGAATTAAGTGCCGTACGTGCCATGTCTATGCAAAATCGACTTGCCCTTGATATTCTTTTGGCCAAGGAGGGTGGAGTTTGTGGAATATTGAAAGTTCAACATTGTTGCACTTACATTCCTGACGAAAGTAAAGACCTGAAGGTCTATATCAGAAATATTACTGATTTGCATGAAGAATTAGTACCACTTGAAGCTGGGAGTTTGTGGACTAAAATAGCTAATAAAATGATAGCTGTTAAAGATTTTATTGCGAAAATAGGTAGTACAATTATAGGTAGAATATTGTTTCCTTTGTCTTGTATAATTGTGGCTTTATTAATAATAAGATTGGTGTGTGTGTGTTGTAAAAACAGGGGAGGGAAAAAGAAATTGAATTTGGAAAAGAAAAATAAGAAGTTGAAAAGAGAACCTCAAGAAATTGAACTAGAAGAATTGAGGGAGAGTGTTTACTTAGAGACAAAGAGAGATGATGAAAGAGTGACTGGTGTTTAATGTTGTGTAAGGGGAAAAGACATTTCTGATTTCTCCTAAAATGGGACTAAATTTTCACAAATTTTTTATTTTTTGGGGTTTATTTGGTGATAAAATCACCAAAGGGGGGATTGCTGGAGCAGAGTTTTCATTTAGAAAATTCAGGGGCTTTTGAAGCTCTAGTATGTCTATGCGTTTTATTAATTATTAATAAATAACAAATTAATTATTTGTCTTGTGCAAGTGTGTTTTAATTAATCAATCCGTTTGTCTTAACATAAGAGAAAGTTACACGAGGGTTAGCATGCGTGTGCTGTTTCTGTTTTCTAAAAATAACGTGCAAGTTTTCATGTTTAAACGTTGCTGTGTGCTGTTTATTTTTGAGCACAAAACGCTGTCTGAATTAATGCTTTTTTATGTCGCAAAAGCTAGATAAATGCATACACATAAGGGTATTAGTGGGGTTAACACTGTTTAATCACTATGCTGTAGTAATGTTTATTTTGTCTCTTTAATTAAAGATGGTCTATTGTGGCCTATGGAGGCTGTATTAAGATGGCTGAATTTTGAAGCCTGGCCTCGAGTGAATATGTGAAAGACGTGACGAGGGAGACGCCTGCTGGAAATGGTCTTGAAGTTGACTGACCATGGTCCTTCTATAAAACTTTCCATGAGGACAGCAGCAGTTTTGGGAGTTCTCCAAGAGAAGTGAAAGTGTCCTTGGCAATCTCGAAAGACAAAGGAGCCTTAGAGGAAAACTCTGAACTGTGGCTCGATGGCCGAGGAGAAGCCGGATTAAATGTGATACATGTTTTATTTTCTTGGTTCCTGTTCCGTAGTTTTCGCTATGTGTATTTTTCCTGAGCGGAGGTTCACAAATGTTGCAATGTTGCATCCTTTCCTTCTCGCTTTGCTCAGTGATTCAGTGTATTTTGCAAACTTAATGTGTGTTTCCATTGTAATTTTTACTATAAAAACTGTTAGCTTAGAGAGGGTTCTTGCCACCCTTTTGCCACTTGCCATTTTACCTTTGCTGCGTGAGGTTGCGTTGCTGAGGATCGATGCTGAGGACTTCGTCTTGAAAGACTTTACCGAGAGACTTGTCCTGACCCGTTCTGACACTTAGTTAGAATAGGTAACTATGAGAAATGATTTATTCTGATTGATTTTACCTTGACTAATTTTAGATAAAGCAATATAATTTTAAACATGGTGTTGAATTTTCTTTCTTGTCAATTATTGGGTTTATATTTTTGATCATTATTGTATATGTTGTGTAGATTATGTTATTGATTAGGACAGTCACTAAACCAGATCTGATCGACCTGATATTGATGCAGGGTGTTTAGGTGTTTTCTTTCCACAGGTTTATTGCTGGTAGAGTATTTGAGCGTATGTTAGTGAAATGGGCCCTAGCGTATGATGAATGTATGTGCGTGTAACTGTGTGATTACTCTATCCGTGGTAGTGGGCATATTTTAGATACCCTGATCTCTATCAATTTCCTGGTAGCAGAGGATGGTTTTAGATGGTTGTCTTGATCTGATAAGATTGCTTGTACATTGGCTTATTGATTATTGATTTTATTTTGTCAATATTGGTATATGTACTAATATTATATGTTGAAGTCGTCATGTTGAGTTATATGTAGTGCTTCTGGAACTTGGAAGCTGTTGTAGCAGTTCCGTAGTAGGGCAGAGGGAAGTATATGCTGCTCTCGGGAAAGACGGGATTGTAAGGAATAACGTGTGACAATTGAAGTTGCGCGTTCACATTGTCTGGGTTCGGAATCAGTGACATCGTCGTATGTTACTATTAGAATATATTTCTGGTATGTAAGGAGTGTGTATCGTAGTGAAGGTTATCTTTGAAACTCTGGTCTTAAGTCCCAGGGATCCGTAAGGATTTCCGTTAAAGCTTATCGCGGGAGGAGTAATAGGTATTCTCTGAGCTTGTTTGAGGAACTGGGCGAAGTTGCTTAGTTAATGTATGTTATAATTCTGTAGTGGAGCAGATTGTCTGTTCTCGGGAAACAGGATTCTGTGCGTATGTACTATATTTTCTTGCATGAATGTGCGTGAATGTATATACATTTATTGATTGTAAGACTCTTTGGATAAGTCCTAGAGGAAACAGTTATGAGATGTATGAAAGTTTGTGACTCTTGAAAAATAGACTCTCTTTTACTATTCTGTGTTTAGCGAAGCAGACAATGGAGATGTTTTTATGTTGTAACTAATAGATTTTGTAGAAATCTTGACACGAAGTCTACTGAGAGATTTTGTAAAGGAGGGGTAGACGAGTGACAGAGGACAGAGACAAACTGCAGCGACTGTTGACGTCAGAAAGTCCGCGCTCTGATTGGATAGTGGATCAGAATAGGGTTCGCGCTAGGATTAGTGCGTTAGTGTGAGTCGCGCAGGGATTGGAAGAGCTGTTTAGTGACGTAGACGCTCCAGGATTGGTGCGTTAGTGTGAGTCGCGCTGCTATTGGTTGAAAAGCTCGTATTGTATATTTATAATACGGAAAGAGTAGAGAGTTTTAGTAAGCGCTAAAATGTATTATCAAGAGGAGAAAAAGAAAAAAACATTCTTTGGGAAAGTTAAAAAGTGGTTTAGCAAGGATAAAGAGGTTAAAACGAGAGAGGGTGAGTTGCTACCTCCAGCGAAAACACCTGCATCCTTCATGGTTGCGAAATATGGATTACATACCTGTATATGGTTGCAGAATTGGGTTAGGTATACTAAAGAAGATGGTGTTTTAGCATTTCCAGAACATGGTTCATTTAATTTGGCCGTGTTGAGAAATTTACGGGAAAAGATGGTACGTCTGGACCCGAAGCCGAGACCTGCACAGTTCGAGGCTTTAGTGGAATGGGAAGAGGAAGTTCATGAGCGAGAAAAGCAAAGGTCTGGAGGGTATTACAGGAACATGTTTGGGAGGAAACATGATCGTGAAACACATCATGATCGGATGAAAAGATGGCGAGATGTTAATATGTCAGAGGGATTATATCCTATGAGAACAATTGAAGAAGGAGCAGTTGGAGTTAATGAGTATGATGATGAGGTCTTAAATGACATGATTTACAAGAGACCACCCCCATATAGACCAGAACCAGATGAGAGTACACCAGTTGTTTCTCCGATAAGAGATACAGTCTGTATTATTGAAAAAGAAAAAGTGACACCTGAATCAAGAAGTGGTAGTTCTTTCAGGGAAAGAGAGAATCGAAGTAGTGAGGAAAATGCTAGAAAATTAGCAAAAACGACAACAGAACTGACTGAGAAAATTAGGGAGTTAACGAAGAATCTAGAAGCTGTTACGGTGCCTGTAACAATAGGTCCAGTTATGCCTGTGTTTGACAAACAGAGAGCAGGTGAGAATGGACTGGTGATTCCATATGTTGGGAATAATTTGACAAATTCAGTTGGTCCTTCAGGAGATTCAGATAAAAGAGCAGAAAGAAGTGACCTGAGACAAACAAGACATGACACATGTAGTGAACTATTGGATGCTAGTGAACCTGGTTGTTCAGGGATGCCAATTCTAGAACCGCAGAAAAGAGTGGTTCCAGTGAGAAAAACTGCTGAAATAACAGTTGATGATTTGAATGATTGGATGAAGGTTCTTCAGAAAAAAGATAAGGATTCACAAGTTATTGATGTGGCTAGGTTACGTATAGAATTAGAAGAGCTTGTGACAGGAACAGTTCCAATAGAAATCCTGAAGAGTCATCATGATGGTGAGCTGTTGTTTATGTGCAAAAGTATTACCTGGAGAGCAAGGAATACACATGACAGGCTAAGAGCAATAGCAAATGAACAAGGAGTTGACATTGATAAAGTAAAAGCTTTACAGAGAACTTACAGGATGGATTTTACTGAGAAGGACATTGAAAATTTGAATGCTTCTGGTAGAACAGGACAGATTAAAGAAATGGTGGCATTATTGCGAAGATGGGGTGATGTTGAAAAGTGGAAGGATAGGTGGTATAAGAAAAGAGAAGAATCTGTAACTTATTCGGCATTTCCAGTAAGAGAAAAAGAGAAACCAGTGGATAATTATCCTATGAGAGAAATACCTGGAGGAGGATATGTACATGTTCCATGGACCAGACAGGATATTTTATCATTTACGAATGATTTCCCTCGATTGAGAGAAAAGCCCGTCGAGTGGTATAGGCAGGTAGATAGATTTGTGAAATTGTCAAAAGTGCTGTGGGTTGACCTGAATAGTCTGTTTGATATAATTGTTCCAGCAGACTTGTGGACTGAGTGTAAAATAGTTGTGAGTTGGCCTACTGAGGAATATCCAAGAGATCCAAGAACAGGGGCACCAGATCCAGAAGTAATGAGGAAGTATGATCAGGTGATGGTATACCTGAAGAGTAAAGTTCCTCCAAAAGAGACAGACTGGGTTAAGATAGATCGAACGCAACAGGAAGCAAAAGAATCAGTTCATGCTTTTTACGAGAGGCTGATACTGGCATTTAAACAATTCAGTGGAGACGAACACCTGGGTGACAAAGATTTGAGTCACTTTGTATACAGATTTGTATATGGTCTAAGACCTGAAATTGGTGAGAGAATTCGTGAGCACACAGTGGATTGGCAGAGTAAAAAAGTAGATGAAATCCTGAGACATGCAAAATACTTCAGTGATGAAATTGAAGCAAAACAAAGAAAGCTGAAAGAGAAAGCAATGTGGGCACAAGTGAAAGTTGCAGAAAGACAGGAAGCACAGTTAGTGGAACAAGCGAATAATCCAGGAAATAATCCAGGAAATAATGCAGGAAATAGACCCAGATATGCAGGAAAAGGGAAAGGAAGTCTTGAGGAAGCGAAGAAAAAGTTCCCTTGTCACAACTGTGGCCAGCTGGGACATTGGAGATCTGAATGTCCTAATCCACCATTAGTGAGTAATGAGAGTAAACCTTTAAATCAACAGGTGCAGAACCAGAATGAAGGGAATAATCAACAGCAACAACAGAAAGTTGTGAGACAGCAGAGTCAAGAGCCAAAACCGCCCTTGCCGCAGAATAGAGGGGTACAAAAGTATAATCAGGATTCAGGATTCTACAATGATGAGCAGGTAAACAAACCAAGACGTTCTAACAAAGTACAGCAGTACTTGTTAAAGAGTGAAGGGAGTGAGTCTGAGGGTGATTATTGACGGTGCCGAAGAGAGGAGGAAGAGTGCATACTTGGTGCAACTCTAGAAATAGACCAGGCAGGACCATTTGTGGATGGGAAAATAAATGAGGAGAGTGTTACTTTTTTGGTAGACACAGGTGCGACAAGATCAACTGTCAGGTCAACAGATGTTAAAAATCTTCCTCTCTCGGATGAAGCAATCCAAGTAGTTGGTGTAGCCAATACACAAATCAGAACACGTCTTACTGAACCAGTAAGAGTACAGATAGGGAAATTTTCAGACATGCACAGATTTATTGTCTGTGACACGAGTCCAGTGAACCTGTTAGGTAGGGACTTATTGTGTAAGATGAATTGCACAATTTTTTGTACACCAGATGGAATAGCTTTTGAGACACCAGATGATGATGTTTTCTACCGAATGACTCTAGAAAATAGAGAAAGTGAGTTAATTGGTGCATTTGCTGTGTTTAATCCGGAGGATTTGCCTCAAGAGCTGAGAGACACAGTGAAAAGAGCAGTTTGGGATTTTACAGGAGAGGATGTGGGATTGATGAATAATGTAGATCCAGTGAAAATTGCAGTGAAAGAGGGAATTACATATCCTAACATTCCTCAGTACAAAATGACACCAGAAATAATTGAAGGGATAACTCCTATAATTGAGAAAATGATTCAGCAAGGAGTTCTAAGAGAACTACTGAGTAGTCCGTGTAATTCACCGATAATGGGACTGAAAAAGCCCAATGGCAAATTTAGGATCGTACAGGATCTGAGAAAAGTTAATCAAATTGTGGTGGCATGTTGTCCTATTGTGCCAAATCCATCAGTGATTCTGTATCAAATTCCACATGATGCTGAGTGGTATACAGTGATTGATTTGTGTCATGCGTTCTTTTCAATTCCATTGCATCATGACAGCCAGCCGATTTTTGCATTTAGGTTTGGCCAGCGTATCTTAGCATGGTGTCGAATCCCACAGGGGTATACAGAGAGTCCTTCGATATTCAATCAGTTATTGAAGAAATCGTTGGAAAGTTTGATTATGCCTGAAAACTCAGTGTTAGTGCAGTACATTGATGACCTACTGGTGGCATCAAAGACACGTGAAGCTTGTGAAGTGGATACCATAGCTTTACTGAATCATCTGGCAGATGGAGGGTTAAAGGTATCTCCAGCCAAATTGCAATTTTGCAAGAAAGAGGTTCATTATCTTGGACACAATATTGAAAAAGGTCTGAGAAAAGTGACTACTGACAGGATCAGAATAATCAGAGAAATGAAAGCTCCAAAGACCCAGAGAGAAGTGAGGATGTTCCTGGGTATGGTGGGTTATTGTCGTCAGTGGATAATTAATTTTTCCTTGATAGCAAAGCCACTGATTAAGCTGACAAAAAGTGAAATGAAAGATCCATTAGATCTAGATGCAGAACAATTGGCAGCATTTGAAGAGCTCAAAAGTAAAATGTGTGAGGCTCCAGCTTTGGGTATGCCTGACTATGAGAAAGAATTTGAGCTGTACTGCAGTGAGAGAAATGGATGTGCACTTTCAGTGTTAATCCAGAAACATGGACAATTGAGAAGGCCTATTGCGTACTTCTCATCAACACTTGACCCTGTAGCTGTGGGTTTACCAGGTTGTCTGAAATCTGTGGCTGCAACATGCAGGAGTCTGGAACAGAGTGAGGGAATCATAATGGGATATCCTGTAAGGGTATTCGTACCTCACAATGTGGCAATTCTTTTGACAAGAAGCAGAACTCAGTACATGTCACATAGTCGGTTGACTAAGTACGAAAAAGTGATTCTGGGTGCATCAAATGTGACTCTTGAGAGATGTGTGAATGTGAATCCAGCGACACTCTTGCCGGATATTGAAAATGTGGGTGTGAAGATGGAAGATGATCATGATTGTTTGGATGTGCTTGAGTACTGTACAAAACCAAGACCAGACATAAGGGATATTCCCTTACCTGAAAGTGACCATGTGTTGTTTGTGGATGGATCATGCTTGAGGAATGATGATGGTGTGCTATGTGCAGCATATGCGGTGTGCAAAGTTTCAGAGGTCATGGAAGCATCACCATTGAAAGGAGTGAAATCTGCGCAAGTTGCTGAATTAATAGCATTGACAAAAGCTTGCGAAATTGGGAAAGATTTGAGGACGACTGTGTTGACTGATAGTCAGTATGGATTTGGAGTGGTGCATGATTTTGGCCAACTTTGGCTACAAAGAGGTTTCTTGACATCGAGTGGAACTCCAATAAAGAATGCTGAAATGATTGGAAAATTGCTTGAGGCGATACAGCTGCCTAAGGAGTTAGCAGTTGTAAAATGTGCTGCCCATGGTCAGGGGGAGGATTTTATAACGATTGGAAACAGGTACGCCAATGATGTTGCGCAGTACTGTGCCAAGACCAATCAGTCCATTAACAGGGACAGAGAAAGGGAAATGTCTTTTCTTTCTGTGATGTTTACTAATGTCCTAGAGACCTGGGATGAAGTGAAACAGTTACAAGATGAGGCAGGAGATGAAGAGAAACAAGATTGGATTAAGGCAGGATGTGCTCCAAGAGAAACAGACCATGTTTGGGTCTACAGAGATGGCAGACCAGTGATGCCTAACTCGATCTTGTCGTCAATGGCAAGGATGTATCATGGCCAGGGACATTTGGGGAGAGACGCGATGGTTAGGTCATTTAAACAGACCTGGTACAATGCAAAGTTCAGGACAATTGCAGAGAGCATCTGTCAGAGGTGTTTAGTTTGTCAGCAATTTAACACTGGGAAAAAGACAGTGGTGAGTCTGGGAACAATAGGCAGAGAAGGAGGTCCTTTTACAAGAATGCAGATTGATTTCATTGAGATGCCCCAAGTGAACAGACTGAGGTATGTTCTAGTGGTAGTCTGTTTGTTTTCAAGGTGGGTGGAAGCTTACCCGACTAGAAGAAATGATGGATTGACAGTGGCAAAGTTACTGTTGAGGGAGTTGATTCCTAGGTACGGGTTTCCAGTAACAGTTGAGTCTGATAGAGGTAGACACTTTCAGAATGAGCTCATGGCTTTGATTTGTGAAGCATTGAAAATACAGCAGAAGCTACATTGTGCATACCGACCAGAGGCTTCTGGTGTGGTTGAGCAGATTAATGGCACGATCAAGAATAGGATTGGAAAAATGTGCTTAGCCACTGGCATGAAATGGCCAGATGTTTTGCCTCTAGTTCTGATGACAATGAGATCTACTCCAGATAGAACTACTGGTTTGAGTCCGCACGAGATAATCATGGGACGTGCTATGCGCCATGCATTCGTGCCTGTCAATAAGTTGGTGACAATAACTGATGACATGATTTTGGATTACTGTAAAGGCCTGGCTGACGCAGTTCATTCTGTGTTTCACCAGGTTGGAGAAGAAGCTACCACACTTGAGAAGAAGCAAGCCCATGATCTGAGTCCAGGAGACTGGGTGAGGATTAAGGTACACAGAAGAAGAAATTGCTTGATTCCAAGGTGGGGAAGGCCAAGACAAGTCATTCTGACTACAACGACTGCAGTAAAGTGTGCTGGAGTGAAGCACTGGGTACATGCAAGTCATACTCTGAGAGTTCCAAATCCGAAAGAAGGGACTGGTAAAGAGTATTTTGAAGAGTCAGATTCCAGTGATGATGAAGATACTGATGATACGGAATCAGTGAGAAAAGAAGCAGAGAGAGCTTCAAGAGAATCACTGCGAGTATCAGAGAGGAGATCAGATTCTGTAAGAGAGCCTGAAGTTTCAAACAGCAGTGAAGGAAAAAGAAAAGAAAAGAGAAATCACACAGAGATTACTCCTGAATCAGAAGAGGAGGAGATTGAAGAACCACTTGAGATTATACTTGAAGAAGTAAGGTCAGAAGAAGATAGAGAGGGACAGATTGCGGAAGACCCCCGAGGAGGTGTAGGGAACATTCATGAGGAGTCAGGTGAAGGGACAAGTAGACAGCAAGAAGATTGCGTGTCGGAGACCCGAGGAGGGACAGGAGTAGGGAAGTCTCAAACAGTGGTGAAAAAATCTGTGGAGAAGAAGAAAGCTGCTGGAAAACGGAAACAAGAGGCACTTGAAACAGATAATGAGGATGAACAAACAGAGGGTCGAGTTCTGAGAAAGAGAACTTGGATTGGAGAAAGGAGTAATAAAGAAACAAAGCCGAAAAAGGTGTTAAGAGGAGATCGTTGGCCTAACAACAGAGTTAAGAGGCTGAGATACAGAGTAATAAGAGCAAATTCATCGAAAGCTGAAAAAGTGAATGAAGTTTCGAGTCAAAGTTCAAAAGCAGAAGGAGAAAAATCAAAGGAGTCAAACGAACCAGTGGAAATAAAAAGAGTAAGAAGACCCAACCAAAAGTACAGATCACCGGAATGGTCTTATGTGGCACTGTCTGAAGGAGGAGAAGAAGAAACAGTGACTCGAGATAATCCGGAAGTGGTCTTGAGAGAAGTGGTTGAGGAAGACACTGGTGAAATTTTGAAAGTACTCTTGACTGACATTGGAGAAGAGTCGAGTACTGAGGATCTTGATGTTGGAGATCTGATACAATTTGATGTTGAAGAAATTGAAGTGAAGAATGACAAGTATCCAAACTGAGTGAAAGAAGGATTCACTTGGATCAAGTGAACAAAGAGATCATTTGGATAAACTGAAAGCTGAAGAATTGCTGAAGAATTGAAGAAGTTCAAACAGTAGTGGAGTAGTAGAGGCTAAACTAAAATGACTAACATAGAGGATAATAGAAATAGATGTGCCTTTCTTAAGAGGTGGTGTAGAATGTGCTGCTGTTGTACTGGATTATTAATGCTTCTATGGGGTGTTTTAATTTTATTAGTTACTTTTAGAGTAGAGTTTGGAATGAATATAGAGAATGTGACAAATGTAGAGAGGAATTCACAAAAAGTAGTTCCAATTAGAAGTAGTAGTTACATACACAAAGATAGGTCAATTAATAATTTTTCTAGTAATGTTTTTTCGAAACTATTATATGAATATGTGAAGACAATGGAAGTAAGGGATTGCTACGTCTGTATGCAATTACCTGCATCTGTCTCAGAGGGTGTTACTTATCACCATTTACCAGCTACATATGGTATTTCCTGTAGTATTTTGAGTAGTGTTTTTTATTTGTTAGGGAAAATAGATTATAAGATGTCTAACAGAGATAGTATTTTTGGGCACTTGCCAATGAACAAAGAGCTGAATCCAGCTAAAGAAGCTAACACTTTTGGTGAGATTTTTATTGAAGAAAAAGGATTAACATTAGATTACATTTTTAAGAATAATTTAACTTGCAGTTTGAAAGAAGAGGAGAGAGCTTTCCTGGATATGGTAGAAGAAAGGAGAGTGAACATGCATGAGAAAGGGGGAAAATATGAAGTGAGTGAGACAATTTGGGACATTGAGATGGGAAAAGAGTTGAAGAATGGGGCTAGTCCAACTTTAGCTCTAGATGCGCCGCAGAAGGGTAAACTTTGTATTACTAGAAGGAAATCCCAATATGATACATATTTTGTGGGAACTAGTGAGTGCCATGATACATACTTCATTGCGACAGGTTGGGGTTTCAGAGGTGGAGAAGATACGATTTTTCCAGGAGTGTACTATGTTTGTGGGAATAAGGCTTATTACAAGTTGCCTGACCATTGGTATGGCACATGTTATGTGGGCCTGGTTTTTCCTAAGATTTTTCATACAGATAAAATAAGAGATGTAGAAGATATTAATTTATTAACACGTTTTAAGAGAGAAACTTGGTCTGAAATTGTGGGTGATATTTTTGGGGTTTTGATTCCAGCAGTGGGAATTTCTTTAAATGCTTATGGAATTCGGAAACTGTCCACAGTGGTTGATCGCTTATCGACAAATACCGCAGGAGGGTTTCTTTTGGTGAATACGGAATTAAGTGCCGTACGTGCCATGTCTATGCAAAATCGACTTGCCCTTGATATTCTTTTGGCCAAGGAGGGTGGAGTTTGTGGAATATTGAAAGTTCAACATTGTTGCACTTACATTCCTGACGAAAGTAAAGACCTGAAGGTCTATATCAGAAATATTACTGATTTGCATGAAGAATTAGTACCACTTGAAGCTGGGAGTTTGTGGACTAAAATAGCTAATAAAATGATAGCTGTTAAAGATTTTATTGCGAAAATAGGTAGTACAATTATAGGTAGAATATTGTTTCCTTTGTCTTGTATAATTGTGGCTTTATTAATAATAAGATTGGTGTGTGTGTGTTGTAAAAACAGGGGAGGGAAAAAGAAATTGAATTTGGAAAAGAAAAATAAGAAGTTGAAAAGAGAACCTCAAGAAATTGAACTAGAAGAATTGAGGGAGAGTGTTTACTTAGAGACAAAGAGAGATGATGAAAGAGTGACTGGTGTTTAATGTTGTGTAAGGGGAAAAGACATTTCTGATTTCTCCTAAAATGGGACTAAATTTTCACAAATTTTTTATTTTTTGGGGTTTATTTGGTGATAAAATCACCAAAGGGGGGATTGCTGGAGCAGAGTTTTCATTTAGAAAATTCAGGGGCTTTTGAAGCTCTAGTATGTCTATGCGTTTTATTAATTATTAATAAATAACAAATTAATTATTTGTCTTGTGCAAGTGTGTTTTAATTAATCAATCCGTTTGTCTTAACATAAGAGAAAGTTACACGAGGGTTAGCATGCGTGTGCTGTTTCTGTTTTCTAAAAATAACGTGCAAGTTTTCATGTTTAAACGTTGCTGTGTGCTGTTTATTTTTGAGCACAAAACGCTGTCTGAATTAATGCTTTTTTATGTCGCAAAAGCTAGATAAATGCATACACATAAGGGTATTAGTGGGGTTAACACTGTTTAATCACTATGCTGTAGTAATGTTTATTTTGTCTCTTTAATTAAAGATGGTCTATTGTGGCCTATGGAGGCTGTATTAAGATGGCTGAATTTTGAAGCCTGGCCTCGAGTGAATATGTGAAAGACGTGACGAGGGAGACCCCTGCTGGAAATGGTCTTGAAGTTGACTGACCATGGTCCTTCTATAAAACTTTCCATGAGGACAGCAGCAGTTTTGGGAGTTCTCCAAGAGAAGTGAAAGTGTCCTTGGCAATCTCGAAAGACAAAGGAGCCTTAGAGGAAAACTCTGAACTGTGGCTCGATGGCCGAGGAGAAGCCGGATTAAATGTGATACATGTTTTATTTTCTTGGTTCCTGTTCCGTAGTTTTCGCTATGTGTATTTTTCCTGAGCGGAGGTTCACAAATGTTGCAATGTTGCATCCTTTCCTTCTCGCTTTGCTCAGTGATTCAGTGTATTTTGCAAACTTAATGTGTGTTTCCATTGTAATTTTTACTATAAAAACTGTTAGCTTAGAGAGGGTTCTTGCCACCCTTTTGCCACTTGCCATTTTACCTTTGCTGCGTGAGGTTGCGTTGCTGAGGATCGATGCTGATGACTTCGTCTTGAAAGACTTTACCGAGAGACTTGTCCTGACCCGTTCTGACACTTAGTTAGAATAGGTAACTATGAGAAATGATTTATTCTGATTGATTTTACCTTGACTAATTTTAGATAAAGCAATATAATTTTAAACATGGTGTTGAATTTTCTTTCTTGTCAATTATTGGGTTTATATTTTTGATCATTATTGTATATGTTGTGTAGATTATGTTATTGATTAGGACAGTCACTAAACCAGATCTGATCGACCTGATATTGATGCAGGGTGTTTAGGTGTTTTCTTTCCACAGGTTTATTGCTGGTAGAGTATTTGAGCGTATGTTAGTGAAATGGGCCCTAGCGTATGATGAATGTATGTGCGTGTAACTGTGTGATTACTCTATCCGTGGTAGTGGGCATATTTTAGATACCCTGATCTCTATCAGTACCACACGGTTACAGCCAGTCTGTTGAGTGGGTTCACAGGGAATACAGGGGGTTCTCATGTGTCTTAAAAAATATAGGAATTATTGTGGACAAACGCTAGTAATCAGCCCAACGTCTGGGCTAGCAGAATAGGCCCCCAGCTCAGGAGGTTGCATGACAGATAGCAAGGGGAGTGAGAACATGTTTTGGAATCAAAGGTGAAAGAGTGATATTCACTACAGTGGACACCTGATCACTACCCGCATTCAGAGGCGTAAACATAGATGTACTGATAGGGACAGGTTTCAAAATTGAGGGACTTCAAACTTTGTGTAGACACTCCTGAATATTTTTCAGGTGTTCAACAAGGGATGAAATCATTTTTTCCACCATCACAACCAAGATCAGATAAAAGTCGATTGTGATAGATAATTGCAGGGAAGGATCATTAGCAGTAGCTAAGGATGTAGAGCCAGATGCACAACATACTTAATTTGTATTTCCTAAATAGCGACTCCTTAGAAATCGCTATTTAGGAAAGGCAAATGGTATATACAAAAATAGAGATTCCTTAATAGCGACTAGGAAATCGCTATTTAGGTATTATCAAACCATTTGTTCCTAAGGCCCTAGGACCGAATGCTTTTGCATTTCCTAATAGGAAATCGCAAATTAGGAAATGATAAAGCGAGAGGGACATTCCTCCTAAGGCCCCCTTTGCTGCACCTCGAAAAAAAGGGTAAAGAGCACAAATGCCCTAGGGGCATGTGAGCACTTTATTGCGCTTTAAAAAAAAGCATTTTGGAGTGCTTTTTTTAAATTGCACATGATTACCATTGACTTTGAGTTTAGGAAATGCTTTGTACATGTGCTCAGGAAATCGCAAATAGGTAATCCCTATTTGCGATTTTTTATTTGGGTGTCACAAAACGCGATTTCTACTGGGTAGTAATCGCATTTTGTGATTCCCAAACGGCCTTTGTACATGCGAAAAGGCGATTTAGCATTTCTAAAGAGAATGAAATAGCGATTTGGCCCGTTAAGAAATGCTAAATAGCTTCGTACATCTGGCCTTTATCAAATTTATTAATAAGAATAGCTGCTTCTCTTTTATGTTTTGCAGATTGGCCTCGCTGAGTACGGGGACTAGTAAAAGTAAAGGCAGGGATCAGAGGGATAAACAGATTTTAGTGAAGATAATTCATGATATAACTTGTTCAGCTACTGCAGTCTAGTTTTCATAAAAAAAGTAATTGCCATTTTAAAATCTTGAGATGTAAAAATGTGAGAAGGTGGGAAACCCAAGTCATTATCACAGTTTAACTCCATGTCACGTTTTTTAGTAACCTCCTTTTGCCTTCAGAGGAGAAATGTGTAACACTCTTTGGTATTTATATCTTCAAATGACCTCATTTTTATTGAAATATTGTAATGTAATTTATTAATTTCGAATGCTTTTTCTTTTCATGCCATTACATTTTTAGTGTGGGCCTGGTTATTGTTGACCCATTTTGGGAGTCTCTATTTATTTATCCCTTGAGCCATCCCTTGAACCTGAGATAGTTTGACGTTCCCTTAAACAAGGTGACCATCACTTAGGACGATTACCAATTGCTGGAACAGGGTTCCATGAACTGAAACAATGGCACTTCTGCCATGAGATCAGCAGGCCCTTGGTATTCCTCTTTAGCCAGCAACCTGGACTAAAGAGCTGTTTCTGATACTGATTCGTCCTGAGGAACTTTGTTCTCAGGAACTGATCGTAACTGCTTGTGTGCTATATATACACCCCATGATGTTGAAGGTATTTCAGTCTTTACACACCCCAATATCACTATGCATGGTGATGGATTAGGTGACTTTTCACTTGGAACAGCTGTTAAGTTTAGCAAAATTGAAAGAAGTTTACAAATGGAGAACCCATTTCTGCTTCCCAGCTTCTGAAGCCCAATTCATATTTAGCAACACTGTCAAATTATCATGGAGACTATTCCTCTCTCCTATCTTAGCCTTATTATTCTGCACACAAGGCTATACAGGAAGCTGTTCAGATTATGTCAGACATTATGATTTTTGCCAAATCAGTCTAATTAACCAATACCAGTCTGAATTGTAGTAGCATCTATTTTTCTTTTTCCCTCTCAGACTCGTGTTAGATGATTTAGGCACACAAGCATCAAGTTAAATTGCGATTGCAATCGTTGCGAATCAGTAAAAAAGGCTGTTTGCGATCGCAAAATAGCTCACTTCAATGCATGAAGCCCATTCGCAGAATATCTCCAAAATTTGCAAAATATAGCGATTACCTAAATAGCGAATCAGTAATAGCGATTTGTTATTAAGTAATCGCTAATAAGAAATCGCAAACCCAATGCATTAAACATCCGCAAATACCGAATTTGTTAAAAAATCGCAATTAGCAATTCTTAAATAAGAACAAATCACATCAGGTGGTAACCATTTAAAATGGAAGAAATTAGTTGGAAATCAGTAAACTACTTAAACAGTCCCAGAAGGCATCAGGATGCTTCACAATGGCAGCGCTCTACGTCATGGCGAGAAGGATGAGGCTCAGAGCAGCAGCACAGGGAAGAAGGAGGCTACAGGAGCGCATTTTCAGAGTGCGCGTTACTTTGCTAGGGCAGACAGAAGAAGAGATTTATGACTAGTATAGGATGAATGTAGACACAATCTATGAGCTCATAGCTGAATCGGGCCCAGTACTGCAGCGTCAGACTCACAGGACACATGCCATCCCCACTCACATGCAGGTCCTTGGTTCACTGCACCTCCTAGCTTCAGGGAGCTTCCAGGGAGTAATTTGCTTTAGCTGGAGGTGTCTCTCAAAGTGCCCTATCGCGATTTTTTAACCCATTTCTTGATGCCATGTTGCAGAGGATACACCACCACATCAGGTTCCCCACAACAACACAGGAATTGCTGCAAACTAAATTAGATTTTTATTATGTTGCCCATTTCCCACATGTCATTGGTTGCATTTATGGGACGCATGTAGCCATTTGCCCACCCTCAGACAATGAGTACATTTACCGCAACCAGAATTCTTACCATTCATTGAATATTCAAGTAATCTGCCATTCTAAAAACATGATCACAGACATAGTGGCTAGTTACCCTGGCAGAGCACATGACTCCTACATCTTCCTGCATAGTGGCATACACAGACGTCTACTTGCGGGGGAGTTTGGCGAAGGATATTTGCTTGGCAAACATATGTAATACTCTCTTGCACACCTGTCTGCCATGGTGACATATAGCAGTGGATAAAGTATTTTCTCATTACATCCTGTAGGTGATAGTGCACACGCTGTGCGTTCTTTCATTATGACTCCATATCTAATTCCTACTACACAAAGTGAGCAGCGATTTAATGAGGCACACATTTCCACGTGCAACGTGATTGAGAGGACATTTGGTTTACTAAAATCTAGGTTCTGCTGACTTCACAAAACTGGGGGTGCATTACAGTATAGGCTGGAGTATTGCTGCAAAATAGTCGCCACCTGTGCCATGTTGCACAACATAACCACTAATAGAGGCATTCCCCTGGAAGACTCTGACAGCAAGCCTCAGGTAGACATCCAGCCAAGACGACCACCACAAGCAGCATGCGGTCCAAATGCAGCAGGGGGGAGACAGAGATGGGCAGAAATCACGCAACATTACTTTTAAGGTGGGTAATCACGAAACAACACAGTATGTGCTCAAAGGTTTATTGTAAAAATTGTGTGGTTGTGTTAATGCACACGTACCATGTGCAGACAAGTGCAGTGTGAGTACAGACAATTAAATGTCATTGCCTTGGCAATAAAACTTCAGTGGGAACTATTTACAAGATTCTGGTTACCGCATCAGATTTATCCCTGTCCATATGTCTACTTCTTCCGGCCACGCAATCCCGTGGCCCTCTCAGTAGGCTCAGCCACATCCGTCATTGAGCCTTCTGTGCCGGTGTTGCTCCTGGTACTGCGCCTCCTGGGATTTTTCACAGGTACCAGTAGGGTGCTGAGGCTGGATGCCTCCTCACTGTCCACCCTGCAAGCACATTGTTTCCAATAGCTGCAGCAGTTTCACTGCATAAGTGACCTGGATGAGGCTCATCTCCACCTGCAGGCTGACAGCACGCCTGGAAAGCTGAGCTGTAATATTACTCAGCCTATTGATTGCCCTGGTGTACCCATCCAGGCGCCCTATCAAATTGTGATGTCTCCTGCCATGGGATGCATGCTCACCCTGGATGACCGTGCACAACTTGTGTATAGCTGTTGCAACACTGACTAGGTTTTCCGTGTTTGCCCTGTGCCCTTCAACTATCGCAGTGGAAAGCTCTCTCAGGCAGTCACGTATGTCCCCCATGTGTGTTGCCATTGTCCTCAGTTGGCCCTGCATAATCCTCATGTTCCTTCCTTGCAGGCGTTGGACCCTCAGCATCTTGCCCTCAAGCCCACTTCAGGCAGGTGCCCCATAGTCCTCTGCAGACGTCAGGATTGCCCTGGGCCTTCGCCTGCAGAACTGGATTGAATGGCGCCGCATTGGTAGCTCTGTTGTTGGTGGTGGTGTGTTGCCAAGCTGCTGTGTGGGAGTCCCTGAGTAACTCTTCATCACTATCCGAAGCAGGCAATAGTGGGACTATTCGCTTGCGCCGAGTGGGGACAGGTGTGGGCGATGTTGCTGTCACTTCTGGTCCCTCCTCAGACTGTTCCACTGGTCCCTCTGAATCATTGACGTCAGCCACGTCACTCTCCTGCTCTGCGCATCTGTGGTTTTAAACAGTCCAAGTTCAGTTATATACTTTCTGCACATGTTAGTACATAGCGCATGCAAATGTCTAATAAATTAACTTCTGTTTTGGAAAAAGTCTACTTTAGTCACTTGCTTGCTGTACTCTGCTGCACTAAAGCTGTTTTGGTCCCTCCTTGCCTTGCCCTGACATTTGTCTGTATACAACTCCCACAATGCATTTGGGTGTTGCAAGTAAAACGTTGACTGGACTCAGGTGTGCTACACTATGCAGGGTATGCATTTGAGGCTATTTTAGTTACATTTAACATTGAAATATGTTTAGCAGTGATCTTACCTTGGGAGGTACCCGCCTGTTCAGAGGTGTCGATCTGTGTTATCCCAACAACTGCCTCTGGCTGCAGTGTGGATTCAACCGTGTCCTCCAGTGGTGTGTTTGCACGTTTGGAAGATGGTCCCCTTCCAGTTTTTTTAAGCTGCGAGCCTTTCAGCCAACCTCTCTTTAGCTCGGCTGCGCAGGTCGTACCATCTTTTGCGCAGGTCTGAGATTGCATGCTGTGTTACCCCTACAGCATTAACCTTCGCTTGGATTGCCAGCTAAATTTTCCTTTTGACTGACTGTGCAACCTGCAGGGAGAGTTTTCCAAAAAGCTTGTCGTTGTTCAACACTACTTCCTCAATGAGGATTTCAAGTTCTTTTTCACTAAATTTGAGCATTTTCTTCCTGCCTTCTCCTTTATTTGTCACATTTTCTGTGGCCATGCTGTTGTTTTCTCACTGCTTCTGCTCCAAACACAGCTTTTTCCTGCTGAGCTGCACCAGTCTGCCTCCTCCTCTGACTCCCTCTGTGAACAGGTGCGTGCATTCACTGATTCACTTCCTGGTTGTGATGTCATCCCAATGCAGCAATATTGGTAAATCACTATTAGCGATTCTGTAATAGCGAATTTGCTATTACCGATTCGGTAAAAGCAAAATAGCTATTGAGAATAGCGATTTTTACCAAATCGCTATAATATAGCTAATTTTTTGATGCATTCACTTTTGCGATTCCGTATCAGCGATTTCTTAAAAATCGCTATTAAGGAATTATAAAATTGTTTTTTGATGCATGTTCCCCTTAGTCACCATCCTATAAGGAAGACTTGTCGCACAGAATGAAAAAATACTGTTGGGGAAAGGCTCAGGAAGGCAGCTATACCATCAGGGGAGGAGATTATGTTATGAGGTAAAGATGGGGGTGCCTGCTCAAATATGGTAGGGGTAAAATGGTCAATGTCTTAAGTGTGTTTTACTTAAGAGCGATGAGTAGGTGTAAAATGCTGCTGTTTGCATGTGATCAAACATGGGATAAGCATGGATGGATAGATATTTGTTATGTGTTCCTTGATACGGTGAGAAATTCTTTTGGACTCACTTAGCGTATCCTATTATCATACTGTGGAACTTAAATCTTCTACTTGGAATATAAACATGTTCCATAACCCAAAACTACAAATGGTGGCTCACTACTGGAAATTAGTTCACACTAATTTTATTTGCGTAATTGAGATCCATCAAATCTGTGAAGAGAGGTTGTTCCTCCAATGGTTTAGGTCTAGAGATTTTTGGTCTACAAAACACATTTTATATTAAGGGCATAGTAGTTTTCTTATTAAATATGTCAATGTCTCTCAACGGATTCCAGGGTACTTTGGATCATGCAACAATGCAAAACCAGCACATTTACACTCGAACAATCCCGTCTTCATGGATGCATATCAAAATGGC
Organism: Triturus cristatus; assembly: GCF_964204655.1. Lineage (NCBI taxonomy): Eukaryota > Metazoa > Chordata > Amphibia > Caudata > Salamandridae > Triturus > Triturus cristatus. Next base: position 185,340,045 of record NC_140593.1, on the reverse strand, counting down.
GGTCTTCTCGAGTGATTTGAGGTTGTGATTTGTATGTAACATTTTACCTTCTCATAGTTAAACCAAAATCACCCAGAGCTGTCCTGCTCTGCCTGCCCATTGGGCCAGTGTTTCAGAGTCTTAACAGTGTTTGATTACCCTGACATTAGGCAGATCGAGTATCCCTCCCAGGAGTAATTTAACTTTAATCAAACCTGCATTCCTCATACTGGCGCACCATTTTTATCACAGCATTGCCATTCCTCTCATCACTCTGCAGTCACTATAAATAATGCTGTCTTCACGTTAGGAGTCTAATACTTGAATGCAAGAAATGTGTTTCTCTGATCTAAGAAGTGGCAGTGGTCACTTTCCCAATTGCAAGTCATTGTAAAGACTCTCATGGTAAAGGAATGCAGTGGAAAAGATGCCTCAGTGTAAAGACCACATTGTTAAGGCAGTACGTGGTTTAGCTTTCCTTATAAATGCTGTTTCCCATTTGAGGCAGAGAATTCCACTTCACTAGATAACAAATGCATCAGTGGTAGCACATCTGTTTTTACATTTGCAGTGATTCCAGATCTGAGTTGACTCTAGCTGCTAAAAAATACATTGAAAATGGACAGCATTGCAGCCCACAGACCTTCAGAAGCCCCCTTCTGCTCCTGCACCCCATCAGTAACGCACAACTTATAATCATGTCCTTCATGGGGACAGATATTGTTGCAGTCTCTGAGATAATCTTGAATAAGGGAGACCATAAATAGAGTACCTCAAGACACTTGCACAGCTATCTCATTGCATCTAAAGGAAGGGAAGCAAAGCTGCAAGGTCATGCACTCTTAGTTGCTCAGGGCATACAAGTACAGCAGCCATGTATGCCAGAATTCGAACTGAGCCTTTCTCCCAATGCTCTATAGTGGATGTGGCATAAGCACCCACCTTATGAAATAGAACTTACTCAGTACTTTGGTAGAAATCTGACCCTTCTAATCAAAGAGAATGACATTGAAGTAAAGCAACTAATAAAACTGTGTCCCTTGCCCTAACAATTATTTTGATATTTTGTTTGAGTCCCTGAGCAACATGGTTTTATACCTGAATATAACACATCGGAGCATAGTGTTCTGGCTCTGACTCCTCTTGATGCTCTTCATACTGATCGTCGTCCTCTGGCGTTGCTCTTATAGATGCCGACAAAGCGTTTGGCAGGTGTTGGTTTCTATCATGTGTGTCACCCGAACACTATTGAAAATCAATATGAATTTTTAATTGAAAGTGTCCTGATTGCTCCGCCTCTCTCGCTTGGTTTTTGGTGTCTATTTTGATTCTTTCATGTTTGCCATATCCAATGCAGTACCTTTCCATTGTGTTAAAAAAGCATTTCGAATTTTGTTTTTTCCTGCAAACATTACTGTTGGTAGAGAACATTTAAGTATTACTTTTACATCTATTTTTCAGTTTCTTGGTCATTTTGATCAATTCTGTAAAATTGTTAGCCAGGTCTGTTACGTAACCAGTCAGGAAAACTGCATTACTAGCCAGGAAATGCACATCACTCCTCAGTATGACGTCCTAAGTAGCTATCGCTACCACATGTAACACATGGTACTCCTTGTTTCCCTGAGTGGTCTGCCTTCGAAACCGGATGCATGTAGTTTTCTTTCCCAGTAGGACAGCACCAGGGTCGGATTGGTAATGTGGGCACTCGGGAAATGGCCGAAGGGCCGGTTGCCGAGTTCTAGCTGTGGGCTGCTTTTTTGGGCAGCCTGGGGGCTGTCTGTGCTGTTAGGATGCCAGCAGGGGCCCAGTGGGTGCCTGAGTGGCCTTTCTAGAGGCAGATAGGTGGAGGTTTGGATGTATGTCGTTACAACGCACATTTTTACAACGCATGTACTTACAACGCATTTTTGACAACGCAACATCCACTACAACGCATTCCATTACATAGCATGACACTACAACGCATGTTTAAAAACTACCTTTACAACGCATTCCATTACATCGCATACTACCTTTACAACGCATACCATTACAACGCATAGTATAGGGGTAAAAATTACTATTCTAACTCCAGGGGGTGCAACAGTAGGGTAAGTGTTGGATTGCGTTGTAATGGTATGCGTTGTAAAGGTAGTATGCGATGTAATGGAATGCGTTGTAAAGGTAGTTTTTAAACATGCGTTGTAGTGTCATGCTATGTAATGGAATGCGTTGTAGTGGATGTTGCGTTGTAAAAATTTCGTTGTAAGTGTAGTGCGTTGTAACAGTTGCATTGTAAAGGTTGTTCACCGGAGGTTTCACTCCCTTTCTCTCGCTGGGCTGGCCTATTAATGTATGCTGATTGAGTGGATGCAGGGGGCCTGAGCAGAAATGGTCTCACTTGCATTCATGTGTGGCTCAGCAGTTAGAACGCATTTGTGCAATTTTTCTTATCTAAGTGAAGTGAATAAAACATGCCCCCGGCCCCTTTCTTTTCATAAAACTTTGCTGAAGCAGTGTTTTGCAGAAAGGCAATATGAAAATCCGGGCCACGTTTTTTGGCGTGCCTGGGCCGATTCTTGATCCCAATCCAACCCTGGAGAGCACCAAAGGAGAGAGTCCCCGTATATGTAAATAGGGAGGTGCTGATCAAAAACTGATACCTGAGTATGTTGTGTGCAGTGTTTTTCTCCAGAGAGCCAAAATAACCATACCCAGTGTGTGTATGTGTGTGTGTGTGTGTGTGTGTGTGAGTGTGTGTGTGCGTGTGTGTATAAGATAACTTCAGTTTTTTTCTCTTAAAAAATATTCCTCCTATCATTCTCTGTCCCATCCCACCTCTCTCTGACTCATGCAAAACCTTTCTGACTAATATGATACCCCAAACATCCTTCTCAAACTTTCACCTCCTTTTACTTACCTTTTAAGATCTATTCCCATCATCCTATCCCTACTCCAAACTCTACTAAACACACAAGAATGTAAAGAGCACAATCCTAATGCAACTAATGCAAAAAATACTTTTATTAATCTAATAACTATTAACCTCTAATCTTGGTGTCCGGGTTCCGGAGCAGTGTGCTACTCACCGCAAAGCACTTCAACGTCTTTTCATGGGTAGTAAGCGCTATATAAATACCATTTACAATTACCATCTCTAATACACTGATCAATGTGTAGCAATTGACCCATGTCGCATGAGTAAAGTGGAAGAACTATATCGCGGTCTTTTTTTGAATCTGGGTAGTTCTACACGCATTCCTTTGCTCTTTACTATGAAAGGGTGTGCGTAATTTCTACCGTAGGCTTGTACTGGTAGGATATCCTTTCCGTACCAAACAATGTGTTTAGACATACTTTAAACTTTTCAAACTTTTGATGTGTGCTGTACAGTATAGCACACAAAACAAACGTGTTACATAAATTATGAGACATTAGAACATTTCTCCAACTTAACTCCTGCCTCAAGGAGGTGCTATTTTTTGGCGTAAAGCCCTGTCTACCAATGTTAGTAGATAAATGTTTGGAAGGTAGTTTGGGAGGTAATGCCTATGTACCCCCTCACAGAAGGCTTCAACGTAACAGGATGCAAAGTAACAGAAAGTAGTATAAAGTGTTATTTGCATTGCTTTTATGCAACTTTCCAAAGGAAAAAAAAGTTCTGCCATGGAAAGTAAAACGTTTATGAAGAACCTGAGCTAGTTTATATGACTTTGTAACTTTGAATTATAGCAAAGCTTTGGCAAATGTGACCCAAGATGTTTGTGTTTAGCGTGTATTCTTAACTCTTGAAGGTGCTCCCATATTTGATAATGAAGAAAAATGAGGCTCGGTGAAATTAAATATTTGCCCAGGGTCATACTGTTTGGTCAAGCAAGAAAGGCAGGATCGATACAGGATTTTCTGCTTTAACGTTGTGGAATTCAGCAACTAGTTTGGTATATGTTTCTCTTTCCTTTTTTTACATCAAAGGGTATTCCTTTTTAGGTCTCGCATAGGCAGCGCAGCTGCCTCTACGAGGCATTAAGTAATCAGTATTACTACTGAAACTCCACCCATTGCATTTGTCTTCGTTTTGTCGCTTGCCATTGGTGGAATCTGAGATTGCTGTTATCTTGCTCATTGTTGGCTTGTGGCCCGATACATCACTTCCTTTTTCTTCCCTTTCTGGAGGAAGCAGCATCGACCAACTACAGTTAACTTACGCTGCTGGCTGTTATCTTTTTATTTATGGACTACTTTTTTTCTTTGCTGCTGGCATTTCCACATCGGGCAGCTTCCTGCGCTTACCCGACCCTGTTTATTTAATTAGGCTTAATTTATTCATAATTAAATTACACTTAAATGATGCAGCCCAGCCTAGAACCCTGTTTTCCTGCTCCAAAGTCAGCAGCGTTAATTGTTGAGCCACCTCATCTCACCATTTGCTGTATTTGGTTTCAGATGCTACATTTGTCCGTCACAACCGTGTTTTTTTAAAATTGTATCTGTCTCCCCCTCCATGTATATTATTTTTTTTATATATCTCTCCCCACCCTCCTCGTCGGAGATCGCTGTTTATTGTGTTATAATTAAATAATGCAGCCCACGCCGAGGCTCGAACCCTGTTCTTCAGCTTCTCTGTGTACATCATCAGTGACGAGCCCGGTGAAGAAGCCTCCACCTCCCACTACGAAATCAGGCTGCTGTGACAGGCATCACTTGCAAGTAAGTGTTTCACTTTCTGTTTTATATTTGGACCATTCCTCCGGTGCCCCTTGTTTAACATTATATCTGTTTAACTGCAGGGCACGCCATTTTAATTTTTGTGCCGGCTGTTTTGCCGATGCTACGGGGAGAGAGCGGGGCACAGGGGCTGAGCTCTTCAGGGCAACACAGCTGCACCAAGTCAGAATGTGTCGCAATTGATGTTTGACTTCCTGTAGGCATGCTTTCCACGGTAGTAACACGCATTTGCAATGCAGTAGGTCTCGTGTTTGCCAGACTTTGAGCTATTGGCATTTTAAATGACAATTAATAAAAGCCACTGTCATTTACAATGCCAATAGGTCAAACTCTCGCAAATGCAAAACCTATTGCATTGCAAATGCTTGTTCTGTATTTGCCATTCAGGGTGTTGTAAACCTGTGTACTTTCAATACTTGCTCATTGGGTGTAATCAAGTTTCAAGCTGTAAAAACAGTGCAGCCAACATTAGTTTTCCCGCATTGTATTAAGACGGAAGCGCAGTATAGCCAGACGGATGTCTGAGATCTATCGAAAACCGGGAGTTAAAATATCCTGCTTGATTGCGAACGGTTGAGGTCCATAGTGTGTCTTGGGACATTTGTTCATGTCCTTGGTAAGGTTACCGGATAACTTACTACTCCGAAAGGGTAGACACTGTGACCCTGACTTTAAATAAAGGACTACATTGTAGATATAGTATTGATTTGAATAGATTTAATATTGCAACTTATGGAGAGACTGAGTGATTTGTCCAGAATCACACGATGTTGAGGCGCCGAGACTCGAAGCGGGATCCCCAGCATCCGAGTCAGCAGCTCTGGTCGCTGCGCCACATCCTCTCTAAACCGATGTATTTCGGCAATGTTTGTTACATCAGGGTTCTTATTGTGTCGGTTCCGGGTTATCACTTGTAGCACTTCCTAGGGTCGGCATCCAGTTTAGGCCATCGTAATGTGATGCTTCTCACAGCTATCTCTCACTCCCACTCTCAGGGGTTTTGGGGGTGGTCCACTCTAGACCGATATGGTTCCCTACTCCATCCGGTGGTTCTCTCCTTCCCACTGTCATCACTCCCGGGACCCTCCTGCCTAACTTATTATTTTTATTGTTGTTTTATTCATGTGTTTTAATTGAAAACGTGCCCCGACGACTAGCTTCATATTCTTGCAAACGGACATCGTAAATCCTTTGTATAAGCTTTAAATAGTTTGTGAAATCAAGAACATTGTCGCAATTTGTATTTAAACATTTAGGGGCAGATTTACAAGCCACTTGCGCCACTTTTGCGTAATTTTTAACATGGGAAAAATGACGCAAAAGTGGCGCAACGGGCTTGTAAATCTGCCCCTACGTTGTTTCGCTCCCTATTTGGCACTTTATCTGTTTGCCGCCTGTTTTCCTTTATTACCAGCACATTTTTTGTTGAATTTGTTTCCTGCTCTTGTCCCAAGATTACTTACATGTTTTCGTTCATCACGGACCTTATTTTTGCGGAAATTCTTGTGTTTCTAGCTCTCCTCCGTATTTGACATTCTATCTGCTTTGCATTTGTTTTTGTGTTTTTTAATTACCGGCACAATTTTTGGGGATTTTATTCAGTTCCTGTTCATGTTCTAAGACGGAGGCATCTGATGGCCGTGGTGATTTGGGTACAGGGAAATCAAATCAAGCAATGCACGTCCCAGAGTTCCCTGATCTGTCAAAGAAAACTCCAGAATTGGAGTATTCGTGTCCTTCTCACATAGAGAGATGGCAATTCCAAGGAGAAGTGAATCAAATGGGTTCTGTGGCCTATTCATGACCACTTTGATGCATGTGGTCTTACCGCGAGAAGTGCATCACACAGAGAAAGCTACGCATCCACTTTTGGTGCATGCTTGAAAGTTGCGCCTAAACTTCGATTAATAAAGCACTAATGAATCTGTTAACTCCAGGAGGGCTGGGCATGTACACTGTGACACTAATTTCTAATGTGCCCGATACTGTCACGTAACCTGTTTGTGAGCACATATACAAATAGATAGGCTGCTAACAAACAGCAATATGCCTTTCGTCACACAATTTGTGTACGTGCCGAACTCATGTTTAGCCTCCAGGTCTTCAGTAACAATACCTTTTTGTACTCTGCTCCACATTTACTCAATTAACTAAAATGTGCGGTACTGGACATTTCCTTGAGCCTCGTGTCCACTACCTGCGAAAAATAGATGGGGCTGGAAGCACTCCTACGCCACTGTTAACAGCCATATAAATTGACTGTAGGAAAGGACTTGTTTATTTGTTTTTTATAGTTTAAAAGTTACATAGGAAAAACGTTACCTAATAAGCGCTTCACGTTTAAATGGTACTGTCTGAAGACTGAAGTACGGGTAGAGGGTATTTATTAGGCACGAGGGGTACGTTTTTTCTGCTCTGGTTTGTGTCTCTGTGTAGCAGAGGTGATGTGTACAGCGTTGCCAAGCTCAGTGGTAGGTTACATGAAAAGCACGTTAATCTGCAGAGCTGCCAGTGTTTTGTCCGAGGCGTTCATTCTCGTGGTGGCCTCAATTTAGAGACTGTGACCAGTTAATAATGTATCACAGGGGGGCTTCAATAACATAGCGTGAAATCACCTAACCTAAAGTGAGGTTATAGCATGAAATAAATAACAGACATCATACCAGTACACGCAAAATCGTTCAAGTGCACATAATTACACTCTACTCAATACCAAATCAATACACGCCACATAAAACCACTGTCACATAGCAACAATCCACATAGATACTCCAGACCATGCCACATAATTCCACTCAACACCACGCAGTATCACGATACACACAATTCGACTCCACACATTTACTTTTCACACAACATAACTGGACACCAAGACACATCATTCAACTCAACAGCACAGTTACACAACACACCACATATATCCAATCCATACCACAGAATTCTACATAATGCCACAAAATTCAACACACCACATAATTAAACTCCACTACATACCACCCCTCAACACAAAATACCATTCCACATAATTCCACTTCATGACGCATAATCCCACTCCATATAATTCCATTACGCTCAATGCCACATCATTACTATCCACATAATTCCACTGCACACCATGCCACATAATTCCACTACACAACTCCACACCACACAATTCCACAACTAACAAAACCAAGTCAACCCACATAATTCCACTCCACACCATATGCATCCCTCCACTCCAAACAAAAACATATGGGTAAAAGACATTGCCATTTACAAGGCCAGACCTATTGCATTGCAAATGCTTGTTTAAAAATCTGCTGCATGAAGTAAGAGGTTGGTGGCAGGTTAAAGGCACATGAAAGCTCAGATGACCATGGAATGAGCCAAGGCCGGCATCTGGCTCCAGCTTTCAGTTGCTCGCCCACCTATAATTCGTAGAAGGTAAAAAAAACAGAACTACAAGGCCCAGCTGCACAGGATACAAGTGGGACTGGTTTAGTTTCAGTGCATTTCTCAAAGGTAGAGAGAAAGCTGATGGAGAGATGCATATGGATTCGTAACGGGAATCAACTGCCATGTCTACTTATACAATTTCTCTTAGTTATGTTCTGGCTTGGAGTAGATAGCTGTCAATCAGTACAGAGATGGAACCTCACATTTTGCCCACCCGATCAGTTCCCAAGAAACGAAGAAAGGACGTCACTGAGCGAGGTACCGAGAGATAATTTCAGATTTGAATATGTGTTTCATCTTCTGAATCTATCAGTGTAATTAGACAAACAATTCACATAACACACAATTAAAATAGTTTTTTTCTCTTCATTTTATTAATTGTGATGCTACTGCCCGACGGAACATATTTTATCAACCTTGGGATAATGAAGAGGTGCACACATTCAACATTTTGAATGTAAATTAGATGCACCAGTATGCACCAGCTGCATAATTCACTGCGCTTTTTTTGCCTGAATTGCAGAAAAAAGTATTACACAACTGAACTATTGTACTTAGAATGTAACTCTGTAATTTTCGTATTACATGCTATAGTAAAGAGCTGGAATGCTAACCGTGTTAACTACTTTTGAAGATTAAACCTGACATTACACAGATATGTCTGTCAAGTCCAATAGCCACCTAAGTTTTCTTACATGCAGCATATCTGGAAACTCACTCGGAACACATAGGGGCAAATTATCATCGCTTTAGCGCCAGGAAACTGCCGCTAAAGCGGTGATAACGGGCTTGATAATATGCCCTTGAGAATTCCAATAGAAACCCATGTTCTGGTGTGAACCTGGGCTTCTATTGTAATTGTCTGTGGCATATTATCAAGCCCATTATCGCCGCTTTAGGTTCCTGCCGCTAAAGTGGCGATCATTTTAACGCCGTTTTTGATTTTTTTTTGTTTACATTTTTTTATTAGGGTTTTGCATACAACTTTCCACATTGAGTTTCAACTGATTTTACAGACTAATCGTTTATATGCAACAATGTGATTTATCATTTCTGGGTACAATGGGTGGTTGCATTAATCACTTAGGGCCTCATGTAGGTAACATCCAATTTACCGATTCATAAATACCGAATTTTACCGATTCGGTATTTATGAATCGTAAATAAGATGTAGGTAATAATTCGGTAAATTTTACCGAATCGGAAAAATTCGGTAATTATGAATCGGTATTTACCGATTCGGTAATGAGGCATACCTTCCCATTGATTCCTATGGGCCAATCAATGGGAAGCCATTCGCCATTACCGATTCGGTAAATACCGATTCGGTAATGGGGGGAGCATATTCAAGGGTGGCAGGGTGTCACATTGACACCCTGTTGCACCCCTGAATCTTGCATGTGTGCATATGTGGCGCACATACATGCCCTAAGGGCATGTATGTCTGCCACATGGCACTCTTAAATCTGCAAAATATTACTTTTTGCAAAGTATTCGTTATTTATCACCAACCTGTATTTGGTGGTAAATAACGAATTCTTAATACTAATTTTCACTCTTTAGAGTGCTCCCTACATGTGATTTCAGGATTCGGTATTTACCGAATCGGTATTTTACCGATTCGGTAATTTACCGAATCCTGAAATTATGCCTCCTACATCTCAAATAGCTAAATACCGGTCGGTAACGGGATATTTACCGAATTTCGGCCGTTACCGACCGGTATTTAGCTACCTACATGAGGCCCCTAGTCTTTGGAACCTCCCGATATTACTAATACCATATGTCTCCTACTGAACCGTTCCGATAGACCGTCATGTAAGTCGTCGCAACTGTGCCTACTTGTCATGTGTTATCTAGGGTCAACTCGGTCTCCCCTATACTGTCCGTGTAGCTCTTCCCTCATATCAGATATATTCGTCTATTTCGTGTAACTGGTGCATCGGTGTTTGAACTGCCTATGGGATCAACTTCGAACGGTGGGGAGGATAGGAAAAAGACCGTAGAAAGGAAGGAGAAACTGAACAGGGGTGAAGGGAAATCAAGGAGAGGATCGTGAGGGGGGGGAGAAGGTGTTATGCGTGCAAGGATAAGCTACCGCGGTGAACTGTGCGTAGATTGAGTGCAGGTGCGTTGGACGTGTTCTGAGGTAAGCTGGGGAGGGAGCGGGTCTATATGCGGACGCGCCGTAAGGGCTGGGGATCTCCGTTCGCCTCTCCTGGTTAAGCACCCTACTTATCTATTGAACCGAGGGTCCTGAGTGGCAGGGGTTGCGGGAGAAGCGCGGGAAGCGGGTTGTGTCGTGTCCTGTCCATCCCCTTCTGTGCTCTTCTGTTTGAAGTGTATTAGGAGTTGTGCCCATTCCATGGATATTGGATGTTTGCGGGTGCCCCTCACCTCTTCCTCTCGCAGTGTCTCTTCCTCCGCCGCACCCCATTTGAGTAGTGCTCCCGTCCAGGCTGATTCCGAGGGCCCTGCCGGCGCCCTCCAGTGCATAGCAATGTTCCTATTCGCGAGGAGAAAGGCTAAAGATGTGAACTTCCATTGTACTTTTGCGGTTTTCCGTTTTTGGGATATCCCCAGAGCGCACGCCTCCCACGTAGGGGCATTCGGGAGATTGGTCGTCGATTGAATTGTTTGGTGCACCCTATTCCAATATCTTTGTATGGAGGGACAAGTCCAAAACATATGTTTGAAGTCTGCTTCTAACATTTGACAGCGGGGGCATCGGAATTGCGTATCGGGATAGAACCGTTGAAGCTTGTCCGGTGTAAGATACGCACGGTGTAGGATGTTGAACTGAATGTTTTTGAATCGCGCGTTTCTGGATACCTTTTTTGGAAATTCCAGAGCTTTGCGCCACTCTGTGTCATGGAACACTCGGCCCGCATCGTCCTCCCATGCACCTCGTAGCCTGCCCAAGGAGACATCCGTCAATTCCCGGATCGCTTTGTAATGCCACGTGATTAGGTGCATACCTGCCCCCATGCGCAACACCGTATGTAACACTGGATGTGTCGGGGGTTCCCCATCCCGTAGTTTCCAGAGTTGGCTACCACTTTCCAAAATTTGTCTGTGTCGTAGGAACTGTCCGTGAGGGAGGTCATACCATTCGACCAGCTGGGCGTATGTCTTCAATTGTCCCTCATGGAATAACGCCTCCATCTCTGTGATGTCATGGTCGGTCCATACTCGGAGGGCTCCTGCGGTGTAGTACCCGCTTCTCAGGGGGAATCCCACCAGGGGAAGTAAGGGGGAATATAGTGGTTGTCCCTTGGATAAGCGGTGTATCCGCATCATGCATCTGCGGGCTATGACGGCCTGCAACGGGTGCGTGCGAGCCGGTTTAGTACCTGGCAAGAGCATTCGTCTGATCGCGGGAAGGGGCATTCTGCCTCTCTCGGTGGTTGTCTCTCCCATGTGTCTCTCCGCCGTCCAGTGGGACAACCATTGGAGCTGTGCCGCAAGGAAATATGATTCGAAGGACGGTGCACCCAGACCTCCGCCTGTCGTGGGTAGGTATAGCGTGCGTAACGCCACTCTATGGTGGCCGCCTCCCCAAATCAGGGTTGTTAATAGTGTGTCTAACTCCCGGAAGAAGGATCTCGGTGGGATTATAGGAAGGTTCTCAAAGTAATAGGGCATTCTCGGCACCATAATCATTTTTGCTATAGCGACACGACCAATGGGTGCCAATGGCAACGTCTTCCAGAATCCCACCGCCGACCTCAGACCTGTCAGCGCCCTTCGGTGATTACCCTCGAAGAGGTCTTTGGGGGAGTGGTACAGACGCACTCCCAAGTATCTGGGGGCCGTCTCATCCCACGACAGTGTCTGAGCGCCCAGCGTTATCACCCGAGGCTCTGTTTGGGCACCCAGTGGGAAAATCGACGATTTCTCCCAGTTTACTTTGAGGCCCGAGATCTCTCCGAACTCCCGCAACACTGTCCATATTGGTGTAAGGTCGTCCGATATGTCACGGACATATATCAGGAGATCATCCGCGTAGAGCGACACGCAATGGGTTGTGTCCGCTATGGGAATCCCCCATGCCTCCCCCTCCCGTTGTAGTCTTATGGCTAAGGGTTCCATCGCCAAAGCGAAAAGGAGAGGGGAGAGGGGGCACCCTTGTCTGGTCCCTCGGGTCACCGGGAATGTAGCCGATATAAGTTTGCCGATTCGCATCCTGGAGATGAGATCTCTGTACAGGAGCAGGGTGTAGGCCAGTAGTGTGGGACCAACATTTATGCTCTGCAAGACCGTGAACAGGTAGGGCCACGTCAAGGTATCGAAAGCCTTTTCTAGGTCTAAAATCAGACATGCCGCTCGGGGATATCGCTCTTTTGTTTGATCCTGGATATGAAATAAACTACGCAAATTATGCGAGGTGTTGCGTCGGGGAACGAACCCACATTGGTGGGATGTACCAATGCTGGAAGTATTTGACTAAGATTTTCCCCAGGATCTTGCAGTCCGTATTTAGGAGCGTTATCGATCGATAGGAAGCCGGGAGCGTGGGGTCTCTGTGTGGCTTCAAGAAGGTCACTAAGATCGATGTCCGCAGCGATTCCGGGAGTATTTTGTGGGCTAACGCCTCCTCGTATATGGAGGCCAGTCGGGGCGCCAGTTGTGCCGCGAACGTACTTTAGTACTCGAGTGGGAATCCGTCCGTGCCTGGTGCCTTCTTACGCGCCAGCGATTTGATCGCGTGCTTTACGTCCGCGGGTTTGATCGTCTTGACTAGTTCCTTCCTGTCTGTGGGGGGGATCTTGGACATGGGCGACCGGCCTAGGAAACTAAACAGATCCCTCGGCGGCCCGGCACGTGGGGACCGGTACAATGCCGCGTAGTATCCGTGAAAGATGTGCAGGATGTCTGCCTGAGAGTGTTTAAGCTGTCCATCTGAGGCCATGAGTTCTGTAATGAGGTGTGGTGTTGTGTCTTGTTTTACTAACCATGCCAGGAGTGATCCCGCTCTATTACCCTCCCGGTGTGTCTTTGCCGCATATGCCCGAAAGTTATATTTGCGCAGGTCTCGTAACGTTTCTGCATGGGAGGATTTTGCCGCCGCCAGTTGTGCCGGTGTGGCATTTCCCTGGTCTCCACTCTTCGATATTTCCTGTAGTGTAGCCTCTGCCCTTTGCAGTGCCCTGTCCAACACTCTCCTGACCCCCACCACTTGTTGGATACAGTGTCCCCTGGCGCTCACCTTAAATGCGTCCCACTCTATAGATCTAGCGGAAGCTGTGTTGTCATTCCTTCTAAAGTGCTCCCCCATGAATTCCTCGTGGGTTTGGCAGAATACCGGGTCTGTGAGGCACTCTTGGGGCAATCTCCACGTTGGGATTGGGGGGTGAGGCTGTCGCCATCTGAGGATCACAGTGTGTGCATCATGATCCGACACTATTCTACCTAGGTAGTCTGAGTCTTGTACTTTGGGCAAAAGCGAAGCGGAGCACAGGAACCTGTCTAGTCTGACTCTTAAATCATGCGGGATTGAATGAAAGGAATAGAGCTTTGTGGTGGGGTTGCGCGCCCTCCAGATATGTGTCAGCCCCCATCTATCTGCCCAGCTACGGAGGCATGCAGCTTGCTTATGTGCCGGTGAGTGTATCTGCGGGGGGCGTGATCTGTCGAGGTGCGGGTCTAGGGTGCAATTATAATCCCCTCCCAGTAGCCATGGGACTGACGTGTAGTGTGCCAGTGTGTTTGTGAGTCTGCCCTAGTATCGCTCCTGTTCCACGTTGGGGGAGTATATACTTCCTATTAGTAGTTGTTGGCCCTCCAGCAGCCCTATCAGCATTGCGAATCGACCTTCTTTGTCAATCAGTCTGGTTTGCTCTTTGAATGGTACCCCTGGTCTGATCCACACTAGCGTGCCCCTGGCAAACGCGGAGTATGTCGTGGCACATATTATGCCTCGCCATTTTTTCTGTAACCGGTCCACCTCCCCTGTCGTCAGGTGTGTCTCTTGTAAGATAGTGACTTGGGCCTGCTGTCTCTTAATATAGGCATAGATAGAGTACCTCTTGCGGGCCGTATGCATTCCCCGGACATTCAATGTGATGAGTTTTATGTCTGTGTTAGGGGTTCTACACGACATGCTGTGAGAGGTTGGGTTTGTATGTTCCTGCTGTATCGTAGTCCCCACGTCCGCTGTACCCGCCCCGTCACCCGCCACCTACCGTCCTCCTGTGCACTGTGCCATCCATGTCCACTGCCTTGCTTAACGCCGTTCTTGATAATATGCCCCATAGGTCTTTGCAGAATGTGTGTTAGCTCCCTAACCTATATTGTGATGTTTATGATTAATTCACTGAGCCAGAACAGTGTTAAATGTAAAAAAAAATGCATGCGGTTGTACTACTGAATACCATCACCAGCAATATTTATGGTGCAAGAATATCGAGAGAAAAAATATCGAAAGGTAAATGAATATAGGGAAGAATATATTCACTATTCCTAACCCAACAACTACGCATCTCAAAGATATATTTACTGCATAGGAACATATATGTTGAGCTAGGGATAGAAGATCTAGACTTATTTACCTGTAAATATTTTATTTTCGATATTCTATCTTCAGTCTTCTGTCCCATCAATGTTGTGTTTTTCAGGGCACGCCTCCCAGGTTGCCAATTGCTTTATAGGGCTCTGTTTGTAAATAAATAAAACATGTGGTAAATGTCACTGACTCTGCCCTTCATAATTCTGCTGGCGTTCTGACACCCTCGCATATGCCAGTTTGCAGGATGCCATCCTGCTAATATTTCTGATCTCAATGACATCTCTCATAGGTGCTGACCAGGAACATTTGGCCATCTGAGATTTTTCTAAGTTGTGAATGAAGGAACCTTTAGTACACCGGGACCTGGTGTGTGAACTGTGTCTCTCCCAGGTTCAGTGCTCCATGCTCATCTGGAAGGTGGATTTCTCTGGTGCATCAGACAGACTTTCACTTTGTTAGATTTTCTAAGACTAATCAGGAAACTCAGCCGGACCTCACCACTAGAAATATCTCTGAAACTGTAACTTGTTAGTGCCTTACAGAGTTTGAAGTAATAGGGCCTGATTCATAAAAGTAAACATACACTTTTGTGTGAGTTTTGATTGTTTTATCATTTTGTGTAAGTTTATGATTGTTTTACCCTTTTTATCCTTTTGTGTAAGTTTATGATTGTTTTACCCTTTTGTGTAAGTTTATGATTGTTTTACCCTTTTGTGTGATTGCCTGCTATTCACAAATGGATTTACAAGTTGTATCTTTAGGAGTGCAGAGTCTCCGCGCAGTCCTATCTTTTCATGTGGGTAGACTCTGTACTCGTAAAGATACTGCTCGTAAATGCCTTTGTGAATAGTAAACAATTGTAAACCTACACAAAAGTTTACCTTTGTGAATCACGCCCATACATTATTCCATAGCGGTACATTGTGTCTGTATTGTTCGATGTTTGCAGCAAAAACTTTCCAAATCTTCTTGTCCTAGGTTTGTTTGAGTCTAGTTGGTGTCACTGTAACTTAGACCTGTAATATCCCTGCTTATATCGATGGATACAGAAAAAAGATCCACATCCATCTCTTAAGAGTTGTTTAAAATGCTCAACCAATAATATAGTTTATGGATTCTAAGCAGCCCATAATACTAATTCGAGATTAAAGTAGGCTATTTGCAGAAGCAAATACTCAAGATTTGTATTTCCGATTTTGACATGTATGCCCCAAGACAAATCTTGCAATCGTAATTACGCCTTTGCCTAACTTAATCTATCTATAATTGTTTTCCATCAACAGAAACATGAGCAATCGTTGTTGTTGTTTTGCATTTATGCATCAATAATCGCCATGCTGTTCCCATTTATAAACCTCTTCATACACAGAATCTCTGCCTCATTAAACAAGAACAGTGCAGAATTTTATTGTCGCCACACGCATAATTACCTGTCTTAATTGAGCTCAGTAGGTATTTTAAGCGGTGTCTTTTAATAAAACTTTTATAACCATTATTGACATGCAGGATGAGTACGAGAGAAAATCATTAAAACTCTTCAAAACTCAAATTAGGCACTTTTTATACACACTTGAACATGTTACATCTGAATGACTCTAAAAAGCTCCTAAATGATAACTGTGCATTTGAAATATTGTGACTAAATGTAGGTTTTTTGCTCATAATATTTTCAGTCACAAACCTCCCAGACACCTCCGCTGAGCCGGACTCCTACTCACACACACCCCCTGCATATGCAGAACCAGATCCAGCAGTCATGCCTTGTCCGACCTCGCTCCTAAAGTCTGGAATGTCCTTCCCCTGCACATCAGAGCAGCCTCCACCATTATTGAATTCCACAAGAAACTGGAGACCTGGCTCTTCCCCTAGCCCCAACCCTGGCTGGACCTATACAGCTCCTGCTTTGGTGACAGGATACCCTCCTGGGTGAGTTGTGCGCTATAAAAATACAGATAACATAACATTTTCGCTCACAGGATTTGTGCATGTTATTATTTAGGGCTCTACAATAATATAATATGTCCTCTCTTCAATGGTTCATGGTGGTTGCTTTCTATTGGGTAATTTACAATTTCACAGCAAGGAAAGGAGGCGTTGTTATAAGGCAAATATCTCTTTAACTTCTCTCCTCACTGTTATCAAAACCAACATCAGTAACAATCCTATTATGTCACAGTAGCTAGTTGACAGGTAGAACTATTCCCTCTTCCTTTTGTGATTAGTGAACCATTAATTAGAGAACAGCACTTAAACTTTCTAATGCACACATGAACACAATACTGGATCAAACAAAAGAACAGTGACAAATCAATGCTATTCCGACCCCAAAATGGAGTACAGGAGTGTGAGGAAGCAGGAAGAAGAGCTTATAGAAGAAGAGAATCTGGAAGGAGCTTTGGGAGGCTGGAAGATGCCTCCACCACAGGCACTGTCTCCCCAGTTCAGTCTCTACTGAACCTTCTGCTTAAGAATTGAGGGCTTGGCCAGTAAGGCTCTCAGGGAAGAGAAGGCAAGCTAGCTGGCTCCTGCAGTCAGCGGGATGACCCTCTTCTTACCGACTGTCTTAAAATCATGCTTCCTCAAGACTCAATTCCTGATAGTAGATTGGGCAGGATCAAAGGTGGAAAAATGTTAACAAACTTGGAAATTATATTCAGGAAAGAATTGGCAAGCAATAATCTGCCAACAGAAACACTAGAGTGTGTCATGTCAGTTGCTACAGTCAGCAAGAAGATGGTGCCTAATGATTAATTTGCAGCACTCTGCAGAAACAGTAACCTAGGTTTCCCTAAAAAGACATACTTCCCAGTGAGCTCAACTTCTAAGACCCTTCCTAACTAAGCTCAAAAATGCCAAATGACCTCACTGAGGTGCCAGCCACATCAATGATGTGGCCTTGGCAGCCTTGATTGTGCAGTAAGTGCTTTTTCTTGGGTTGCAACGTGAGCAACGAATGAAGAGGAATTGATAGGTGCATGTGGAGTCAATACCTATAAAGTTGAAAAACATGCTTGAGGAGAGACTACTCTTGAGACTTGAGTTAACAAAGTCTGTGGGGATCAAACAGGGGTTCACTTTTAAGGTTGAGCAAAGGAAAGCAGGGTGTTTTAGGGTTAGGGAACTCTGTGGGGAACTGTAGCCCAACATGATAGGTGATATTGGCAAATCATCATCAGCCTCCACATCCAAACCTAAATGGTCACTATGTCTTTGTCATCAGTTAAAATACTCCTAATAGTACCCTTTGGCAAGGTGCACTCAAAGGGCCATGAAGGTACAAAGTGGAGGCCATCTTGGTGCATAGGATCATCATCAGAGAAATATATACAGTGGCATGCTCAACATGCAAGAGCAGGTACATGTGCTGTGCAGAGGCTTTGCTGCCGAAAATGTTGTTGAAGTTCATGAAGCAGTGAAGGATGTTTCATTTCCCACATTCCCTGAATATCTGTAAGGTCCAGTGTTGAGGGTAGCCAAGGACTGAGGTGTCGGTAAGTCTCATTGTGGGATCTAGTAGTAGCAGAAGCAGGTCCGACAGATGTTTTTGTGAGACCTGAAGCAAAAACCTAATGCAGGGCTTCTGGAAGCTTCTTCCATTTTAGTTAGGTGCCATAAGCACAAACATCTAAGCATTATAATAAGCTACTCGAGGGAAAGAGAACAACTAGCATCCAGTGCCGTCTAATGGTACGGACAAATTAGAGGCCTTATTAATAATAAAGGCAACAGCTTGCTTTCAATTAAAAATCTATAAATATATTTTGTTGAGGGTGTGCATGGCCCTGTAAAGCTTGGTTTTTGTGGCATAATGACTCATCTGCCTCCTTTTTTATCAGCTTTGCAAAAGTCCGGAAGAACCATGCAACTCACAGGGAATGTTGCCAGGAGGATTACATCTGGGCCAAGACTAATTTGAAGGGGGTCATACAATATATTGATGTAGTTTAATGAGAGTGTCATGGCTGAAGCTACATTCTCAGCCTTTTCTCTGATTTCAGTATGCATGATTGTAAGAAATGATGTTACTGGTTGAGAGGGGTGAACCCCGACCCAAGCAGAAACCACAATCCTTGTCAGGGTGAAGTCACAAGCAAACTCTAAATTAACCTGTGCTTGGCACGGAGCAGTCAGGCTTAACACAGACGCAATGTGTAAAGTATTTGTGCAACATTTCGAACAGTAACACAGTGAAAACACACCCCAAGAGGATCCCACACCAGATTAGAAAAATAGAGTAATCTAATCTTTAGAACTGGAGATATGCTGGTTTAAATATTTCAGTAAAGTTAACACAAAATACCACAAACCGCCAACGGTCTATATCTGATCATGCTAGACAAGGACAGTTTCACAATTTCAGGCCGACCACGATGAAGCGTGGAACGTGGGCCATCTACAAGGACCGAGTTAGGCCAGCTAAACAAAAGTACCTTAAATCCTGGTTGCGGAGCGTTGCGAGATTGCGCACTGAGGATGAGTCACTTAACCGAGGCAATGCATTGGTTCTGAGGAGTTGCAGAGCTGCGATGTGAAGGTCTACGACATCATCGAAGATCCCATTGCCGATGGCTTGGAAAGTGTAGTCCGACATCGAGGATGCACCGTACAGCCCAAGCGATTTGTCGGTTCCAAAGAACTGTGAGACTGCGATGCTTGAACCTGCATCGTCATCCTGGCGCTGTTGATGGGAGATTTGCGTGCTAGCGCCTGTGTCTGAAATGCTTTGCCAAGATGACGGTTGTGATGCAGGCTGCAAGGTTGATGCAGAGCCCTGTACATCAGGAGAATTCTTCCAGCAGAAGCAATAAATCGCAGAGCAGAGGAATTAAGTCGGTTCTGCTGGATCGACAGATGGGTCGGCAGAGCACATTTGGGCCCGCTTCCAAGGGGCCAGTATTGAGGTGGCACCACATTGCAGGGTAGGACTCACAGATTACAGAGTCCAGGTGCTAGATTCAAGGTTGTTGGAGCCTTCTGTTTCTGATCTAGTTAGGAGGCCAGTCAGCTAGTCCTTGTGGTCACTCTCGGGTCCTCGGTTCAATAGATGCAGGGGCAGTCCTTCTCACCCAGGCAAGAGAGCAGCAGGCAGCAGGTCAGCACAGCAAGGCAGCAGACCAGCACAGCACAGGAGCACTCAAGCAGAGGGGCAGCCCTTTCAGCAGGTCAGCATTCCTTCATCCTGGCACAGTTTCCACAGGTCCAGATGAGTACTCAAGACTTAGGGGCCTATTAGGATGGCGGGCAGACTTTGGTCCGCGCCACCCTAGCGGTGCTGGGACCGGCTGCCAGTGGTGCGGCGGTCCTGCACTGGCAATTAGGATGCCATGGCCACCGTGGCGGTGGCATCCTCTATTCCCAACATTGTGGCGGGTGGTGCTCACAGCACCGCCTACCACAGTGCTGGGAATGCACGTTGTGCATTAGCATGCACAAGGTGACAGGCACCGTGCGGTGCCTGCCACTTTGTCCATGCCAATGCGTTCCCCCAACCCCCAACATTCCTGAGGGCCCACAATGGGCCCCCAACTGAGGAAACCGCACGCTTGCCACCACGGAATGGCTGCTTCCCGATGCCATCATAATATGGATATCTAGCATACACCGCCACCATATCAGGCCCCTTTTCTGCCCGGTCACTTGTAAACCGGCGGACGGACTTTCCATTCGCCGGGGCCCCCGCCATACTAATATGGGGGGGGGGGAAATGGCATGCGGGTGGAGGAGAATGTCTGGCAAATCACCACCACCATGCGGGCGGTGGCGTTCCGCCTGACATTCTAATAGACCCCTTGGTGTCTAAGGTCCAACATTTATATCTAGTTCTACCTTTGAGGTTTCCCTTTACAGTTCCGAGTGATTCTGCCTTCCTTATTCTGGCTCCAGACTAACTACAGGGGTTAGGTGTAAGGTTGTGTGCGATCTTCACCTGCATAGTGCATGGCTCCAGAGTACGCTGATCATGGAAGCAGCAAATCCATGCTCGGTGACCCTCTAAGCTCCTGACTGCTCCCCAAATCTAATAATTAGCCCCTTCGGTGCTCACGACGGCTGGGAGCCTTCATGGCACACAGTGGGCGTGTGCTTATGACGGCTCCCAGCCATCGTCTCACCCACCCACGGGGGAAGCGCTGGCGCTCCCCCCGTGGGACACCGATCTTTATTCCTGCACTGGGGAAGGCAGGGGAAGCCCTTCCCCTGCCTCCCCCCGCCCCCCACTCCACATCATCAATGACGTCAGTGCGCGAGGTGCGCTGACATAATTGGAGGTTTCCCTTAGTTTCCCAACGCGCTGGAAGCCATTTGCTTCCAACGCGTTGGGAAAGTAAGAGGTGAGTTTTGCCTCGTGGAGGGTGGGGGGTGTATTTTCAAAGGCATCGGAGGAAAGGAAAGGGTTTTCCTTTCCTCCGATGTGTTTTGAAAAATGCATTCCTGCTGCACGATCGTGCCTGGGGTGTGATCGTGCAGCAGGAATGCATTTGTTTTGATGTTTGGTGGCTCAATTTGTGTCGGGAGGCGGCCCCTTGGGCAAGGGTCACTCCCCTTGGGGGGAATATTTGGAAGTTGGGTCTGCCCCCCTTGCGGGGGGGCAGATCCGTGTAATTTAAAAAAAAAATGTGTGTGTGGCCCCATTGGGCCTGCTTGCTAAAAAAAACAAAAAATGCCCAATCTGTTTTGGGGAGCGGCCCCATGGGCAAGGGTCGCTCCCCTTGGGGGGGAAAATTGTGTAGCTGGGTCTGTCCCCCTTGGGGGAAACATTTTGAAGTTGGGTCTGCCCTCCTTGGGGCAGGGCCGATCCGTGTAATTAAAAAAAAAAGGTGTGTGTGGCCCCACTGGGCCTGTATGTTTATATTTTATTTTTTTATATGCCCAATCTGTTTTGGGGAGCGGCCCCTTGGGCAAGGGTCGCTCCCCTTTGGGGGGAAAATTGTGTAGCTGGGTCTGTTCGGTAATTCCGTGTAATTAAAAAACAAACGGTGTGCCCTATCTGTTTTAGGGAGCGGCCCCTTGGGAAAGGGTCACTCTCCTTGGGGGAGCAATCTGTTTTGGGGGAGTGGCCCCTTCGGCAAGGGTCGCTCCCTTCTGGGGTGCATTTACTTTGGCTGTTTCTGACCCCTTGGAAGGGCCGATTAAACAATTTATTTTATTATATGCCCACTAGGCCACCAGGGATTGTTTTTTTGTTGTTGGGAGCGGCCCCTTAGGCAAGGGTCGCTCCCCTTTATGGGGTATTTATTGTGGTTGTTTCTGCCCCTTTGGGGGCCAATCGGCCATATGTTTTCAGGCCCATCTGTCCCCTAGGGGGGCAGAAGCCAGTAGACACCAGGGCTGTTTAAATGTTGGTGTTGGGGAGTGACCCCTTGGGCAAGGGTTGCTCCCCCTTTGAGGGTGAATTTTTGGGCTGTTTCTGCTCCCTGTGGGGGCATATCGGCCTTATGCTTTTAGGCCCACCTACCCCCTTTGCTTGGCTGGTGGTTAGTTTGTGGACTAGTGCATTATTTGTATATGTGATAGTAATGTTTTATTTCTCCTTGTTATTCTAGTGTAAAGCTTTTGATTCCTGTTTGCGGTTTCGGCAGTGGTTGTTCTGCAGTTTTGCGTAGTTTACTTTTTGGTAAGAAAAACATTTTTTGTTGTATTTACTCCAAATGAGTATTATTGTCATGCATGAATGAATTTTTTTCTAAGTGGTTTCGTAATGGCAGCATATTTTGTTAGTGTTTTGAGCATGTAATTCTTTGCGATGTGTTTTGCATTGTCTTATGTGTAATTTTCTTTTCTTTTTCTTTTTTAGTTAGATATTGTTGATCCTTACTGTGTCTGTGCAGAGTAGGTGGTGGTGAGTCTAGCTGCTTCTGGCAAGTGAGTGGTATCGTTTTGGAGTATATAGGTCTTTGTGCTAAAGAGGCATTTTGTTTATTACTTATTTTTCAAAGTGTTTGTTGTTGACTTGTTTGACAAGTTACCTTTATTAGTAAGGATTATGGCTAGCCGTAGAATGACTGCTCAGCAGGTTGTTGATATGCTGCTTGAATCTTCCTCTAAGCAGGATTATGAGACTGACAGTGCGTCTGAGGGAGAGGAGGGAGGGGAAGATTCAGGCAGTGAGTTTTCTCTCCACATGGAATCCTCGGAGGAGGAAGATACTCTCAGTGCGGATGAAGTGCCTGTTTTAGAGGGGGACACTGATGTGCCGATGGTGCAGCAAGAGACATCGGTATTGCAACCTGAGGCTGCAAGGCCTGCTACTGGAAGTGCTGGACTCTGGTGCAGCCGGTGTTGCCTGCCTTTAGTGTGGATGCAGGGTGTAGAGTGGATTGTGAATTTTTTTTGCTTATACAGTTCTTTCAGTTAATAATGGATGATGTATTTTTGGCTGAGATTGTTGAGCAGACTAATTTGTATGCTGTCCAGTTTTTGAGGGACCACAGTGCCACACTTAATCCCCACTCTAGAGCTACCCGGTGGACTCCCACAAATCTGGATGAAGAAGTTTTTGGGTTTAACTTTTTTGATGGGCTTGATAAGGAAGCCGTCCATGGCTTCATATTGGTCTACCAGTCCCTTGATGGCAACAGCCATATTTCCTGCGATTATGACCCATGATCGATATTTAGTTTTGCTTTGGATGCTGCATTTTGTTGATAATCTTTGGCATTGTCACGAGATCACCCTGACTGTGACTGTCTTTTTAAGATTCGGCCTGTACTTGATCACTTTGTAGATCGATTTTCAGAGATTTATACTCCTGGGAAAGAAATATCTATTGATGAGCCTTTGGTCCTGTTCAAGGGCCGTTTGGTTTTTAAGCAGTACATCCCTAGCAAGAGGGCACGGTATGGAATTAAGCTGTATATGTTGTCTGAGAGTAGGACAGGATATGTTTTTAATGTCCGTGTGTACACTGGTAGGGATTCCACTATTGACCCCCCTGGTTGTCCGTCTACTTTTGGAGTTTCAGAGAAAATTGTGTGGGATCTTGCTAGAGGACTGTTTAACAGAGGCCACCATTGTACCTTGATAACTTCTACACTGCTGTGCAATTGTTTAAGGAATTGTTCAAAGTGGACACTTTTGCTTGTGGCACAATCCGCTCTAACCGTAAAAGTTATCCAAAGAGCTTGTTTCCTAAAAACTTCAGAGGGGGCAGTGCAGTTCCTTGCGTAGTGATGAACTACTTGCTGTGAAATTTGTGGACAGGAGGGATGTGTACATGCTGACTACCATCCATGATGAGAGTACTTCACCTGTGGCTTTTTGGGGTCAGTTTGCTGAAGTACGCAAACCGGTGTGCATTTTAGACTATAATAAGCACATGGGTGGTGTTGATAGAGTAGGTCAAAGGTTGGAACCTTACACTGCTATTCGTAAGGCATACATTTGGTACAAAAAGTTGGCCATCCATCTCTTCAATTTAGCAACTTTCAATGTTTTTGTTGTGTACAAGGAGTGTTCTCCTGAGTCAAAGTTGACTTTTGTTCAGTTTCAGCAGTCTGTGATAGGAAGCCTTGTTGTTGTGGAACAGGCAAATGTTCCTAGAGTTGGAGTGGTGGAGGATGTGGCTAGATTGAAAGATCGACATTTTCCTGATTTAATTCCTCCCACGCCCCAAAAAAACAATCCCTGTAAGAGATGTAGAGTTTGCTTGCGAAGAGGTGTGCGAAAGGAAAGTCATATGCACTGTGCCGATTGTCCTTCTAATCCTGGGCTGTGTGTTCCCTCATGTTTCAGATTGTATCACACTAAAAAGAGTTTTTGGGAGCAACCGTGAGTCTAATAGTGTACTGCCTTGTCTGTATGGTTTGATATAGTTGTTCAGTTTCACGTTTGGCAATAGAATGATGTCTTTCGTTTCTGCTGTTGTTTTTGTAGTTATTTTTTGGTATCTAGTTCCATTTGGTTTGTGTTTTCTTTCTTGTTTAAAAAATTTTTATGACGGTGTGCGTGGGCTGGCGGTGTGCGTGGACTGGCGCTTGGCTGGCGGTGTGTGTGGACTGGCACTTGGCTGGCGGTGAGTGGACTGGCGCTTGGCTGGCAGTGTGCGTGGACTGGCGCTTGGCTGGCAGTGTGCGTGGATTGGTGCTTGGCTAGCGGTGAGTGGGCTGGTGCTTGGCTGGCAGTGTGCGTGGATTGGCGCTTGGCTGGTGGTGTGTTTGGACTGGTGCTTGGCTTGCGTTGAGTGGACTGGCGCTTGGCTTGCAGTGAGTGGACTGGCGCTTGGCTTGCAGTGTGCGTGGATGGGCGCTAGGCCAGCGGTGTAAATGGACTGGCGCTTGGCTGGCAGTGTGCATGGACTGGTGCTTGGCTGGCTGTGAGTGGGCTGGCGCTTGGCTGGCTGTGAGTGAGCTGGCGCTTGGCTGGCAGTGTGCGTGGATTGGCGCTTGGCTGGTGGTGTGTTTGGACTGGCGCTTGGCTGTCAGTGTGCATGGACTGGTGCTTGGCTGGCAGTGAGTGGGCAGGCGCTTGACTGGTGGTGTGTGAGTAGTGACTAGCTGCTGGTCACTACACGCACTGCTAGCCAAAGCCACTCCACGCAATCCGTGAGCTGGTGTGGTTGGTGTGTCAGGAATGTGAGCGTGTGAAAGTGATGGGCCCTTGAATGGCGCTGTCTGCTGGTGTGAGTGTTGTAATGTGCTGGGCCCGCGGCTGGCGGTGTGAATGGTTTTGTATGTGTCACACGTATGAAAGGTGTATGAATGGCCTGTAAAGAGGTTGTCGTGGCTTTACAGCTCACGAGCTGTGAGTCAATGGTTCAGTTTCTCGTACTTTCAATTATTAACAGTGCATTTCTTTTTTGTGAAATCTCTGGTTAATACAAGTATATATACTGAACTATCGCTCACCCTCGTGCCAAATCCAAGGAGTATGTATGTGTGCTTCAGGAATAGATGGTTGTGTAGAAAAAAATGTCTTTTCTGTTTTTGTCAAGCAGGGTGTACCTTGTCCCTTTTTGTGAATGTTGTAATGTGTTGGTTTTTTGCCTGGTGGTGTGAACGGTCTCCTGTGTATCATGTATGAAAGGTGTGTGAATGGCCTGTAAAGCGGTTGGTGCCTTGACGTGGCTTTACAGTTCACGAGCTGCGAGTCATTGGTTCCGTTTTTTGTCCTTTCAATTATTGACAGCGCATTTCATTTTTGTGAAATCTCTTGTTAATAAAATTTTATATACTGAACCATCACTCGCCCTCGTCCCAAATCCAACCAGTATGTGTGTGTGCTTGAGGAATAGGTGGCTGTGCAGTAATCCTTGTCTGTTTTGTCTCTCTGTCAAGCTGTACATTTCATTTAAGAATAACCTAACAACTGTAGTTTTTGTCACAAACTAAACACCCATGGGAGTGCATGGTGATGTCTCTCTTGTGGATCCCAACAAGTTATCGTACCCACAATGTCCTGCAAACCTCAAAATGTGACTGACATTTTCCTTGCATTATTTTGCCCAAATTTTCACACGGCGGAAAGTAACAACAAACTTCCAACCCACCTGCATTTCTCCATGTATCCCAATAGAAATGGTACCTCACTTGTATGGTTGGGCCAAGTACCCGCGGCAGGGAAGGGCCCAAAACCTATTGATGTGACATCAAAATTACCTCTCACAAACCAACCTGGTTTTGCAAGGGGGGTCCCATGAGTTTTTGGTCAGGGGCTCAGCGGCCATCTAGGGAAACCTACCAAACCCACACATTTCTGAAAACTAGATACCCGGGGGCTTCCAGGGAGGTATGGCTTGCATGGATCCCCCAACGTTTCCTTTCCCAGAATCCCCTGCAAACCTCAATTTTAGCTGAAAAAATCACTTTTTCCACACATTTTTGTGTGGGAAAGTTGCGGTATCACCGGGCTCACACAAATTTCCCACCACCCAGCGTTCCCCAAGGTCTCCCGATAAAAATGGTGCCTCACTTATATGGGAGGCCCAAGTACCCGCGACAGGCAAGGGCCCAAAACGTAGTGAGGCGACATCAACATTGCCTATCAAAAAATGTGCCTAGTGCGCTTTCTGCCCCCTGGGGGGCAGATAAGGGGCTATTGCCCTCATCTGCCTCCTGGGGGGCTAGAACGTCTTTTTGTCTTCTTTGGGGGGGTAGGGTGGGGGCATTTGAATATTTTTGTTTTTATATATGTAGGCTTTGGGGCTGCCCAGTATGCGCATGTCAATGCTTCCACAAAAAATGCTACAGTCTTTTCGCATTGAGGCAGATGGGGCAGTAGCCCCCAATCTGCCCCCCCGGGTGGCAGAGAGCACCCTAGACACCAGGGATTTTTTTATTGGCCAGGGGTGGGTGCTGCCCAGAATGGGCATGCAAATCCCCCACCCTACCCCTCCTACAGAATCCAAAAAACAGAGTGCCCTTCCAGGAGGCAGATGAGGGCAATAGCCCCTGATCTGACCACTGGGGCGGGGGGGTGGCAGAAAGCCCATGCACCAGGGAATATTTTTTTATATATGTAGGGGTGGGGGCTGCCCAGAATGGGTATGCCAAAGTCCCCAGCCCCCCCCCAAAAATGCTAGAGTCTTTCTGCACTCCTGGGAAGCAGATGTGCCAGTAGCCCCCAATCTGCCCCCCCCAGGGGGCAGAAAGCACCCTAGACACCAGGGATTCTTTTTATATGCCCCCACCCTACCCCCCCAAAGAAGTCAAAAGACTTTCTGCACCCCCCAGGAGGCAGATGAGGGCAATAGCCCCTGATCAGCCCCCCAGGGTGCAGAAAGCACACTAGGCACCAGTAATTATGGTGTTCTAGAGTTCAGGGTGGGGGTTGCCCAGAATGGGTATGCAAATGCCCCCGCTCCTCCCCAAAAATTCCACAGTCTTTCTGCCCCCCAGGAGGCAGATGGGGCAGTAGCCCCTGATCCGCCCCCCAGGGGGGCAGAAAGCCACTAAGCACCAGCGATTTCTATATATATATATATATATATATATATATATATATATACAATGTAGGGGTGGGGGCTGCCCAGAATGGGCGTGCCAATGCCCCCACCCCACAAAAAATTGCCACAGTCTTACTGTTCCCCAGAGGCAGATAGGGACAAAAGCCCCTCATCTGCCTCCGGGGGGGGCAGAAAGCCCAATAGGCATCAGGGAATATTTTCTTTTAAAATTCAGGAGTGTGGGCTTCCCAGAATGGGCATGCCAATGCCCCCACCACACCCCAAAAATGCCACTGTCTTTCTGCCCCCCAAGAGACATATGGGGGCAGTACCCTTTTGATCTGCTCCCCCAGGGGGCAGAGAGAGCCCACTAGGCACCAGCAATTACGCTGGCCTCTTTATGCGTGGGGTGGGGGCTGCCCAGAATGGCACCACCCCCCATACAAATAGTGAGAGTCTTTCTGCCCCCCTTCGGTGCATATCGGGGCAAAAATTCCCCACCAGTGCAGCAGAAAGCCCACTAAGCACAGACATGTTTTTAGCAATGTGCCTACCTGTGGATTTTGGGCTCTAGTGCAGCCGGCACATAAAGAAACCTAGCAAACCTGTAAATGTTTTAAAACTAGACACCAAGAGGAATCCAGGATGGGGTGACTTGTGTTCCGGACACCAGCTTCTTTTACCCAGTATCACTTGCAAACCTCAAACTTAGTTAAAAATAACATTTTCCTCACATTGCTGTGGTGTAAAGTTTGGAATCTCTGGGGATCCACAAAATTCCACCCACCACGCATTCCCAAATATTTTCCGCTAAAAATGGTACCTCACTTGTGTGCGTAGGCCTAGTGCCCGCGACAGGAAACGGTCCAAAACACAACGTGGACACACCTCATTTTTACAGTGAAAAATACCCTTTTTTTTGCAAAGTGCCTAGCTGTAGATTTTGAACCCTAGCTCTGCCGGCACCTATGGAAACCTATTTATTTTAAATACCATTTTATGTCTCTGCTTCTCAGGTTGCGAGAAAGCAGAACGGTATGCCTGTTTGGACAGGTCGGGAGGAGTGGCTTGCCCAATGTAATGGGCCGTGACTGTTTGGTCCGCCCTCTGGGGCCGACCATACCAGTCAGGCGCACTCTGGATATTCTCTCTGTAGGCTGTCTGCAACCTACATAGAGAAAGTGGTCTCCCTACAGGTGCCCGGCTAGGCGCCATCTGCACCAATCACAAAGCTGACATTGCAATGTTGTGATTGGCTTAGGGGAGGGAGGATGCCTACTTCCTGAGTGAGACCCGCCAGGACCGGAGGCTGTGCGGGACCCGGTAAGTGAACTTTTTCAATTTTAATTTTAAAATTCCCCCCATGTGAATAACGGCGCGGACCCCAGCACGACGAATTTTGTCTTTTTGGCACCAAACTGTTGCTAATTTTAGAAAGATACAACACATTCATGGAGTCGTTTTACCATTATGTTACATATTAACGTCCACTTTGATTATGTCTTATTTTATCATGATATATTCATCTTGAATTTTTTCCTTTTTATGGTTTCCCCCATCACCATAGTGTTTGAGACATTTAAAGAAAGATTTGCAAAAATCAACTATTTTGTTCCTTTCCGTAGACTTGAATTTTGTCTATTTGACTCCAAAATCAGTCACTAAGAATGTAGTGCATCGGATTGAACATTATATATAAGATGCACTTATAACAAGCAATGGCAAAGTCGATAGATCTGGTGTTCTCTGCTCACAGTCAGATAAGCCAATGGTTGAAGTCGACTGACCCTGTGCCCCATGCTGTGGGGAGTGGAAGCACAATGTGAATGACGAAACAGTAGATTAATGGACGAACAAGACTGACTGAAAGTCATAAGTGAGGATGTACAGCTCATGTACTTGTTGAAAAAAAAGATCTTGGCTAACACCAAACCTAGAAATGATGGTAACATCCATATAACTACTCTTTGTTAAAGGGATAGTCACCTCTCATATTTACCATCCCAAAAGACCTCTGGGTAAATTTGATTGCTATGCATTGCTAATTTCTTAATAACATGGAAATGTGTGCTCTAGGGATAGCTATTCACAACCAACCTTGAAACCGACACTGATTTAAATTCGATCAGTAAGAAGACAAGCAGCTATTTTGATTCTATAGATGTGGTCCCTGAATCTGAATACCACTCTCTCATTTTGAGCCTTCTAGATTCTACTGATCGAGAAAATTTAGGCCCACTCTGACATGAGCATTTCAATCATAAACATACTTGCACGATCAACAAGCACTGGCAAAGCCAATAGCTCTTGGCAATACGAGATCTATAGGAACTGTCACTGTTAATGCATTTGTGTACGGCGCCGAGACTTATTTCATTGATATACGGGTTCTCAGCTGAAGAATGGTCCCATAACTTGTGTTGGTCCCATAACTTGTGTTGTGCAGGAATCATTCTAGTGCACCCTCTGCAGGAACATTCCTAGCACCAGAAGAGTTTGTTGTAAACAATGCACATCAAATGTAACATGAGTTGCATGTTAGTGACCACATGCTAGTCGTGCATGCATCCCGACATCCGAAATCCATTAACATTATCTTTGTTTACTGTTAAGCGTAATTGAAAAGGAAGTCATTTTGATGCACAGCTTTCCATATGTAAAAATTAACAATTGATGGACAGAATGCAGAACAATGTCATACATTCACCCCAGAACACAGATCTGAGCCTAAATCCATCGTTTTTTTGCACACTATGCCATTCCAGGTTGGACCCAGCCAAATACAAATCAGTCTTGACCCTGCGCCCAATGGGAACAATCCAGCCCGAACTGCCAGGCCAGGTCCTCCCTGGACTGGATACAAGCATCCTAGGACCGGTTTCGGGCTTTTAGGCCTCATCAGCCAGGATAGCTTGACTCCAGTGGCATGGAGAGCACGGGACCCACGTCTGGGCATACCAGTCCCACTCAGGGTGACAAATGCAAAAAAGAACAATTGATGGACAGAATCCAGAACAATGCCATACATTCACCCCAGTACAGAGAACTGGGCCTAAATCCATCGTTTTTTTGCTCACCATGCCATTCTGGTTTGGACCCAGCCATATCCAAATCGGTCTTGACCCTGCGCCCAATGGGAACAGTCCAGCCCGATCTGCCAGGCCAGGTCCTCCCTGGACAGGAAAAAGGCATCCTAGGACCGGTTTCGGGCTTTCAGCCCTCATCAGCCAGTATAGCTTGACTCCAGTGACATGGAGAGCACGGTACCCACGTCTTGGCATATCCGTCCCACACGGGGTGACAAATGCAAAAAAATCACAATTGATGGACGGGCTGCAGATCAATGTCAATGTCTTTAAGGCCCTACACGGAGAAGGGTCAGACTTCCTGATTAACAGGTTTAGAAGGTATAACCCTTCCCGACACCTCCGATCGTCTGATGCTAATCTGATCGAGGTCCCCCTAACAAAGAAAGTCAAATGGGACGGCCGTAGTTTCTCATACGGTGCGGCAAGGTTGTGGAACGGTCTGCCTTCTCACATGCGTTGCATGGAAAATTTATTTCAATTTAGGAAAGCACTGAAGACTTGGCTGTTTGTCAAATAATTCTGGAGCTAGGTTTATGGAGTAATGGACAGCGCCAGGACACCTCTTGTGGTAATCGCGCGCTATACAAATTACGTTAACATAACATAACATATATTCACCCCAGTACAGAGATCTGGGCGTAAATCCATAATTGTTTTGCTCACCATGCTATTCCTGTTTGGACCCAGCCATATGCAAATTAGTCTTGACCCTGCGCCCAATGGGAACAGTCCAACCCGAACTGTCAGGGGTCCCCGGCTCACTGTGCCACTGTATTCAAGCTATCCTGGCTGAAGAGGGGTGAAACCCCGAAACCGGTCCTAGGATGCTTGTTTCCGGGACTGATTTGCATATGGCCAGGTCTAAACTGGGGAGGCATAGTGAGCAAAATAATGATGGATTTAACCCAGATCTCTTGACTGGGGGGTGAATGTTTTGATTTGTTCTGCATTCCGTCCATCAATTGTGCGTCTTTTGCTTTCTCGCCCTAAGTGCACCGGGAATGCCCAGAGGTGGGTCCCAGGCTCACTGTCCCACTGGATTCAAGCTATCCTGGCTGAAGATGGGTGGAACCCGAAACCGGTCCTAGGATGCTTGTTTGGTGGTAGGACCCCGCCACCATCGAACTCATCACCACGACCATGAAGAAAACTCTCTGTCAAGCTGTACATTTCATTTAAGAATAACCTAACAACTGTAGTTTTTGTCACAAACTAAACACCCATGGGAGTGCATGGTGATGTCTCTCTTGTGGATCCCAACAAGTTATCGTACCCACAATGTCCTGCAAACCTCAAAATGTGACTGACATTTTCCTTGCATTATTTTGCCCAAATTTTCACACGGCGGAAAGTAACAACAAACTTCCAACCCACCTGCATTTCTCCATGTATCCCAATAGAAATGGTACCTCACTTGTATGGTTGGGCCAAGTACCCGCGGCAGGGAAGGGCCCAAAACCTATTGATGTGACATCAAAATTACCTCTCACAAACCAACCTGGTTTTGCAAGGGGGGTCCCATGAGTTTTTGGTCAGGGGCTCAGCGGCCATCTAGGGAAACCTACCAAACCCACACATTTCTGAAAACTAGATACCCGGGGGCTTCCAGGGAGGTATGGCTTGCATGGATCCCCCAACGTTTCCTTTCCCAGAATCCCCTGCAAACCTCAATTTTAGCTGAAAAAATCACTTTTTCCACACATTTTTGTGTGGGAAAGTTGCGGTATCACCGGGCTCACACAAATTTCCCACCACCCAGCGTTCCCCAAGGTCTCCCGATAAAAATGGTGCCTCACTTATATGGGAGGCCCAAGTACCCGCGACAGGCAAGGGCCCAAAACGTAGTGAGGCGACATCAACATTGCCTATCAAAAAATGTGCCTAGTGCGCTTTCTGCCCCCTGGGGGGCAGATAAGGGGCTATTGCCCTCATCTGCCTCCTGGGGGGCTAGAACGTCTTTTTGTCTTCTTTGGGGGGGTAGGGTGGGGGCATTTGAATATTTTTGTTTTTATATATGTAGGCTTTGGGGCTGCCCAGTATGCGCATGTCAATGCTTCCACAAAAAATGCTACAGTCTTTTCGCATTGAGGCAGATGGGGCAGTAGCCCCCAATCTGCCCCCCCGGGTGGCAGAGAGCACCCTAGACACCAGGGATTTTTTTATTGGCCAGGGGTGGGTGCTGCCCAGAATGGGCATGCAAATCCCCCACCCTACCCCTCCTACAGAATTCTAAAAACAGAGTGCCCTTCCAGGAGGCAGATGAGGGCAATAGCCCCTGATCTGACCACTGGGGCGGGGGGGTGGCAGAAAGCCCATGCACCAGGGAATATTTTTTTATATATGTAGGGGTGGGGGCTGCCCAGAATGGGTATGCCAAAGTCCCCAGCCCCCCCCCAAAAATGCTAGAGTCTTTCTGCACTCCTGGGAAGCAGATGTGCCAGTAGCCCCCAATCTGCCCCCCCCAGGGGGCAGAAAGCACCCTAGACACCAGGGATTCTTTTTATATGCCCCCACCCTACCCCCCCAAAGAAGTCAAAAGACTTTCTGCACCCCCCAGGAGGCAGATGAGGGCAATAGCCCCTGATCAGCCCCCCAGGGTGCAGAAAGCACACTAGGCACCAGTAATTATGGTGTTCTAGAGTTCAGGGTGGGGGTTGCCCAGAATGGGTATGCAAATGCCCCCGCTCCTCCCCAAAAATTCCACAGTCTTTCTGCCCCCCAGGAGGCAGATGGGGCAGCAGCCCCTGATCCGCCCCCCAGGGGGGCAGAAAGCCACTAAGCACCAGCGATTTCTATATATATATATATATATATATATATTACCTACTGGCGGTCGCCAGTAGGTAGTTATAGTTAGGACCACGTTTCCATAGGAAAACCTCAACATTCTATTTTGAATAACTTTGGCGCCGGTCGACGAATCCTCGCGAATTTCTCAAAATAGGTGGGGCGCTACGCTCCGCTCCTACCCTGAAAGTCTCGGGGGGATCCGTCAAGCGGGGGCTGAGATAAAAGGGGGGTCCCAAAACGCGTTTTTCCCATGCATTTTTCCATAGGACCTTTAGAACGAGCTACAGCCCGAACGGCTGAACAGAATTACTCAAAATTTGGCAGAGAGGTAGTCCCTAGGTCAAGGAAGTGCCTTTTGTAGGTTTGGTGTAAATCTGTTCAGTAGATTCTGAGAAAATAGCCTTTGAATCAATATATATATCTGTATGCGCGCAGAGTGCGCGCTGGGTGCGCGCACCTTGCCGTGCGCGAGCGCAATTCTGATTGGTTGTTAGATCTTAGTAAACATTCGAATCGGCAGAAACCAGGAAGCGGCGTCCGCCATTTTCTCTCTCGCATAAAGAGGGAGTGATAAACAAAGGGGGTGCACTTGAAAAGGGGGCAGAGTGGGTAGAAATAGACCCAGTAGGCATTGTAAGTGGGTCAAAGTAGGACCTTGTAGGGCAAAAAAAAAGAATAATATTTTGTAAAAAAATATCGCCGAGTGCGCGCACCCTGCGCGCACCCGGGAAAAAAAAATAATAAAAGAAATTTTAAAAAAATTGCATTTAAGTGTTTAGATATAAGGTGGCTCTAAAAAGAGCCCTTGTGTTTATTGTTTGTTTTTCGGTACCTACAAGTAAGTACCGACGCAGAGTCTGAGGTTCAAGAGGAAGACTCTGTTCCCTTCATCATTAAAGTGCACACCATCTCCTCTATAAATGTCTTGCATGTCGTAACGCAAGTTGTTGTGGTAAATGGAACCCATACCATAGTCACGGAGGAAAGCAGAAACAGATTTGTTGACGTGCTTCCTTGCTTTGTCAATCTGCGGACAAAATTGGTTGGACCAGTTCCACTTTTGCCTTTGGCATATGTTAGAATATACAAAGGCAGATTGAGGAAAAAGCGACATCAATTGCACAAAGGTGTCCTTAATAAGCATTTCCAGACCTACCCCAGTTAAAGTGCCTAGGTCATTTCCACCACAGTGCACAATAATAAGGTTAGGCTGTGGGAGATGTAGAAAGGTTTTCACCAAAGGCATTAATTGGTGCCACTTTAACCCTCTCTGACCAATCCACTTGATGTCTACATTTGGCAAAGCAAGGTCTCTCACCATACCTCTTTTCTCTGCAAATTTTTCACTCAGAAGACATAGCTGTGTCCTACAATCCACACTGTGAACATCTTCAAAGGAGATCTGGATGCACTCAGGAGGTGTAATTCAGTGGAATGGTAAAAAGAAATGAAAGACAGTGTGGGAATGGGAGGCATACATATTTTTTATAAAAAAAAAAGAACTGATTGGCTGTTTCATACCATTCTACACTAAAAACTAGGCTGTATGTGTAAATTAATAGAAGCATGTTTTGTATTGGTTCAGAAAAATGTGTTACCAAAGAACAGTACTATGGATTTGCTGTAAGGTTTGAAAAGTCAAGCACTCTTGCTCTGTGGAATTGAAACATTGTGTGGCGAACTTCTGACCTAACTCCACACAGCAGTGTTCCATGAGCTGTTGCCATGGTAGCAGGCAGAAGTCAAGTTGGGGGAAGGGTACTAGGCAGAAGTTAAGTAGGGGGAAGGGTACTTTTGGAAAAGGGTTGGTTTTCAAGCAATAGAAATGTGTGATTACATTTGTAAAAAAGGGGGAAGCAGTGTGATTTGAAATTAACATCTATATGTGTTGAACAATAGAGGGCAAGATTGCCATTATCTGGTTCTGCTGAGTGGAGAGAGGTGTAGAGAACAAAGGTCCTGGCTCTGATAATCTGCTGTGGGGTTTTGAGGTTTCAGTCTGTAATGCAAATACATTCAGCATCACTAAGGCTGGTTGCCCTTGCTGGAGTGTAGGCAGTCACCCAGCATACACATGGTTTGTGGTCTCAAAATGCAGTCTGGACATGTGCATTTAAAAAAATCTGAAAAGTGGATTCATAATGTGTCAGTCTGTAAAAGTAATTTTCACTTGCCAACAAAAAAAAGCAGTAAGTGTGCATTCAAATTGGCAAAGATTTTTCGTTTTGTGACTAATGTAAAAACATGACTCTGTGTGCAAATAGGAATTACAGGAAGAGATTTGTTGCGTTTTGCTCTGGTGATTTCACAGTTGCATTAGTAGGAGAAAGGGGGAGTCTCTCAAAAAAAATAAAAAAAAAAAAAAAATTAAAAAAAAAACCTTGGGTGCGCGCTGGGTGCGCGCACCTCAAAAAAAATTTTAAAAAAAATTTAAAAAAAAAAAAATTTTTGGTTAAGTTTATAAGTGGCTCTTAAAAGAGCCCTTGAGTTAATGGAGGGAAACAGGAAGAGAAAAACGCAAAAAATGAAAAAAAAATCTATGGCCTAGTGCATGAATGTGCATCAAATCTATGGCCTAGTGCATGAATGTGCATCAAATTTTCTCTGAAGGAGATCAAGACTGGTCTCCCCCACAGAAATAAGTGAACCGCAATCAGTGCACCGTGTAGACAACCTCGCCAAACAAGGTGGTCCAACAAGAGGTAAAGAAACAGGTGAAGGCACCACCGCAGCTGAAGTGCTCCCCTGAGCTGCCGAAGATGTGCTCGGCTGAGCTGCTGCTGAGGTCGTCGGCTGAGCAGGTGAAGAGTCTTCTTCAGAAGCTCGACGAAAAGATACTGGGTGCATTTTGTCAACATGTCTTAACATAGTGTGAATGCTAAAAGAATACTTCTTATTAGGATTCCCACGAGATAAGACTTTGCCACAAAGTAGACAAGTAACTTTTGGTGCATTTACCTTTTTCTCATTCTTGGGAAAAGTGAAAAACTGCCATATAAAGCTGTCTTTCTGCTTCCTGTTCCTCTGCCTCTCAAGAGTGTCCTGCTCACTGTCTGAAGTAGGTTGCTGTTCAGCCATTGTCTCTCAACAACAGAATAGCTCCTTCTCCAAAGGAATCAGAACTAATAATGAGGGGAGTAGGTGTGGTTTGGGAAGAATCTGGAACAGAAAGTACTTCAAACCAATCAAAAGTGATGATTCTGGATCACATGACTTGCCATGAGGGGATTGGGTGTGGTATTGAAACAATTAGAAACTGAAAGTAATGATAACCAATAAGAAATGTTGTTTTATTATGTATAAACCCGAGGTGCGCGCACTGCGCAAGCTCCGAGCGCGCACCCCGTGATGACGTATGCACGAACGCGTAAACGCGCAGGTGCATACGTCATATACGCGCACCTAGCGCGCATACGTTTAACACGCGTATACGCGACCGTTATTGCGCGTAATTTCAGCGTATGCGGAAGTAAACCGCGTCGAGGGCGTAGGACGCATGCGTACGTATGTACGCATGCGTACGTACGTACGCATACGTACTGGGTGCGCGCTCCCAGCGCGCACCAACAAGTATATTTGCGTACGTAAATAACGTACGCCGGAATTCATAAAAAACATACGAAATAGTACTAGGAGCGCGCCCAGAGCGCGCACCCCAAGAAATTATAAATAAAAAAAAAAAGAGGACATTAAATAATTTAAAAAATCATAAAAAATAAATATCCAAATTGAATTATTTAAAAAAATAATTTATAAAAAAATACAGATAATACATAAATGAATATAAAGTAATTTTATTTAAATAAAAAAAATATCTTTAATTAAAAATACATTACTTACCATACAAATTCTCAGAAAAAAACATAGGTTTCAAAAACGAAATATTTAGAGATTAGCATTTAAAAAACCTTGCTAATTCACTGAAAAAACCATGGGTTTCACACACGTTATAGTTAGGAATTAGCATTTAAAAAACCTTGCAAATTCACTGAAAAAACCATAGGTTTCACACACGTTGTAGTTAGGAATTAGCATTTAAAAAACCTTGCAAATTCACTGAAAAAACCATAGGTTTCACACACGTTATAGTTAGGAATTAGCATTTAAAAAACCTTAGAAATTCAGTGAAAAAACCATAGGTTTCACACACGTTATAGTTAGCTGGACATTTTACTCGTAAAAAACCAGTGAAATTGCCCCGTTATAGTTAGTTCAGCTAACTATAACTCGCGCGCCCGCAATGCACTGCTGATGACGTCACATATTACATCACTCATGACATGGTCAGTGACATCACTCATGACATCACTGATGACATCTCAAATGACATCACTCATGACATCACTGATGACATCATCCTTGTGATAAAGTGGCAGACCTCCTCTCACCCTAATATAACCTTTGACACACACATTCAAAAATAGAGACTAAAATTTTCAAAAAAAAAGGACATACCAATAACAGTTACAACAACCTCTTCAGTAATTCTAAGGTCCACATACACATCCACTCATTCACCTACAGTCCTATACAGTCACTCATACATGTACTCACTCATTATATGTACTCATACACCTACACATCCTGTTACATTATGCCACTCATCCATAGAGTTACTCACACACATAGTCACTCATGCTAACAAAGAATCAAACATGCATTCACCTGCATATACAGTTATACACACACCACCACACTTGCTTCTACAGAAACTTACACATACTTAGTCTTTTAAACAATCACTTATAGAAACACATACTTATTCATACAGGAACACTTTCAATCTCTCCCTCTCACATATACTCACTTATATACAACAATAGTCACATATACTAGTTTAAAACATATGTAGTTTCTCCTGAAGACACTATTGAGACAGTCATTCACTCACTAACACACCCATACACACACTCATCCACCCATACAGTCCTGCAGACATGCTGTGTTCAACACATACAAACAGTGAGTCACTCATTCATGCACCTATGCACTACATAATACCCCCCACCGAACCATGCAGACACTCAGACTGATACTCAAAAAAACAACTAATAACCTATATAGACACCCATGTAGCTACTCACCAACCCATGCAGCCTCTTATACACAAAGTGAGAGACTGTCACAGATATTTATATGTTTAAACATTACTCACTAAACCATGTATTCACTATGATACACTTAATCAGTCAGTTACACAATCAATTTTTCAAAAAAAAAACAACCATTTAGACACTTATATACCCATTTATTCTTCCATCGACCTTGAGATATACATATATAAAACATATTTAATTTTCTGAAAAACACACATTCACTGGATGATGTCATCAGTGATGTCATTTGAGATGTCATCAGTGATGTCATGAGTGATGTCACTGACCATGTCATGAGTGATGTAATATGTGACGTCATCAGCAGTGCATTGCGGGCGCGCGAGTTATAGTTAGCTGAACTAACTATAACAGGGCAATTTCACTGGTTTTTTACGAGTAAAATGTCCAGCTAACTATAACGTGTGTGAAACCTATGGTTTTTTCACTGAATTTCTAAGGTTTTTTAAATGCTAATTCCTAACTATAACGTGTGTGAAACCTATGGTTTTTTCAGTGAATATATATATACAATGTAGGGGTGGGGGCTGCCCAGAATGGGCGTGCCAATGCCCCCACCCCACAAAAAATTGCCACAGTCTTACTGTTCCCCAGAGGCAGATAGGGACAAAAGCCCCTCATCTGCCTCCGGGGGGGGCAGAAAGCCCAATAGGCATCAGGGAATATTTTCTTTTAAAATTCAGGAGTGTGGGCTTCCCAGAATGGGCATGCCAATGCCCCCACCACACCCCAAAAATGCCACTGTCTTTCTGCCCCCCAAGAGACATATGGGGGCAGTACCCTTTTGATCTGCTCCCCCAGGGGGCAGAGAGAGCCCACTAGGCACCAGCAATTACGCTGGCCTCTTTATGCGTGGGGTGGGGGCTGCCCAGAATGGCACCACCCCCCATACAAATAGTGAGAGTCTTTCTGCCCCCCTTCGGTGCATATCGGGGCAAAAATTCCCCACCAGTGCAGCAGAAAGCCCACTAAGCACAGACATGTTTTTAGCAATGTGCCTACCTGTGGATTTTGGGCTCTAGTGCAGCCGGCACATAAAGAAACCTAGCAAACCTGTAAATGTTTTAAAACTAGACACCAAGAGGAATCCAGGATGGGGTGACTTGTGTTCCGGACACCAGCTTCTTTTACCCAGTATCACTTGCAAACCTCAAACTTAGTTAAAAATAACATTTTCCTCACATTGCTGTGGTGTAAAGTTTGGAATCTCTGGGGATCCACAAAATTCCACCCACCACGCATTCCCAAATAATGTTTCCGGGACTGATTTGCATATGGCCAGGTCTAAACTGGGGAGGCATAGTGAGCAAAATAATGATGGATTTAACCCAGATCTCTTGACTGGGGGGTGAATGTTTTGATTTGTTCTGCATTCCGTCCATCAATTGTGCGTCTTTTGCTTTCTCGCCCTAAGTGCACCGGGAATGCCCAGAGGTGGGTCCCAGGCTCACTGTCCCACTGGATTCAAGCTATCCTGGCTGAAGATGGGTGGAACCCGAAACCGGTCCTAGGATGCTTGTTTGGTGGTAGGACCCCGCCACCATCGAACTCATCACCACGACCATGAAGAAAACTCACTCAGGAGCACCTATGGACGCCTGTCCACTGCACATATTCCACAGGGCCGCCATCACACCTGAACTTGGTCGCGCCATCAACGCCTCCCTCACATCCGGCATCTGCCCAGACAAATGGAAACGGGCGGAGGTGAAATCCCTCCTCAAGAAACCAACGACCGACCCTACAGACCTGAAAAACTGCCGGCCCATCTCTCTCCTCCCCTTTGCAGCCAAAGTCACAGAGAGACTCGTAAACACCCAGCTGACTGCCTTCGTCAAAGATAACTCCATCCTTGACTCCTCCCAGTCTGGATTCCGCAGCAACCACAGCACCAAGACCACCCTCCTAGCCGCCACGGACGACATCCGCAAGCTACTGGATCAAGGCCACACAGCAGCCCTCATCCTGCTAGACCTCTCTACATCCTTCAACAATGTCTCACATCACACACTCACTGCCAGACTTCACGACGCCAGGTTACAAGGATCCGTCCTCGACTGGATCAAATCCTTCCTCTCCAGCCTAACCCAGAGGATCAGACTCCCTCCCTTCCGCTCCGAACCCACGAATATCAACTGTGGAGTACCCCATGGATAATCTCTCAGCCCTATGCTCTTCAACATCTACATGGCCCCCCTCACCGCCATCGTCAGACAGCATGGGCTCAGCATTGTATCCTACGTCGATGACACACAGTTCATTAACTCACTCACGAAGAATCCCGAAGACACCAGACTCTGCTTCCAGGAAGGAATGAAAATTGTGGCAGCATGGATGAAGGACAGCTGTCTGAAGCTCAACTCAGAGAAGACCGATGTCCTCATCCTCGGACCCTGCTTCACCGCCTGGGACAACACCTGGTGGCCGTCTGCCCTCGGGAGCCCACCCTCCCCCACCGAACACGCCCGGAATCTCGGTATCATCCTCAACTCTTCCATGAACCGCCAGATCAACGTCGTCCCTTCCACCAGCTTCAACTGCCTTCGCATCCTTCGTAAGACCTTCAAATGGATCCCTCCACACTGCAGAAGGGCCATCACCCACGCACTCATAACCAGCAGACTTGACTATGGCAAACGCCCTCTACGCCGGAATCAACAGAACTCTGCTAGACAGACTCCAAACCATCCAGAACGCCGCGGCCAGACTCATCCTCGGAACTCCGCGGCGAGAACACATGACCCAACACCTACGCAACCTCCACTGGTTCCCCGTCAATAAGAGAGTCACTTTCAAGCTCCTCACCCAAGCGTAAAAAGTCCTCAACAACATCGGACCCAAATACCTCAACGAGAGAGTCTCTTTCCATGCACCCAAGAGAAACCCCCTCTCCGCCAACCTCACCCTGGCATTAGTCCCCCGCATCCGCAGAAACAAAACCGGAGGTTGAGCCTTCTCCTACATCACAGCCAAGACCTGGAACGAGCTCCCGGTGAACATTAGACGCTCCCCGACCCTGCACACGTTCAGGGGGGACCTCAAGACCTGGCTCTTCGACGGATCCGGAGCCGCCTCCCCCCCAAGCGCCTTGAGACCCTCACAGGTGAGTAGCGCGCTATATAAACCCCTGATTGATTGATTGATTGTTTCCGGTCCAGGAGGACCTAGCTTGGCAGTTCAGGCTGGACTGTTCCCATGAGGCACTGGGTAAAGACTGATTTGCATATGGCCCGTTCTAAACTGGGGTGGCATGGTGAGCAAAAGACTGATGGATTTAACCCAGATCTCTTGACTGGGGGTGAATGTTTTGATTTGTTCTGCATTCCGTCCATCATTTGTGTGTCTTCAGCTTTCCATATGTAGCATGCTTGCTTCACAGATGCCTTTTGTGAAAAGGAAATGACGGTGCTCGAGGGGAGCATGTCAGCCGTTGAGAGGTGGGTGATGCGTTCTTTAAACCATTTGTTAAGTAATGTATTCCTATTGACTAGCCTTTCCATTACCCATTATGTGTTCTAGTAAATGAAAGCAGGGAAAATTTGTCATGAATGCTCTTTCTCAAAGCAAGCAGCGATGAGGGAGGGGGTGGAGGATGGGTCAAGCTGAGAATCAGGAGGGGGTTGGGCGATGTGTAGGCAACACCAGAATGCACAGCAATGTGATGAGATAAGAACAAGATTTATAGGCCTGTTTATAGAATAGCTCAGAGCAAATGTAAACATGGGTATTTGTGTAAAGCATTGTTAACCAAAGAAACAAGATTTATCGGCCTGTTTAGAGAAACGCTTGGCGCAAATATAAACACAAGTGCTTGTGAAAGTACTGTTAACTAAAGAAAAATGTAGCTCCGAAAACATTTCCTAAAATGGCCGCTGTGTATGGATATTATATCACAGTAAGGATTTGTCCTGTTCAAACATATCAATCCATTATGAATTTTGCCCAATGCATTTTTTGTAGATATGTCCCCTGATGAAGGTCCTCATTGGACCGAAATGCATTGGGCACAATTCATAATGGATTGATATGTTTGAACATGTATGGACAAATCCTTACTGTGATATGATTGACTAAACATCAACAACCGAATTCAAACCGAGTTTTCGATTATTTTTTTCAAACTGATGAATACTGACCATTGAACTCGTTAAACCCCTTCTGGGGTCCTTGCTGTGCGCAGAGGGACGTCCCATACCCCCAGGAGACACTTGCCACATTTAATTTAGGGTGTATATCTGACATACCCTGACTAGGGTGGTTGTTCCTACTTGGACAAGGTGCAAACCTATGCCAAGTAGAGACCCCATTTCTAACAAACATGTCAGTATGTGACCTTTAATAAACTTAACCTGGGAATGGACAGAGATTTACAGTAGTCAAGTTTGGAGTAAAGCCCTTCAAAGGTGGGTAATCGCGTGGAACACCACCAAACCTTGTGAGGGTATAGGCTAAAGGTTTTATTCAAAAAGAAAAAAAAAGAATTAAAGTGCAAAGTGGTTTGGCACATGCTTTTGCAATGCCTACACATCAAGCATTAGCAAAGCCTTTGGGACTGTTTGGTTCATCAGTAATTTTTAGCAATGCTGTACAGCATCCCTGATTCTGTGCAGCATGGATACCAGGGAAAGAAAAAATGCACTATGATGTGGCCCCATTATTGTGAAGATGAGGGCACCATTTATGTGTTTGCCTGTGAAATGGCATGGGTCTTTCCTTCCTTAACAACAATAACAAAAATATAGTGCAAAAAAGATTTTTCTTTTTCCACCAGTGAGGGCCAACATGGAG
Organism: Triturus cristatus; assembly: GCF_964204655.1. NCBI lineage: Eukaryota > Metazoa > Chordata > Amphibia > Caudata > Salamandridae > Triturus > Triturus cristatus. The sequence goes on along the minus strand of NC_140593.1, from coordinate 185,296,755 downwards.
GGCGTAAGTGAGGGGAAGCAATATGGATGGTGTGGAAGTGGAAAAGTAATATAGAGGGCCTGGGAATGAAGCAACTTTGGGGTGAAAGCAACAGACAGTTTAAGAGTGGGAGAAGCAAAACATATACATCAGTGTATGTGTACGGATATAGAGTTACATCTCTTTTGTGAATCAGGTTTTAAGTTTATGATTACAAGTTTCAAGGGAACCCTAGAACCATCCTGCTTACTGCTCTCACTTCACTTTCTCATAAAGAAATCAGAATTTCCTACTTAATGTCAAGTTGTTATCTGTACCATAAAGTTGCAAGCTAACGATCCTACTTATGAGTTTAACATATCACAGAGCAAATATGCCAACAGTCACAAAAAATACTAATTTACATTTTGAATACTATCAATTTCTTTCTGCAGTGACAGTTCCTAATAACCTATCATTAAGACAACAAATTCTAATGCTAAAAAACACCAAATACGCCCCTTCCGCTCAGTAACAGGTGTAGAATGCCCATGCTCCTAGCTGTTATTATGCAAACGGTTTTAAGTGCTGCATTCAATACAATGTATATTCGTCTTTTCTTGTATCACACCATAGAAATACTGACAAAACACAGTGATCCACAGAAACTTAAATGTTACAAATCCCTAAAGAGGAGTACTGCTATAAATGAACAGCTCACATTGATCAGCTGGATGTTTCCTTTGGACCACATTTAATAAGGTTTTGTGCTGATGCACAGTCATGCTGAACGACACAAACTTATACAAGGATATTTACTTTCTGGCACCAAAAGTATTTTCCACTGAAAATGTGCTACTGGGTGCTACGTAGGCAAATCTGTGCATGCACTCCTTGCTATTCATGCATGGCCCAATCTACTAAGATAGATCTGTGTAAAAAAATAATGCCTCTTCAAAACATGAGATACCAAGGAGGAATGTTTCCATTTCCTCAAACATTCCACTCATTGCATGGCATTGTCCCTTTCCTTCGGATGACCCATGTCGTGTCTCTTTTTTTCCTTTAAGCTAGCGGAGAGTTGGTTAATACAGTTACTGTTTCTATAACTGGAGCAAACATAGGGGAGAGAATCTTTGGGAATACATAGATCAGGTATTAGACTGTTCCCACAGGTGATAGTTAGCCTAACGTTCTAATTTGTTGGGACCAGTGAGCTCTCAAGTGGTAGAACAACTTAATTTGTTTCAGTAAGTATGTGTGGCATTGTCATTTCTTATGTCCATTCAAGCTGGACAGCCAAGAGCCTCTCCTCCACACGCCCAATTTCAGAATTAATAGCACCCGTGGCATTAGTGAAATATGTCACAAAAAACTACCATTCCAATACACTACAACAATGACTTATAAAATGTGTACAAATATTATGTTTGCTACTAAATATGTTGTGTATATTAATGTATACCACTGTTGAATAATATATGTTGGTAGCACCATTAGAGCATTCTGTGAAAAGACATTGGAACATTTAAGGGCGATTGAAACAGGTCCTGAACGCTACCCTTTGGACCTGCATTGCAGCTTGTGCACAGGCAACCTTAAGGGGAAGATTAAGGGCCTGATTTAGATAATTGTGGATGGGTCACTCCGTCACAAAGGTGACAGATGTCCCGGCCGCTGAAATGTAAATCTCACTATATCCTAAGTGATTTATACTTTGGCGGATGGAATATATGACACCGCTGTGACGAGTAACCCATCCGCCAAGATCTAAATCAGGCTCAAAGTTTGGAAGCACTCTTTTGTGGAAAACTTTAGGGATGGCATTAGAATTTAGGAACTAGATTTTCCCTCCGCCACTGCAGAATATATGGCATATATGCTAGGACAGCGTTGCTTCTTCATGAAAGTGGCTGTGTATGAGAGGTTAATCATCAAGGCAAAATCCCCAAGTGACTAAGTCAGAATTTATGATTTCTACCTTCAATGGTGACCAATTTAAATCTAAATATATCTAAGGGCCTATTTACAAGCCCTATCACCACAGGGACGCCACTTTTAGTGACGTTCCTGTGGTTATATGGGCCTCGCCTTATTTACAAGGTAGCGTTAAGCCACTTGCCATGGCTTAACGCTGCCTTGTAAATAAGGCACCCTTTCACGCTATACTTAGCGTGACAGGGGGCAGAGAATGAGTGTTGTGGTGGGCGTTTACCACAACACCCATTGATTTTGATGCTGCCCCATATTTACAATGGTGGCGTAAATATGGGGCAGCGCAAAATTAAGACAATGGAAAACCTGGTCTTAACCTGGCGAAACGAGGAAAAATGCTTTCTTCTCCTCTTTTTCGCTGTTTCTGTGTGTGCTCCGTTGTGCAGCCCACATAGAAACAACAAAACACCATTGATCGTTTATGTGCAGGAAGGTGTGCCTTCCTGCTCATAAACAATCATTATAAAAAGTTGCAATTTCTAATTGTGCGGCACAAAGCAGCACAAATAGAAGTTACAAAACACAATTTCCTGCACATAAACAATCCTTCCAATGCAGGCACACTTGCACTATGGTGCAATGGTGCCTGCGTTGGGGCTAGGCTGTTAAAATTAGCGCCAGCACAGGGAAAATGAAGGGCTGAACCATATTCTTGTAAAAACAGTGCAACCTTGCGTTTCAGAAGTGGCAGAGCCAACAAGGCTAACATCACTCTCCATCACTTCTTTTGTAAATATGCCCCCTAGTTTCCCATATATGCTGGATGAATGCTTGCCAGCATGCTAGTGACACAAGAGTACCTTTTTGTGAATGTTGACCACCCTCTGTGCAAAATACCGGGAGGTATATTCTTCTAGACATGGTTGTAGATCAGTCATTTTTCCTCGTCACCATTTTGGGACGAGTGGAACTGATGGTAGAATCACAAGACTTCCTACCACAGCACCTCCACTGCGTGCCAACATCCAAATCATGTGTATATAGTGCCAGAAGGGTGGAGGATTCATCTGCACCTTTGGTACATTTTCTATGACCTCCCTCTTCTAAATTAATCTTTTAGATCTATAAACCGTGTTTATTGGCTACAATTAGCTACATTTATTACAACACTGGACCAAGGGACTATGTAATGGCTGTTAGTGTCAGGTGACACTAGAACAAAAGGTAATTAATAGATAACAATGAATATAGATCTTAACACACTGTTATTTCTCTCCCCAACAGGTCTGGAAAACCAATGCACATTGTATGAAAACTGCAGAGGAAAGAAAACAGGGGGAAGCCCTATTCCTGCACTGATTATGGTTAATGCCTGTATTTCTCCTATATAGACACAACGATGTTTCGAATAGTAATATAAGCCTAACAAAATTGAAATACATAGCTTGTTCTATGAGGAGTCAGGGTTATTTATTTGTAAAATGCTTCTAGTCTGCACTGTCAATTTTGAGTTCTTTGTTTTCACACTGTACTACACTTCTGCAAGCTGCCTCTCAGCGGTTCAGTTAATCTATTGATTGCACCTTTTGATGTTGCTCTGCTTCACAGTACATTACAGCGTTACACATTAATCCTGCCTTGTCACTTTCCAATCTTCTGTTTGTGTGCACAGCCTTAAAGTGTGCTGAATGTGTGTTTTTCCACCAATTGAGCGCCTTTGTTCCTTTACCGAGAAGGTTTATCAATACACGAGAAAGCCAAAGTGTGCAGATAAATGTTTAGGAGTGAGAAGAAAAGAGAGCATTCCATGCATGGCTAAATCTGCATGAAGGCACATGGAGTCTAATTCAAGAATGTTTTGAAGATGCCCAAACCATGATTAACCGTGACAAACCATGACTATAGATTTACACCAGCCATCCTCTGCCAAATCAGCAAAGTTTGCATTTCTACAAAAGTGAAGATCTTTCTGAATGGGGGCCCTTGCATTTTCAAATGAAGTGTTCGAAATTTATTTTGTCCTTTTTCAAAACATTGTTGCTCATGTGGCCTACAAGTAAAATGCAGTAGCGAACATATTTTGCTGGACTGTTTGCGCTTTTTAGAAGAACGGAATTTTTTTTTAAAACATATTTTTATTGTTTATGAAAGCTTCAGTAGAGACCAAGCACTTAGTTTACTGACAAATATGAGGTTTTTAAATGTGGCATGTGCAATAGGAAGATTTTTAATTGATATACAGGAGTCAATGAGTGAAATGGCATAGGTTGAAAATTCATTCTTACCTATGATCTGGGGTCTATGTAAGATTTTGTATAAATGTATAGCTAATGTATAAGCAACCCCTTGCTGCCTTGGTGATGAACTAAGTGCCCTTATACGTGAGCTTTTTATGATATATTTTAACAGGCTTTTATTGTGTAGTATACTGTTTTATGGTAAAACCTTGGGACAAATCATGTATTAAGTATTTGTAAAGTGTAATTTTTTTATGGTTAAATATGCCAAATAAAAATATTCAAATGGATGGAATACATTGTTACCATGTTTCTTTCATATTTTACAAACCTCAGGCTTCCTTCACTGCATCTTTTGAGACTTACATTTTCTTATGATAGGAAATCCATTCTCTCGTTTTTTTTATCGAACTTTGCCACAAAGGTGTGGTATCAATCTGGACAAAAGGAAGTTGCCCCAGCCTTGTCAGCCACTTTACCTGTCTCCTTTTCATCATGAAAAACCTTCACCACGGTCTCTTGAACTGCCTATTGGTGCCCATTTAATACGTTTTTCTGAGAAAGCCTTGAAACAACTGCATCTGTAATTGATTGAGTTCCACCAACACCTTTAGGCCCGAAGGCAACTCTGTACAGCGATGCAAATCCCCTAAGCACCATCTAAACTCATGCAATTGCTTGGGCTGACCTTTTCCACTGTGAATCAAGAACGATCCAATAAAGAGTTGCTGTTTTTCCAATATTTAAATATGTTTACATAGACATTTACTAAAATTAGATCAATCTACTGTTATAGCTGTCCCCCTTAGGAAGCTATAATCAGTATCAGAGGTTTCGAAATCCAACTATTATTGATTTGACATCTTAGCAGTAAAAAATGAATTTTTTTAGTGCTCTGACATCAAACCAGGCTGTGAAGCACTATCTCTAGAGGATGCTGTTTCACCAATTGTCCTAACAGTTGAGAAACCGTAGGGATTCTATGAATGGGCGCTGATGGCCGTTTGTCCTTCCTGATTGGCACTACCCCACTTCATAGACCCAGGATAGTCCGAAGCCAAATCTAATTCCTCCTGTCAGTCAAGGATCAGCACAGACCTGAGCTGATAGGAAACCACATGCCTTGCTGATGAGGAATCCAGAGATCCTCTATTAGCTCCACTCTGACTTTCTCAGTGTAGCTCCAGGCAAAAGGGGCAGGAAGCTGGACACAGTGGTCAGGGGGATGGTGGCAGGATGCCAGGTATTACATTTTGTGTCAAGTTTTCAATGGTAGTGTGGGAGAGGGCAGCATACCATGTGTTGCTTTTCTGTATTTTTATTTTAATATTTGAATGGATTGGGAAGGGAGTTATCCAGAGTTTTACAGAAGAATGGGAGGGTACCTGGTATATGTCTTCTATTTGAAGGACTGGGTGGTTACCAATGAATGGTGGTGGTGGTGGTGTTGTAGAAGGATGTCAGGAAGCCAGGTATACATTGTGGTGTTCGTATGATATGGTATCTAATTATTCCACCTTATCTATTAGACGTATTATTGCAGTGTTCTCGTGTTTAACATTCTTTATCGGTTTTTAGAAGTGAAAATACAATACCCAAAAAACTATACATTATAGGTATATATAATAAACACATACATAACATTAAAATACTCCTATTGCAATATATGTATATATATATATATATATATATATATATATATATATATATATATATATATATATATATATATAATATGTAATTGTCTTTAATGTAATAGAACATAAATGGTGAAAAAGAAACAAACAATGGCTTCTTCTCAATGTATTAGGTTTTCAGCCACATCCATAAGAAGCAATAAGTAGAATTACTAAATACTCTACATGTATGTAGCTATATAATCATCCATCAGTCTCCATAACTGTTGAAATGAGGCAGTATTTTGAATGTTCCCTTAAAGGATAATTGGACACCAGATCTAACCGAGGCGGCATAGGACCACCAAGCCTGGGTTGATACTGCATCGGCTGATTTCGAATTAGACATGACGTGATGGATTTGATGGTGATTGAAATGAGGAGATCAAAATCAGAATGGGGATAGGAGATAATGAATGAGATTTACAAATAGACATGCTATATGCAAGAGTATCAGTAATAGGAAGTATTTTAACAATAATATCCCAATTGTTTTCTCCAAAATTAATATTGCTACACATTCAAATATAACATGCTTTAAAGATCCCTCATTATGTTTACAATGCCAACAAAGAGGTGAATTAACAAGCTTAGCCTTATATAATTTACATGGAGTCCATAAACAATAAGTAGAATAAAATAAATAGTTTGTGAAAATGACACAGTAAACCATCCAGAAATTTTAGTTGTCCATATTCGGCTGTAATCATTTAACGGAAAATTGGAAGAAAGTTCTGTTATCCAATGGGTTGGTATAAAATTCAAGTTGGAAGCACTGGTTCAATTTAGCTGTTTGTAAAATTTGGAGACCGCACGTGGGAAAGCAGAGTAAGCCTTAAAACAGAGTTCCAAATCAGGGGTACTAGTCTGAGGCAACATATTTGGAAAATAATTAAGTAAAACATTACAAAGAGTGTCACACTTAGGTGCCTCATTATCATAAATTTAGTTTGCTAATTCAGAGAATTATGACAAAACTCCCTTATCATACATGGCCTGAAGGAAGAAAATACTAGCATTTATCAATAATTTCCAGAATTTGATAGTACAATTAGACTTTATCTTAGGATCTTGCCAAAGGGGAAGTTGGTTGAGTCGGAAATATGTGAAGAAACCGAAGTCTCAAAATCAGTAATAATTAATTTCGTAGGGGTTATAATGGATGATGACTTAACCCCTTCCCTGCGGGGGTAATTCCCCCGTGGTGCGGGGCGGGAGGGGGCAGTGGCACCTCTGTGCTCGTGACGAGCTCAGCTCGTCATGACTCACAGTGGAGCTGTGCTCATGACGAGCTGAGCTTCTCACGACCCTGCCCACTCATTAATTCTCCCGCACAGGCGGAGAATTTATCGCACGTGGGCGGGCCGCGGACGTTATGACGAGCTCAGCTCATCATGTGTACAGCTCCACTGTGACTCATGACGAGCCGAGAGCAAACAACCGGTTAAGATGTTTATTTGAGTGGGCAATAGATAATAATAACAGAAGAGGGCATGACGAAACAAAACTTTGTTCTATCGAAAGCCCTTAGGGGAATGCCTAGGATCAATGTAAGTAAACCAAAGTGAACCTTGGTTTAAAATAAATGCATATGATATTTGAATAAATCTGGCAAATGAAATCCCCCATTAAGTTTGGAAAGTTTAAAGTTAGTATAAAAATTATGTGGTGCTTTGTTATTCCAAAGAAATTTGGAACTTAGGGGCAGATGTATCATCTTTGCAGTTTGCGAGTCCTTAATAACGAATTTTGGTGATTCGCTATTAAGGACTCGTAAAATGCAATGTATGTAGGTTTCGCAATAATAATTGCGATTCCTACATATTCCTTAATTGCGAATCGCAAATTGCGATTCGCAATTAAGGAATACCTTCCCATTATGGGCCTAGAGGCCCATAGGATTGAATTGGAAGACATTCGCAATTTGCGAGTACCCAATAGATACTCTCAAATTGCAAATGCAATTTCAAGGGTGCAAGGGTGCGGGAAGGACACCCTGCTGCACCCCTGAAATATATGTGTGTGCACATGTGGCGCACATACATACCCTAAGGGCATGTATGTGAGCCACATGTCACTTTATAAAATGCGAAAAAGTGCATTTTCCAAGGAAATCACAAATTACCACCAACTTGAAGCTGGTGGTAATTTGCAATTACTTAAGGCAAAGTCGCACAACATGGGTGCTTCCAATTTGTGATTCCTTAAATGCATTTGCAAAATAGGAAATCGCAGATTTTTCGATTCCCTATCTTGCGAGGACCTTTTGGGATGATACATTTTTCTTTTTTGGTGCATCCCAATTTCCTTTGATGAAAACAGGCTGCATTTTTTTAAAAAACTGCTTTATTTGAAAAGCAGTCACAGACATGGTGGTCTGCTGACCCCAGCAGGCCACCATCCCTGGGAGTGCTAGCCATTCTTAATGGGGTCGTAAATTGCGCCTGCCTCATGAATATTAATGAGGCAGCCAATCTGTTTCTGTATCTGAGACACTGTTGTAAATTACATTTCACGAGTCGCAAATTGTGAGTCGCAAATCTAAGCAATTTGCAACTTGCAAAATGTAAAGGTCATGCATCTGGCCTTAGTCTATATAGTTTTTATAGAATAGTAGAGGTAATTGTTATGCGATCATGGATAAAGTGTGAAAAATAATAGGATCAATTACCACTTTGATGGCCTCAAGTTTTCCACACCATGATAAGTGTAATGGAGACCATTGGCACATTTTATCTGTGACTTTAGTAATTAAGATGTCACAATTTAGTTTAATGGAATGTTTTAGAGAGTGCAAAAATGTAATGTATTTGTCTGCCACATAATATTAGTATTGTCTAATTTTGTAGGTGTGCATTGGACATTTAGGCGAAAGAATTCTGTTTTATGAATATTCAAAGTGCAACCTGAAACAATAGAGTATTCATGTATAATATTTAAAACTGTAATTATAGAGGTAGCTGGATCGCTAAGGTATAGCAAGACATCATCTGATTAAGCTGATGTTTAAAGTGTGATGTTAGCTATATCTATTCCTGTGATATCATTGGAGTTATGAATGTGAGAAAGGAAAGGATTAATTGCTAACAAAAAAAGAAGAGGTGACAATGGGCATCCTTGTCAGGTTCCTCTATGAAGAAAAAAGAGTTTGAAAACTGACCATTGATAAATAGGCGCGCCGAAGGAGAACCATATAACATTGAAACCATTTTTATGAAATTATTTCCAAAATTAAATAAAGATAGCGTTTGAAATAAAAATTGCCAATGAACTTTATCAAAGGTTTTCTCAGAATCTAAAGACAAAATCCCAGCGGGTGTGGTAAAGGTGGAAGTATAATAAATTACATGAACTAGTCACGTGTTTATAGCAGAGAATCTTTTTTTCATAAAACCAGTTTGATCTATACGAATAAGTGATGATAAAATGTGAGTTAGTCTGGTGGCTTACATTTTTGCAAACATTTTACAATCTTGATTTATGTGAGAGATAGGGTGATAATTGGAAACCTTAGTCTGATCTTTATCTGATTTAGATAAAACTATAATTAAAGATTCCGTGAAGGAACTGACAAATGAAATTGGTAAATCAGTGATGCAAATGAGGATTAAGGAAATTAGCAAAAGTTTTATAAAATTTCACCGGAATACAATTTGGTCTGGGGGACTTTTGAGGTTCGATTAATTGAATTGTTGCTAAAACTTCTTCGTTAGAAATAGGGTTATCTAATTTGGATTTATCAGATTGGGAAAGTTGTGGGACATTAACAGAATTTTAAGAAAACATCTACAATTTGATATTCAAGGTGATTTGGGTTGTTGTATAAGGATGAACAAACGTTAAGGAACACATAAAGAATCTCAGGAGTAGATACAGCAACTTTAGCATGAATTTGGTTTCAAACTTTTGTGCAGTGCAGATAGTTAGCTAAAAGTTTAATTCCTGCTCATTTAACTTATATTGAATTAGATTCATATTTAAGTTTTTGTAACATGGTTATTAAAGTAATATTGGTAGAAGAAATAAATAGTCGTTGAAATTTACCAAGTTGTTTCTCTAAATCTATTAATTTGGCATTAAATGTCTTATTTTCATGTGTCATTTTAGAAATTATCACCCATCATAAATATGTTTAAAAGCATTCCATTTTATGATAGGAGAAGTTACACCATCAGGGTTGAGAGAAAAGTAATCTTGAATGGCTGTTAATTTTGTGTCTTTATGAACATTCTGAAGATCTACAGTCATGCACCATTGGGAATGAGAAACGGAAAAAGTAATAACTTGTAAGTATAGTGCAATAATTGCATGGTCAGAAACCTAAATATTTCTAAAAGAGTGTTGAGTTATAGATTTTACCAAATCTCTGGATGTTAAGAGATAATCTAAGCATGAGTGAGAATTATGAGTATTGGGGAAAAAAGTGAAGACTTTATGAGTTAGAAAATATAATCTCCAGATGTAAACAAATTTAAAGTTTTTAAACAAAGTTTTAAGTGAGTGAAATGCTTTTGGAGGAGTAAATTTAGCAGAGGAGAGTCTATCTGAAAGGGGATCACGTATCAGATTAAAATGTCTACCAACAATAAATGAAACATTTCTAAATTGGAGAATTTCAGAAGTAAACCGATTCCAAATATTAGGGTCGCCAGCTATTGGTTTGTAGATATTCATTAAATGTTGTATTGTTAAACCAAGTTTTATTTTAACCAATACGAATCTGCCTTCTGAATTAGAGCATCTCACATTTTTAACTAAAGCTTTTTGAAAAAGAAAATTGCCACACTTTCTTTTGCATGTAGGCTAAGATGTTGTCATCAATATGCGTTTCTTGCAATCACAGGTCTGCTTTTTGTCTGAATAAGTAATCTAGAATTTTCAAACGCTTAACAGGATGTTGTGAGCCCTTAACATTCAAAGAAACAATTTTAGTTTTGTGAGCCGTATCCGTAGGTCAAGAAATGATGTAGGAAGGATAGACAGAGATCAGTCTGAGAAGAACTATGGAGGAAAAAACTGCGGAGACTATTGAAGTAGCTCTAAGACAGATGAGAAACTAAAAGAAGGAACACATACACAATTGTACATGAAAGACAAGAGAACATAAATAAGACTGATGAGACATACACATGCATTGAGAAAAATAGCTGAAGGAGAGAGACCTGTAACATTTAGAAAGTCATATACATTAATAGGATTAATAACAGCATAATAATAATAACAAAAGTATCAATTATAACTCCAGTATAGTCAAAACACTGTCAATTTAAGGGATCTTGCATATCATTTGAAAGAGTGAAATGGTTGTCTATGAATGTTTGAAGTCTTCCAGACGAGAGAATAATTTGGAAATGTCATTTTTCCAAATGTGCATGGTGGGAGGATCAAAAAGCTAATATTTGAAGCCAGAGTTTTTTTGTCATGGTTTTAAAGCTGCTGAGCCGACCAAACCAGTCATGCACACTCTCCCTTTTCTCCATGCAGCCTGCATGGAGAAAACGCCCCCCATAGACGCCTGTGCGGTCACCATCCCAGCCAATGACAACGCTGCCATTGCAGCATTGTGATTGGCTTAGGGGAGGGGAGGGTGGCTGTCTGTGGCTGCTTCCTGCGAGGATCGGACTGCCGAAGGTACGTTTTTATTTAAAATAAACCACCGGCACGCGACCCCCTCCCTGCGCAACCCCTACCCCCCCACCCGCCAGTCATGCCGGCCGCGACTGAAGAGTTGGGGACCAAACATGACCACTTGGCACACAAGACTGGGAGAACTCTACAGCAAAACTAATGGGTTAACCTGGATAAGGCGGGAACTAGTGGCCCACATCACACCTAGGTATGCCTAGAGGGAGGGAAGGAAGGGAAGGGCGAGTGGAGGGAGTTGAGGGAGTTGATTGTTTAATTCTATAGGGGATAGGAGAAGTTATGTAGCAAGTTATGGACCACATAATGTTGAACGTGGAAGGGAAATGGGTGATTAACTTAATTTAATTTAATTGTATTATGAGATGAAATAGCAAAACATTGCACTGTTCCTCCCACATTATACCACAATTTGGTTGTGGAAAGAAATGGGAACCAGTTAATTTTTATTGCAAGATGTAATCATATTGTCTAAAATGTAAGATGACTTGAAGAAATGCTCAATAAAATGTGTTTAAAATAAAAAAGAGTTTAGGCAATAGATTTTCAATGTAGCATCTACAGTCATTGCCCTCTATATCTTCAGGCAAATTAAAATGTGTAAGTTGTATTGCCTGTTTCTACTTTCCAGCTCAATCAATCTTGTATGCATAGGAGAGATTTTTGTTGCGAGTGGCATTAGCTTTACAATTTTTGCTTTATTGCCTTCATGTATCTGCCCGGCTGATCTGCTGCCTGGACCTACAACTGGACATGCAATTGGGACTGCCTGAGCCCTGCTGGCCTCTGCAAGAAAGAGTCTATAATTCCCCAGAGGTGCCTCCTCAGAGACGTATACTCTTGGCTGGTATCAGAGTGCACTGCTCTGACTCAAAAAGAAAAAATCCAAAGTTTTGGGCTGCTCGTTACAACGAACGTGCCCATATACGCAAATATTTTACCGCCCATGCTGAACCCAATGTTCAGATGAACACAACTATCTATGCTAGGAACATCGGTCGCCACCGACAACCGCCAATGCAAGATCTGCAGTCTGTGGTGATCGCTAATGCAACTCCCCAGCAATGACAGTGCACAACACCAAACAGGATATTCGTGCTACAGTGATTCCAAGCCTGCTCTTTGCGCTACAGCAATGAGTATCTTCGTGCTGGACTTTAGAAGGTAAAATTTTTAGCAGGGCTAACCTGTAACTGGCATGCGCTCCATCACAGTTGGCACGAACTTGTGACTTTCAGCCAGTACCGCATGACCAGATAGCCGTGTGTTGCGTTTTGTGCTTTTGGACGCTATATGTGCCCAAAGCCTTTGAAATTGCATATCTCCGGTTCTAATGTTTGGATTTCTGTCATTTTAGTGCCAAATAATTTATTCAATTTTACCCAATTTTTCTAAATTGGTGTGAGATTTTTCTTGTATTGTGTTTTCACTTTTTGTGTACAACATAAATACTTTACATATTGCCTGGAAGTTAAGCCTGACTACTTTTTTGCCAAACTGCCAGATAGTCAATCACAGGTTAGTCACTTCTGTGGCTCAGTCTAGTGACTTTGACTTTTCAACTTTTTATGTGTTGTAGATTTCATACCATTTGGAACTCTCTAAAAAAAATTGCCCGAAAAGTTACACTTGTTGCAGCCCTCCAGGCAAAATCCTGAAAAAGTTTTCCAAAATCTTGTTATTGCTGCAAATTATACACATCTATTATGTTGCAAAAACAAAACAAGCATAAATGGCCCCGTAAACTTTTTTCTTTTCATTAAATTGTTATCTACAGATGCAAATCTAGTATGGAATTCTGAAGCATAATTCTTGGTGCTATGTTCTAAGTAAATAAGGGCTTAGGAACCATATTCTGCAAGAATCTGTTTAAATTGTTTTTTATTTGCTTATCATTTTATTTTTGGAAACTTTTCCAGGAAGTAGTTCGAAACAAAAATGCACAACTCAAAAAAATATAGTCTTCTCATTATTGTATTAGGAAAATGTAGCTTTCAATTGTGTAATTTTTGATTGATTAAAGAATATTTTTTTTTAATATTACATAATGTTTTGTGATTCTCATATTGAACCTTTTAGTATGAATAGATAACTGAGGAAAAGTTGCTCCCCATTGGGCATTGCTTTAATTGCTTTATTTCAGCATCAAAAGTGAGTGAAATCCTGCCCCCTATTGGGCATCATCGAAACTACAGTGAGCACGTAGTTCTGTTTAAGTTTTCTTATAAAGAATATCCCTTTGGCTTCAAAAACATTCAGAATTGTTTTTTTCTAACTCCTAACCAATAAAGAAGATTCACTTTATATTTGTGTCATTTTGATCATTCACTGATGTTGTTTCTAACTAAATTGTTGTGTGTATTTTAAATTACTTATTTTCTAACCGTAATGTTGTTATGTACTTGCTTTTCATACATGTGAAATTTCTCATGAGAAAGTCCCTTCTGTTTGCAGCAAGCTAACAGGAGTAACTTAGAAATTCCTCACATAAACTAGTTTACTTAATATTAATTAGATTGTTTTGACTTGGTGGGATCTCAGACAAAGTTCACATCAGTGTTTTGGCCTTGCTCTCCCACAGTTTATCAATCTGCTTCCTACGAATGGAAAACAAAATAAGCAACAACAATTTACAATTGTTGCCTATTAACCCCTTGAGTGCCCCGCCCTTTCCACGCCCTGTGCCGGGCGTTTCATTAGCGGGCGGGGCTCATGACGAGATAGTCTCGTCATGGGCACAGCGCAACCGCGGCCCATGACGGGACCATCTCGTCATGGGCACTCAAGGGGTTAAGCCATTGGTCTCTATCGAAGGCTGGATTGAACAATTCAATTTTTAGGAGTTTCCTGGAGTGTAAGTGCATAGTTTCTGCTCCCATTTTTGGTTTGAGGATATTCTGCAGATTGTTGCTGTGAACTCCCAGGGAACTAACCTGTATATGTTTGACTCTTGGAAGCTCTTAGACTGATCAGATAGGAGGTGGCTACCAATATTTCTTAGGCTGTAATGGCAGAACAGCCTCTGCATGCACCCCAGAGGCTAGATTTATCAAGCTTTCATGCAGCGCAACACAGCAAGTCACCTTGCTGCATTGTGCTGCATAAAAGGGAAAGAGCAGGAATGCACAATATTTAACATTATACGGCGCATTCCGTTTTTTCCTAGCACTGGCACACTTTTGGCTGTCTAGCGCCAATGCAGGCACACTTGCTTTATGGTGCAGGGGTGAATGCATTGTAGGCAGGATTGTTTTTGTGATGGAAGGGACCCCTTCCTGCACAAAAACAATCCTCAGAGGCATTTTCCTCTTTTATGGAGAAATGAAGATATGTGCCCAGGGAGGCATAGCATTTTGATGCATTCTCAGGTCTACCACTAATGGTAAATCTGGGAATGCGCCAAAACCCACAGGAACACCCACCCTCCACCCATGGAGCAACTGCCTGGAGCAGAGTAAAGCAAGGCAGCAATTTGCGCTGCATTGCATTACTCTAGTTTTATCAAGCCATGAATGACTACGTAAGGTGGCCTTGCATGGCTGGTTAAATCTCACTTAGGAATTGCATCACCCTTGTGCTCCCTTGTGCGGTGAAAGGTCGATGCAAAACCTTGATAAATTTGATCCTTGGTATTGCAATAGAAGGCTTTACACACAATGAAGAGTATTATTTGGTCTTGTAAGTCACAGAGAGTGAGTGAGGGGTTTTCAAGGCTGCTTTCACATGAGTCCGTTTACCATAGCCAGTATCGTACACAAGTGAGATCTTTGGGAACCATGTGTAGAAAGAATGAATAAACTGTGTAAGTTGTGGTAGCCTTTTGGTGGTGTTTCCCCAGACCTTTTGCCTTTTACCTCCTGTTATTTTGATTCTCTTTCTGTTGGACTTAGGACTCTGAGCACTTTATCACTGCTATCCAGTTCTAACGTGCAAGTGCTTCTCCCTATACCTGATTTGCATATTTGGTTTACTGGTAAGTCCCTTATAAAGTGGTATACCATATAACTAGAGCCTGTATTTCAAATTTTACAAGTGGGCCTGCAGCACTCATTATGTCACCCACATAAGTAGCCTTTCAAACCTGTCTCGGGCCTGCCTCTGCAGTGCCTGCATGTGCAGCTTACTGCCACTTCGACTTGGCATTTAAAAGCACTTATGCAACTACAAAAATAGACTGGGGGTCTAAGAGGAAGCACAATAGGTGATGTGTATGCTGGTAGAAGGATAACTGTTCTTTTGTCCCTGGCAAACCTAGCTGAGCACGATTTCCATCAAATTATATCGTTGTGATAGAGCTAAAGTGTCAAGCTCTGTAGATCAGTGTTATCACGTGGTAATCCGCCACCTCCATGCGGGTAACCTTTAGATCATGAGGATTCCCTCTGTGGCGAGCTCATACGCTCTTCGTGGATGGCATTCCCAACCAAGGCAAGCAATTGATGCCACAGCGTGTTGAAGAAAAATAGAAAAAACTATGTGATGCAGTGCAGTGAGAATTAAAAAGGTTATGTGAAAAGACGTAAAGCGTTTTGACAATATCTCTTTCCTCACACCTAGTAAAAACAAAGGGAGTTAACCAGAGTCTTCGCTACTGAATCATAGCAGAAAACACCATGACTCCTACTTCATGACCTAGACCATGAAGTAGGAGTCATGGTGTTTTCTGCTATGATTCAGTAGCGGAGACTCTGGTTAACTCCCTTTGTTTTTACTAGGTGTGAGGAAAGAGATATTGTCAAAACGCTTTACGTCTTTTCACATAACCTTTTTAATTCTCACTGCACTGCATCACATAGTTTTTACTATTTTTCTTCAACACGCTGTGGC
Source organism: Triturus cristatus (assembly GCF_964204655.1). Lineage (NCBI taxonomy): Eukaryota > Metazoa > Chordata > Amphibia > Caudata > Salamandridae > Triturus > Triturus cristatus. The sequence continues at coordinate 185,280,479 of NC_140593.1, read as the reverse complement.
ATCAATTGCTTGCCTTGGTTGGGAATGGCATTCACGAAGAGCGTATGAGCTCGCCACAGAGGGAATCCTTATGATCTAAAGGTTACCCTCATGGAGGTGGCGGATTACCACGTGATAACACTGATCTACAGAGCTTGACACTTTAGCTCTATCACAACGATATAATTTGATGGAAATCGTGCTCAGCTCGGTTTGCCAGGGACAAAAGAACAGTTATCCTTCTACCAGCATACACATCACCTATTGTGCTTCCTCTTAGACCCCCAGTCTATTTTTGTAGTTGCATTAGTTTAGAATAGGGGATTTGGACTTGGGTAGGTCTTTAAATTATTTTTCCCTTAGACCCTTCTCTCACCTGTTGTTTTGATGTTTTTGAGCAGCTGTCCAACTGCGGGTCTGTGTTCATAACTACACTAGTTGGTAGTTTTATTCCACATGTGGTCAGTGGGATTTTCTTCTATTACTTTTTCTACTACCTTATCTTCTCTTCAGATTTTCTCTTGTTCAAGTGGTTAAAGATTTGTTTTGATTGAACGACTAAGATGGCAGAATTTAGTGGCTTGGCATATGACGACACAGTATATCAGGCGATCTTGGATAACATGCCAAGTATTTTGGATATAGCTGGTACCTCCTTGCCGGATGCTAGTAAAGACTGGGGCAAAGTCCTGTTTTTGAAAAAATCTCACTCACGGGCTTCAATACATGGCGCAATAATGGCCGAATATTTACGGGCCAATTGTGCCCCTCCAGGGTTGTTAGTAAATAACGCACCAAGACTATTTCTTGAGGATAAAACTTTTCGGAAAGATTGGTCCTTGATAGCTTGGCGATGCACCAGAGATTGGTTAATTTTAATAATCAGCACCGCCAAGCGAGTTGCTGACTCTATCCTTGTAGAGATACAAGTTTTGGAGGCACAAATAAAAACTACTGTAACAGCAACCCTCTTCAAAAAAAACCTGGAGGAATCCAATAAGAGCAACAAAGAGTTCAAAGACTCAATCTTATTATCCAAAATCGAGAAGTTCAAAAAAGACTTAGCTAAATTCAAACATGATAGGGTCTATCCCTATACCAGTGAAGATTACTCACCACCAGAATTTAAGAGTAATGGCAAAAGATACGGATCGACTTACTCTGGATCTAGTTCTGATGATATCTCGAGTGATACCCATGAACCCAACAATCAGGCGTCCTAGATATAGAGGCAGGGGGATGAGACCTTTTAACCAACGAGGTCCTTATAATCCACATTTTCAACAATGGTGGCAACCACCCCCATGGGGTTTTCCAACACCAATGTTCCCTACCACCATGACGCCTTATCAAACAACAAATGATGACCAGTCTTTTTTAGGCTATGGCCCACCAAGACCAAGAGGCAGAAGAAGAAATCAACAGGCCCAAGTCCACTGGGACCCGAATACCGGCCCACATACAGGGACCAGGAGCAACACAAGGAAGAACTCAGCTCAGACAGGGATAAATCATAACCAAACCTAGTAGTGAATTTGAGTAAGCGGACCTTAGCTAAAGATGAGGAACGAGTACTAAACAGGGGTTTGGGTTTTGTCATAACTTCCGAGGGCGATCCTTTTCAAATACAGTGTGAGCTTGCCAAATTTTTTTGAAAAATAAGGCTGCACTATTTTTTTAAGGATAAGGACATGACCACAACAGAGGACATTGAACGTAACACAGGTATGAGAACAAAATCCACGTTCAACCCTCCAAGCCATGTGGTTCCACCACAGGTTTTAACATTTGAGAATACAGTAAGGAGTGAGATCATTGATCTATGCACTCGGCGGAACACCAGTTACAAAAATCTACCACGTTCTGAACAGCTGGCTCTTCAAGCCCTAGCTAAATATGATGATATCGTCATTAAACCGGCGGATAAGGGCGGGGCCATAGTCATCCTAAATGCTGATGACTATAGAACTGAATGCCTCCGCCAATTACACGATGTGAATTCCTACAGTATTTTGCATGAGGATCCTACTCACAGACTTAAGAATACCATTCTGGAATGTAGTGAAGAGGCACTCAATGAAGGATGGATCACAGCACAGGAAGCTCAGTTTCTTAGAACTCAATTTCCTGTTACTCCCTATTTCTACATCCTTCCGAAGGTACATAAAGAGCAAAGACCACCCCCCGGAAGACCTATCATCTCCGGTCAGGGCTCCATTTTAGAGCCTCTGTCGACTTTCGTGGACTTCTTTTTAAGACCGATTGTACAACAGATGCCTACGTACCTTCAGGATACCAAGGATGTATTGAGATTACTACCGACAATTGAATTCGATGTGGAGAGGGACTACTTAGTCTCCTTTGACGTAGAGTCCCTCTACACCTCGATTCCCCAAGATGAAACCTTGGAGACTATCATGTCCATTTTAGAGGCAACTGACTTGCACTCGATAACACCTGTCCATTTCATCATGACACTCGCACGACTGGCCATGAAAGAACATTTTTTCAGATACGAAGACTCCTTATACTTGCAGACTTCCGGTACAAGTATGGGAAGTGTCTTCGCGCCCAGTCTGGCGAACTTATATGTTCATGCATTTGAACAGGAACATGTCTTAGCTCCCACTAATCCATTCTTGGCATCCATTCGTTTGTGGAAGCGATATATTGACGATGTTCTGGTCGTTTGGCGGGGAGATCTTGATTCTATTTCTGCGTTCCACCATTGGTTGAACGCACAAAATGATTTCCTGAATTTCACAGTCGAAGCCAGTCAGACCAGATTGGCCTTTCTCGACTTGTCTATTTTTGCTACACCACATGGCCTGGAGAGTGAGATCTATAGAAAACCGATGGCGAGGAACTCGCTTCTTAGATATGATAGTCAGCACCCGAAGGCACTCAGAGACAACCTGCCTTACGGACAATTCCTTCGAGTTAGGAGGAATTGTTCCACCACTGAGGGTTTCAAAACGCATACCCAGTTGCTGACCACCAATCTTTTGGAGAGACACTATCCTCAGAGTTTGGTAAAACGCGCCCGCAGGAGAGCCGCTAATAATCATCGTGAGGCCCTTTTAGAGCCACCGATGCAGAAGCCTCCTGTAGACAGACTGACTTTTGTACATACCTTCAGTACACTATCAAACCAGATACAGAAAAGTATCAGACACCATTGGCGTTTGCTGAATTCCAGTAAAGAAAAGATTTCTCTCCCCTTGTTTGCATTCAAAAGAGGCAGTAACATCAAGGACAAATTGGTTCATACACGCCCCAAGACACCGTTACCGAGACAACTGGGTACTCTCTGGGGCCTACCGGCAGCCACGGGTCGCCATCCTTGTGGGGAATGTTCTATCTGTCCACAGACCTCGCATTCAACAACAATTGATATAGGAACTAGTAAACTATGGGTTCAATATCAATTTACTAATTGTAACAGCAGCAATCTGATCTATTTCATCACTTGCCCGTGCCGGATAAACTATGTCGGGATGACTACTCGAAAAGTCAAGGCACGAATGCTAGAACACAAAAGTACATTCAGATGCAAAAAGCTCACCACAAAACTCATGAGACATTTCAATGAACATCACGGACCAGAAGATTTCAAATGGACTGTGCTTGAAAAACCCAATATACCCTTATCTGTCAGTGATATCTCCAGATATCTATTCATTAAAGAGCAAAAATGGGTATATAAATTGCATAGTGACACTCTGGGTCTCAATGATGACATTCCCTGGGTTAGTCTTTAATCTGGCATAAGTTCCCCAACTGTTCCATAACACCATATACTCTTTGGGTTGGATATTTGTGGGTATGGTTTGACTTCTGTTGCTATGTGGCTTCTGAACAACACCTGTTGCTGTATCCTGGCCATCATATGTATATCCTGGTCTTCACATGATTATCACGATATTTGAACACATGATGGGGTACATAGGTACATTATAACAATACATGCCTATGGACAAGAGAGCCTGTTAAGCGTATGCCTATGGTGAGGTATATATTGGAACATCACTATTTTGAGTGCACACACCATGCATGTTGCAAATAAGAAGAGAATGATCATTCCATTCTTAGTTGTATACCGTTCGTAGCCTTGGCCAATACAATAAGATCAACAGGGACATTTGGCTAATAACCCCAATCTAACTACAAGACCCGCTGCAGGTTTCCTCCTCTCACATGTAGTGTTAATTTGCTTTAGTGAGATTGAACACGGAGTGTTCATTTGCATCAGGGAGCTTGGACTCCGCAGGTCGGACTATCCTCTATTTTTGAACTACAAAATATTCACGCGTGACGTCAATTTGTAGTATTACGTTTGAATCCTACTTTGAACTACAGAAGGGTTACGCGTGACGTCAATTTGTAGTCCAGCGGTGTGACGCCGTCTTTGATTAAGCGCGCGTTTTTCAAAACCGGAAATACACCCACGATAACAGGATGTATTTAAATCCGAGGATGTTGCAACTTCGGTGCCTCCTTCCCAGAACTCGGTGATACACAGAGGTACCGACGGACAGGTTAGTGTGTGACTGATGATTAGTAACTTGATAGCGGTAAACGAAGTTATCTATCGCTAAGGATTATAATCCCCGAGACTGTGTCCCTGGGTATAGCGTTGTAGTAGCCCCAGATAGGTGAGACTGTACATTCGCTTACTCATGCCGTGATTTCACATTATATTTCTCGGCCCCACTTCCCGGTTGACACAACGTTAAGGCTGCTTTCTAACAAAAAGGCGTTTTCTCCCCTTTTTTTAAAGAAACGGCGATCTACTCTTACTGTGGTTTCACTCACATCACGCCTGCTTTGACTGTTGGCCCACTTGTCTTTAGCCACACGAGTGGGTAGTGAGTCTAAAAATACATTGAAGGGCATCTGTAATCATTATTCAGGGTGATTTAATGGCGTGAACACCTTGGGGGTAGTGAGTCTATCTCCATTAATAATTGAATCTTGATACTGGGCTATTGAGGATATATAGCCATAAGACACTAACATTATATCCCTGAAAATTGAGAGAAGGGCAGTATGCACATAGTAATGTGTGCCTGCGCCATTGTCTCTGTTTCATACAAGTGATTTAGCATTTTCTGCGAGAAATGATTTTTACAATTTCTTGACCTTTGACTGGTTTTTTCTGTTTCAAGAGCGGAAAGGTAGTGCAGTGCGCTTGATACGCACAAATTGATTTGTTAGGACTCTGTACTTTAGACAGGGTTTCTTTTTCGTTTATTTGATTGTTGAAGAGCCCCCTTTTTTCTCCCCTCTTTTTCCTGTAGAGCGGGGCCTCATCTTTACCCGAGGAAGGTTCCAGGGAGGTGAGGTTTGGGCCTTGACCATGCAGGGTAAGCGAAATATTAGAGTCCTATTGGGCATACCTTTACGCCTGTAGGTCTCATTTTTGAAAGCACAAAGTATGATAATTGATTTATTTTTCTGTAGGTGATGATTGCATCCTGTAAATGAAGGTTTCGCATCAAGCGAGGTTGTATGGTTCTTCTTATTACAGTGTCTTGACATAAGAAGTTTTTTGGTTAATGTGCAGTAGCTGCGATTTGGTCCTGAAGAAAGCCTGGATCATTTCCATTTGGACCATGAAGTAGGAGTCATGGTGTTTTCTGCTATGATTCAGTAGCGGAGACTCTGGTTAACTCCCTTTGTTTTTACTAGGTGTGAGGAAAGAGATATTGTCAAAACGCTTTACGTCTTTTCACATAACCTTTTTAATTCTCACTGCACTGCATCACAAAGTTTTTTCTATTTTTCTTCAACACGCTGTGGCATCAATTGCTTGCCTTGGTTGGGAATGGCATTCACGAAGAGCGTATGAGCTCGCCACAGAGGGAATCCTTATGATCTAAAGGTTACCCTCATGGAGGTGGCGGATTACCACGTGATAACACTGATCTACAGAGCTTGACACTTTAGCTCTATCACAACGATATAATTTGATGGAAATCGTGCTCAGCTCGGTTTGCCAGGGACAAAAGAACAGTTATCCTTCTACCAGCATACACATCACCTATTGTGCTTCCTCTTAGACCCCCAGTCTATTTTTGTAGTTGCATTAGTTTAGAATAGGGGATTTGGACTTGGGTAGGTCTTTAAATTATTTTTCCCTTAGACCCTTCTCTCACCTGTTGTTTTGAAGATTTAAAAGCACTTGTGAAGCCTTGAATGCCATTTGTATTATATATAAGTCACCCTTAAGGGAGACCATAAGTAACGTTAATGGCAGGGTACTATGTAAGTAAAATGTAGGACATGTACCATTATATTTTACATGTCCTGGTAGTGACATACATCCAAATTAATTTTTCACTATTATGAAGCCTGATCCTTTCATAAGTGACTCTTAGGAATTGTTTAATATACTTTTAAACTGTAATTACTGATTGCAGAGTATCAGCTGCTTTGTGTTTTGGTAATGAAAAGTCTTCTTTACAGGAAAAGTAGGATTTGGCATTACTAATTCAGAAGTGTCACTTTCAGAAAGTGGGCATATCTCTGCTCTTAGCTCTTAGTGTGCCTTCCAGCCTGTCTCCAATACATGTCTGGGTTTGGATGACAACTCCACCTTGTGCATTCCCTCTAGACAACCACAAGTACAGGCTACTCAACTGCATTTGCTTTCATCTGCATGCTGATGGGTCTTCCTGGGCTAAGGGAAAGGGAGGGACTGACACGTACACTTCAATAGGTAGTGTCCTGTCCTCACACAAAGCAGTCAATCAATCAATCAATCAATCAGTGGTTTGTAGAGCGTGCTACTCACCTGTGAGGGTCTCAAGGTGCTGGGGGGGGGGGGGGGGGTGCGGATCAATTCCCCTGGGTTAGCCTGGCAGACAGGACTGGACTTAAATGGGACGTGTGCTTTTCATAGAATTTCTACAAAGGCCACTACAAAGGCATTTTAGGGTAGTAGTACTGGGGCTCTGACACCTTTTAGTCAGACACTTTTTGGACCTGTAACCAGATGCTGCTGGTTCTACATCTACACATTGACATCTGGATATGCTGTGCTTCCTGGAGGGTCTGCCTCCTTACTAACTGATCTCGTGGTGTTGGCTTAGTGCTGGCTGAGTGCTGTGCTGCAGGAGGGACTGCCCCTCTGAAACCTATTTGGTGTACTCGCCTGCTGCCTTTTTGACTGTGCTCTCAAGTGTTGTCCAAGAGCTTGTTGGCTTGCCCCCTGTTGCAAAGTCTCAGGGCCTCATAATAATTGAAAGGGGCCAACAAAGATGTAGCACTCCGCAGTTTGACCCGCAAAATTCAAGCTGAGGACGATCGCACGATTTGTGTGTTCCAGTGGAAGCTGCAGTGCCAAGAGAAGCCTGTTAGTGCAGCAACAGCATTGCCTTGGTGATCCAGGGTTCCACCCTTGGCGTAGGATCCAGTCAGCCTGCTCGTGCTACTTGAGGCTGTCCTACACAATGATGTCAGTGTCCACGACAGCTCCCAACGGAAGGGCCGGCCAGGAGAAAAGATTGCTGCATTGGCTATCCATTTTGTCTGCAGCAGCCATGTCTACTCCCGTTTTTAGACAGGACATTGAAGCCCTGGCTCTGTCAGCCAGAGCCTGGGTACTTTCAAAGCACTAGTGGCTGGCAAATATTCTTCACATCCCCTGCCTGAGGGATGCGCTCTCCGAGCCCCCTGAGTGCCGCGTAAAATACTGCCTTGACCTGTAACATCAACAGTGGAGCCTTTCACTCTATCCTGTAACCACTTGATCACAGTGCTCCCTGCATGAGGGGTTACCAAAATAACTTTGGTGATCGGCTTTAATATAATTCTTTTCAATAAGTGGGCAACCTGCATCTAATATGATATCATGTTAAACTTACAAAACATCAGAAATGTTCATTGTATCTTTATCGTTTTGCTCTTGTCTTTTTCCCATTAATACTATCTATTTTTCTAAACCTGTGTGGAGTCTTTTTGTGGTGTATTCATTGTGTTAGTGTGTGTGTGTGTCTTATATGCTTTACACATTGCCTTCTTTGATAAGCCTGTCTGCTCTGCCCAAGCTACCAGAGGGTGAGCACAGGTTATCTTATTTGCATATCTAGCTTATGCTGACTAGAGTGGTGGGTTCTGCCTGGCCTGTGTGTAAACATTTGCAAACCAGAAATCCCATTGACTGTGATCCACAGACACTGCAAGAAATGTACTCAAGTAAGTTTCCTCCCAGTGAACACTACATTTCAAACATTTTTGAAATTCACAGAGAAGGACAGGAGGAAGAAGAGGCCTCTGTCATACATTTCTAAAAGTAGTCCTGGAATTGTTTTATAGATTTCTGTTTATGCTCATGTAAAATTAGGTTTGCGCGTTTAAATGTGCTTACTGTGCACTTACACACGAATAAATGTAGCACAAAAGATCAATGGCTTTGCCAAGCTTAGTTTCTTCTCTTTTTGTTCTTAACAAAAAGTTTTTCTACTCGAAATGTAATTCTTATTACACAGCACTCGGGAAGGCAATGCCTTTCCAGTGAAGTGATTCACCGAAGTAATTGCTTGGAGCTTTACGACATTACTTGTAAACCAGATTAGCATATGTTTGAAATGTGTTACGCGTGTTGTGTTCAGTATTCTTCGCCGATAAGACATTTAATATATCGGTTGTGGTTAATTGCTTCCCGTTTTTCGAGTCAGCTATTTCACTTGGATGGACATATCCTGTATCTCAAATCAATTAAAGGCAGGAAAACAATCATGTGAGTATATTTCCGTGTTTATGCCCACGAGGAACATGCATGCTTTTAGTTTGTAAAATGAGATCTCACGTGTATCGGAAATGTAAAACAGATATTCCTATGGATTATAGCTGAGCCGCTTCCATCCAATAGGCCCAATCCGACAGGAGCCATCATGATGTAATGTTTACAGGGCTGCGGGAGGAGCCATAGGATGGAAGGACCTGGGTTACCTTACATGACTATGACTCTCACATGTAAGATTCATTGCATATGAGATGTTTTGTGAGGGGCTTGTCCTTTAAAAATAAAAGAACACATTTTGGGGCCTTGGCTGGAAAGGTGCACCAAGCATAACAGAAGCTACGGTTTATTTATTATGTACAACATTACTGTGTGTGAACATTGTCTAACCTTCCTCCGACCTCCGTGTGAAGTGTCTGTTTACAAGGTTGCCTGGGTCAGTCAGGCCCCTGAGACTAAACTGCCTCACAGAAGGGAGAGAGGGCTTGGACATGAAATGCACCGATGAATTATTAGTGACATGAAGATAACTGTCTACTTTATTTTGATTTTGCCTCCTCGCTTTGCCGCACAGCTGTGGCTAGTAATTTGTAAACAAAATTGAAAGCCGGAGTGGCAATGTCTTTTATGAACCTTCCACCAGCGGTGCTGAATGCCAGTGTTTGCCCAATACCAAGGGTACCTTAGTTTTGATTCCACCTCATGCTTCGTTCTTCCACCACTCTACACTCCAAGGGGCATATTCTCAAGGACTTATCGCCGAGTTATCGGCACTTTAGCGCAGCAAAAGTGGCAAAAGAATTATCGCCCAATTCTCAAGCTACTGCAAACTGCCGACTTCACCAGTTTTCTAGCGATAGCTTCCCCAAAAAACATCGCCACGGAGGAGAGCGACAACTAATGCTAATGATATGCAGAGTAGGCGCTCCTGTGCAAAAACACATTAAAACACCACTTCGCGATATTCTCAACGACCAGCTAGACCTGCGATGCGATCCAAAAACAGGCGATAAGCCGTGTTAGCAGGTGGGACTCAACACCTGCTTTTTAGTGGTGTAAAGCAGGATGACTAACTGCAGTATGAAAGGGAGCCCAGCCCAGAGCCACATCTGAAGACCAGCACATGCCATGGAGCTACTGATCATGTTATGTTATGTTAGGAGTGCTTGTATAGTGCATGGCTACCCCAGCAACAGGGCGTCCCAGCGCTTGCGGACGGATAGCCATAAATGGTGACAGCTAGCCAGATGGAAAAGACAGCCTAGAGAAGTCTGATTTTTAGGACCCGGGAAGCCGAAGCACAGCGTGTGGACGCATCCTAATCTAGATGGAAGAAAACAGGCAGGTTTTAATCTGTTTTCTGAATGACCAATGATCTTGTGTGCTGCGCGCTGTGATTGGGATAGAGTTCCATAGGGCTGGGACGAGGGACCTAAACGAGCACCCCCCCCCCGCTCTGCTCCTGCGCACCCTAGTAGGGCAGGCCAGGTGGAAATCTGCGGAGCGCAGAGTTCGTGTTGGAACATATAGTGTACAAAGCCCCTGCAGTATCTGGGTTCCATGACCATGTAAGATCCTGTGGGTGGTACAGAGAGTTTTAAAGTGAATTCTCTGTTCGATCGGCAGCCAATGTAGGCGGTATAGGAGATGGGAGGTGTGACAGTGCTTAGGGAGGGCGAAAAAAGAGTGCGGGCAGCTGCATTCTGTGCCCTTTGAAGTCGCTTCATAACCGTTTTATTTGCGCCCAGTAGAAGTCCATTACAGTAATCAAGACGTGACAGCACCACCGATTGAATGATCACTTGTCGGGTGGGAGGGTAAAAAATACCCAAGATGGGTTTCAGCCCATGTAGGTGGCTGAAGCATGTACCTGCCACTTTTTTCGCATGCTTGGAGACCCAAGAGGGCCTCGCCGTCCTGTTTGATGAAGTCGACAACGACCTCATGTTGGAACTGTTAGCCTATGAAGCTGCAATCGCTTTCATGGACGAGTAACTATGTACCTGCAGCTACAACAGATTGGAACACATTGCACATGTCCCGAAACCTTGTTGCGTCTTGGAGATCTGGTCACATATCCCACGACAACAGTGGACATGGCTGCATTCGCCTGTACTCCGAATACATGAGCAGACAACAACGTGGCTTAACGCTCACCTGTGAAAGGTGAGGCACTCCCCCGGAGTGGACAGCGGTGCTTGGCAACGCTCCTCATTCTGACATACTGTTGCATTGGTCTGCATGTTGTGGCACTTATCTTGCCCATACTGACACGCATAGGCCAATTAAGTCTATGCACCTTCACTTGTATTCAACTGTGATGAGTGTTGATTTTATTTATTTATATATATATTTTTTTTAGAGTTTTATACAGCGCGAACCAGACCCTTGTTCACAGATAGACAATGCTAGTATAATCATCCTATTGTTGATACAAAGTAAATGATACATAACAAAAACGCTCAATGAATTTCAAGCATAATATAGATACAATATCTAGGATATCTGGCTGGGCAGTGAACACTGTAAAGTTCTGTGTAGAGGATACGCTGGGTCGCAGAATAACAGTAGTCCCTGCTCAAGTGAGTTTAGCCATGAGAATCGCCTTCACTTCTGTTTTTTAAAGATGCAGTAGAGGGATTAACTCTGGTTTCTGGGGGAGAACATTCCAAATTCTGGGCGCCATCCCTGAAAAGGTTTGGCTATATGTTTTCTTCTTGTTGAATCTTTGCGGTTTCAGTAGAAGGTTGATAGAACTTCTTGAGGATCTGACACCACAAGAGGGCACCAGTTTCTGTGCCAGATAGCTGGGTGTATGGTGATGCATGACTTTATGAGTCATACAAGCTATTTTCAAATGAATTCTGGCTTCAAATGTAGCCAATTAAGTGTTTTTGTCAGGGGATATATGGAAGCTTCTTTTGGAGCCAGTGATAAGTCTCGTTGCGGGGTTGATTGAGGTTCTTAGAGGGGCCGTTGCAGCTCTGGGCAGGCCACCGAGAGAAACACTTCCATAGTCCACTCTTGCGATGACCAGAGCTTGAACTGCCAGCTTGAAGTCCTTTTCCGGCAGGAAAGGTTTCAATTTTCTCAAAGTATTTATCTGAAAGTTTTCTCCCTTTGCTGCGTTGCTGATGTGTTTTTGCATATTGAGGTTTCTGTCCAGTGATATTCCCAGCGATTTTGCTGAATCAACGATGATAGGTTGACAGTTGAGATTTGAATGACAATGTGTATCTCAATGCCTATCTGGGTCACGGCCATACATGCGCATTGATAGCATTACCCAGGGAGTACCTTTTTGTGGAATCACTGTCCCTACATTCATCCATACTTTCATTCTTGATTGATCATGGCCATGACACATCTGTGTGAATTGGAATGTTTTATTCACATTCAGTGAAGTGTTGAAGCTGGACCAGTACAGGGCCATGCAAACCCCACGTTACATTGCTGGCCGTTGGAGGGCCAGCCAGAGTTCTTTTGGGATTGCCAAGTTCATAGGAAGTGGAAGACTACAGTCCACAGTGTGATGTTGTAGTAGCACCAGCAACCATCCACGCCAGGCCTTGTGATTGCAATGCCATGACGAGGATCTGCAGGGCATGGAAGATCACAGCTACATCTCGCTGGTGTGCAGCCGCGGCAAACATTCTTTCCGCCTGTATCCACTCCAAGCTCTCCATCATTCTCCTTATGTGTCCGAACTCACGGATGGCATCGCTGGGGCCACTCTGACTAGACAGTTGTTCTTAGCTCAGAGTTATGACTCCAGCGATGTCAGCCATGGCTTGTTGCAGAGCAAGGAATGGACAGTGGGTGCCCGTTAGGGACTGTGAGTGGTCACTGATGGGACTTAGACACCCACGTATGGCATCTAGTTTAGCTACCATGAGGTCAAACCCCACCCGCTGCTGTTCCCGATATCTCCTTCTGGCACCCTAACATACTGTGATGGAAGGCCATGTGTTGGTCGAGTGCTTCCTGCTGTGTGGTCTGTGCAGGGGGTGGGGTCTCATGGATGCAGCTGGGCTGCCCTGCTCCAGTAGGTGGTGTGCCGGAGCTGTCCCTGAGCTATTGGTGTGCATCGGTGTAGATGTTGGGGAGGTCCTCTTCATCATCTGTGCTGAGTTGTTGGGCCTGCTCTGCAGGAGGTTTTGATTCTCCCTCTGCAATGTGAAGGGGGAATGCAGATTGACATTGTGTTCACATGTATGTTCACGCATTGTACAAGTTTACTGTTAGACTGCATGGCAAATGTCACTTTGATAGCTTTATTTCGGTCACTGACCATAAAAGCACAGATAAAATATTTACATAAGCATAAAATACATAAATAATCATCATTAGGATAAAAAGTTATTAAACAACAGTTATCAAAGTAGCAACAATAAACAGTAAACATATTCAGTCACTAAGAGGGACCCAACGCCTTTAGGATGCGATTGCGTGTGTGCCAGACATTAGTAAGAAACTTTGTTAGCGCATAGACAGTTGGACCAGAGACATCACATTTCAAAATCCTATACATTGGTGCGTATTCCCTGCAGCCCATATTCCTTATCAGTGGAAGAAGCCAGTATTTTCGTGCTGCCTTGTAGGCTGGGCAGAAGAAAGCCACATGCAAGTCAGTTTCCTCCTTAGCATCGCAAGCCGGGCACTGCTTTATAGTAGGAGCCTTTGACCATGTGCATGTGAAGGACCGAAAAGGGAGTGTGCTGTATCTCCATTGGAGAAACAGCTTCCGCGCCAGTACAGGGGAAATGGGATCTAATACTTTCTCGAACTTGTAGGAATCCTTGCTTTGTAAAAAAACGAAGGCTAAGGACCCGTTTGCCTGAATGGCTTCAGTCCTGGCTTTTTTGTGTTCATGATATACATTAGCCAGGGACTTTTTGGAAATTTTTAATGCGGCTTTCGCTGGATCAAACCATAAATCAGGAAGCCCTATTTCCATGCAAGTGGCTTGAATGTTTTTGACCCAAGGGATATTGAGCACTTTTGGGTGGTTCAAGAGTTCGACCAATTCCGCCCGATATTCTGCAAGATCATTACTGCTCCACAGCCTACGCCAGAATGCTATGGGTCTCAGACTTATTTCATCTGCTAACGGTCGTAGGCCCAAATCAAGCCTCAGGGGGAGGAGCGGGGTGCTGGGGGGGAGTGCGGTTATCTGTCTTATGAACTTATTTTCCGTTATTGAGAGACTCCCGCAAGGCGTATGGCCCCATATTTCCGCCCCATACATTATCGCTCCCCTGGCCTGGGCCTTGTATATCTGGATTAGTGCCCCCAATGGACGGTATGACGAGCCAGTCATCATCCGGGTGATACCCCCAGTAGTTTGCGTGAGTTTAAGATTAGCCCTACTCTGGTGGGATCTCCAAGTCATCGTTTCGTTGAGGGTCACACCGAGATATTCAAAGGTGGCCACTCTCTCGAGCCGTACAGCTCCCAGTTGTGGATTTGGTCGCAATTTTTGTCTCGGGTTCAAGACCATGAATTTGGTTTTTGCCGCATTAATTTCCAACCCCCTGTCAGTGCAGAAGGCCAATGTACATTGTGTGTTTATGAGGAGACACCAATTTGAAGCGGGACACTTGGCATTTCTACACCATCAGGGATGTGAGGTTGTACTTGTACATTGTCATCTCAGTTTCCTGCTATGCCAAATGCGAATGGCCATTTTCTACACACAAGCGGCAGCAGTTGCGTCCTCTGTTCCGTTGTGAAAGTGTTGCAGTTTGTACTAGATTGTTGTCAATGTTGGGGTGCTCTGCATCTTATGTGTGTGTGCTGCATTGTGGGTGAGTTGCCTCTTCGGCTCTGATTTGGCTGGCCCTTATCCCTTTCAGGCGGTGTGCCTTTCACTTCTGTGCTTATACAGTGCTGAGAAGTTGCAGACTTGCGTAAGAGTTCTTGGTTGGAGTTGTGACTCTTGGGCATGGTTTGTCCGCAGATGTGCTATACTTACTTGTGCATGTGTGCAACTGTGCCCATCTCCCCCCGTCCCCCCAGTACCTGGTCGCTACTCACCCTGTTGCTGTTGGCTCAGGTCATGTTGTGCAGTGTCCGGTCCCCCAACTCCTGCCACCGTCTCCCCAATGATGGTCCCAGGCTGGTTCTCCGTGGGGCTTGTGGGGTTCGGGTGGTCCTCTTTACTTGCTCCGGCTACCTCCATGGTGCTTCGCAGTTGTTTAGGTCTTGTTTGTGTTTTTGGTTGCGTCTTTTATAGTGATTTTGGCCGCCTGACTTGTGGGACTTGCAGGCTGACGCTGCTTGGATTTTTTATCACAGTTGTGCCCATCGCATGTTTTTTCACGTTGGGGTTTTGATTTTTATCACCGTCCACGGACTTTTATCACAGACATTTGACGCGTTGTCAGGAAACTATCGCATGTTACCGCTGTGTTGAGAATACGACCTTGACACGGAGGTATTTTCCCGCGATAGACGGCGATATGAAAGATTGCCAAGAACGTGCGACTATTATCGCACGGTCTTGAGAATATACCCCCATGTTTTATAATCCACCTCTTCCAGGTTCTTTTTAATGCCCGATTTCTCTCTTTGTGACTCTTTTTTCTATATTTGTCTTCCCCCTTTTTGCATTTTCTGATTTTTACCCTCCCTCTCCTGCTTTAGGTGGTCTCGTCATGAAATGGAGGTGACAGTCCCAAAAAGGGAATAATACTGCCATTCACTTGCAAGCACCAGCACAATCTAACCACAGCATAGGTGGGTTGAACAGATTGGTTGGTGAGTGTGGAAACCATTCAGGAGGTGTTAAACTGCTCTCCTCTTTGCTGGATTAAGGCACTGTGGGCCTGATTCACATAAGTGTAAGATTTTTTTGGGTATTTACTAACAAGTTAATGGTAAGTTAATGACTGTGGAGACTCTAAAGTCAGGGTGGAGAGTCTGCACAGAAAGAGAAAGACCAGCCCTATCTTTATGCTAACTGCTTAGTAAAGCTGCTTCAACATATACATTTTCTGCAATTTAGGCAGGACTGGAGTTAAAATGATAAACATGTACAGTATGTGTACCTTCTTCCAATGTTTATGGGACTGGAGTTAAAATAGTAAATATAACCCACCTCGCCCCCCATATTTGCACTTTCCCCAAATTTTGTTGGATTGGAGTTGGAATAGTAAGTATGAACCTCACATAATGTATGTACTTTTCCCAATGTAAATGGGACTGGAGTTTGAATAGTAAATCTCAGGGGGATATTCTCGAGGACGTGTGATTACCGGCGCAAAAGTAACTGAACGCAACTCCCAACATCGCAGTCTATCGCGGGAAAATTACGGCGTGTTAACGAAGCATTCTCAAATGCGAAACGCAAACGCAAAAAAAACAGCGACAGGCCTGCAATTCACACGCATCAGGCGGGAATAATCACCATAAAAGTTGAAAAAAACAGACAAACAAATGCCAAACAACAGCGAAGAACCATAGATGTTGCCAGAGCAAGTACGGAGGAGAACCAGGACCCCACAAGCCCCCCGGAGGACCTGCCTGGGAACTCGTGGTCAGGAAAGGCCAAGGAGAAGAAGAGTAGGAAGAAGCCCTTCAGTCTGCAGGAAAACAGGATCCTGATAACGGACAAACAATGCCCCAGACCTCAACTCCCACCAAGAGAAAAATGTACCCAAGTATGCAACTTCTCAGCACTGTATAAGCACAGAAGTCAGAGGCACACCGCATGTAAAGGATAAGGGGGCACCAAATCAGAGCTGCAGGGGCGACTCCTCCAAAATGCGGCACACACACATCACATGCAGAGCACATCAACACTGACAACAATGTGGCACAAACCGCAAAACGTCCACACCGGAACACAGGACACAAC
Organism: Triturus cristatus; assembly: GCF_964204655.1. Classification (NCBI taxonomy): domain Eukaryota; kingdom Metazoa; phylum Chordata; class Amphibia; order Caudata; family Salamandridae; genus Triturus; species Triturus cristatus. The sequence goes on along the minus strand of NC_140593.1, from coordinate 185,263,896 downwards.
TGGTGCCGACTGGGTGTAGACACTGGCCAATCACAAGTGGCATTGCAGGGAAATGGGAGTTGATAATGTACAAGTACAAACACACAGCCGTGTTGTTGCCGAAATGTCCACTGTCCCACAGCAAATGGGCAGCCCATACGAAACAGCCACGATGTACACAGTCATGCAGTCTGTATGTAAACATGTACAATGCAACAACACACATGTGAACACATTGTTAAACTGCATCGCCCCTTCACATTGCAGAGGGACAATCAACACCTCCTGCAGAGCTGCCCAAAACTCTCTTCTCTGATGCCGAAGAGGACCACCACAGTTTCGACGCCCTTCAAGAGTTCATTGACAGTCTCCGCAGCCCACCTCCAGAAGCAGGGCAGCCCAGCTGCAATGAGGACACTCCACCCCCTGCACAGACCACACAGCAGGCAGCACCCATCACCACAGCTGCCTCCCAGGATCCCCACAAAGAACACATGGCCTTCCAATGCTGTCTCCAACGCTGTCTCACACTCACAGTCCCTAATGGACACCCACAGTCCGCTCCATACACTCCAACAAACCATGGCTGACGTCGCCAGAGTCCTGACTCTGAGACAAGAATGACTGTCTACTCAGAGTGGCTCCAGCGAGCTTGCCCGGGAGTTGGGACTCATGCGGAGGCTCATGGAGGACAGGGAGCGGGCCAATGCAGAAAGAGCACCTGCCACCGCTGCACACCAGTGAGAGGTAGCTGGGTTCCACAATGACCTCAAAACCATCCTCATGGCATTGCTGCCACAAAGCCTGGCGCTGATGCATGCTGCTGCTACCACTACATCCACATCTCGGCCCCCTGAAGTGTCAGTGCCACACAGTGCGGCAGACATTCCACCTCCGGCCCCTGAGGTGTCACTGCCACACAGTACTGGAGAAAGGCCAGCACCACCCACATGTGAGGCACATGGAACAGCAGAGGACGAAGATGCGGATGAAACCGCCTTATTGGTATGGAGAAAACTGTAGCATTCATCCCCGCCACATGGCCGGTTTTAGCTTGGTTCTGCTCTCTGCATCATCACCTTCCACTGTCCCCCGATACACTCTGTGACACTCACCTTGGACCTCGCAATGGACTGCCCTATTCTGTGTGATCACCAATGACACAGCTATCAGACTGCGGACTGAACTCTTCCTCTTCCTTTGGACTTGTCATTCCCTGAAGGACTCTGGCTGGCCCTCCATGGGCCAACCTTTTAACGTCTGGTTTGCATGGTCCTGTACTGCTTCAGATGCAACACTCCACTGAATGTGCATTAAACATTCAGAATCACACAGATGTGTCATGTCTATGGTCTTTCAAGTGTGGTAGTATGGATGAATGTAGGGTCAGTGAATTCCTCTTACGTCCATGTGGCTCATGTCGTTGGACTTGGGTCACAGGGTGACACATTCCCGAATGTTGTCCAGGTGGCGCTGATGCAACAACAGAGACACACGCATTTGTTACTTCCTTGTCCAGCCCCGTACGGAACAACGCCCAGAGCCCAGGGGTCATTGTTCAAACCCTTACGCTGGACTGGCATTTGCCAGGCCAGCCCACTCCGCTTACGCTCGCGGGGACAACAACAGCGCTACATGTTCCAGGTCTTTCCTATAGGGATCTGCTGCTCACAGGTCTAGTTGTCAGCATGCCACAGCCCCTCCTTCATGGCTGGTGTGCACTCACACCACACCCATCCAGCACAAGCATCACAGCATATGTGACCCTGCCAATGAAAAGGACCGGGCGCACGTGCTCGATGCCATTTCCAACCTCACTCGGGGTGCATCTGTGTGATGTGCATGTAGGCATGGGGGCCCAGGGGCCTGTGACATCACATTCCGCAGGCCCGTAGGTGACATGATGGCATCCGCACCACGATACCCAATTCATAGAGGGTCCATGACTTGCGGGGCACAGACTTGGTGGCACCGGATACACTGTGGCCGGCACAGGCACACCGCCACAGGATGGTGACTTTCAGTGCACTGAGGTAGGGGCACCTTAAGTGCTGAGCGGGTGTGCAGCCTGCGATGATGCCCCATCCCGGCGGTCCGGACTGCTCGGGTTTTGTGTGCCCTGCTGGACCGCAGTGTAGACCTGAGCCAGCGGACAGCAGGGGCCTACCGCCATGTGACATGACCTTGCAGGTCACAGTGTGCAGCCTGCAATGAGGCCGGATGCACTAGTATGTCCTCTGCCATGGCGAAATCAAGACCCAGCACCAAAAGTGAGACCTGGTGGCCTGTGGAGCGGGGCTTCATGATGTGGAGGGTGCCATGCCCGTGGGCCCCAGGCTTGTGGCTTGCAGCGGCACATGGTGGGCCCTCATTGCTACATGCCAAGGGCAGAAGGTGAGCAGTGCGGCCTGGGTGCGTAGGGGTGGGCATGCACCGCTGGGCGGCGGGAGGGGCTGAGGTGCATCTGCCTGGATGCACAGGGGCGGGCATGCACTGCTGGGTGGCGGGAGGGGCTGGGGTGCATTTGCTTGGGTGCGCAGGGACAGACAGGCAATAATGTTGTGTGCAATTGTATGAACTGTGCCATTCATGTATCTGGACTCTGTTACAGATGATGGGTCTGTCTCAGATGTGGGACCTGGTGAACTGCACTACATACCGGCATGTGGTTGGAGACACACTGGTGGCAACAGGTGAGCAGTGTGGCCTGGGTGCGCAGTGTTGGCACTCTCTTTCCCTGTCCCTCTCTCCTCCTCTCTCTCTCTCCCCATCTCTGTCTGTCTATCTCTCTCTCCCCCTCTCTGTCCATCTATCTCTCTCTCTCCCTGTCTGTCCGTCTATCTCTATCTCCCTCTCTTTCTCTCTCTCTCCTTCGCTCTCTCTCTGTCCCTTGATATGCGCAGGACACACCTTCTCATCATGATTTTTGTCTTGCAGGCTGTGACCTACGGATTGTCCCGAGGGGAGCCGCCATGTGTCTTCATTTCTGTTCTGTGTTTAATTTAATACATTTTCATTTGTTGCTTCGAAGGTGAATGTGTGATGCTCATTTTTGTGACGACACATGCATGTCACCAGATGTGATTGTGCGACATCAAGCAGATTATTTGGTACATGATTCCGTGTAGTTGATGTGGTACGTCTTTGGCTGGGGGGGAGGTGCCGGGGAGGGGGGGTCCTGGGTGTGGTGGCGGTGGGTGTTGTGGCCCTCTTGGGTGTCGGGCATGCATGTTCAGTGGCTCCATGGCATCTGTTGTTCTTCAGGTGTGGCTCTGGGTTGGGCTCTCTTATCTGGTGCAGGTTGTAGTCCGACTTTGCACCAGGTCGGAGCAGGTGTTAGTTTCCTGGTGCTAATGCGCCTTATCGCATGTTTTGTGATCTTATCGCAGATCAGGCAGGTCGTTAATAATGTTGAGGTGTGGTGTTGTCGCGGCTTGTTGCATGGGAATGCCTACTCTGCATCTCATTAGTGATAGTTGCCGGGGTCATCTGTGGCGATGTGTTTTGAGGATTCTATCACCGGAAAACTGGTGATATTGGCTGTTTGCACCAGCTTGTGAATGGGGCGGTAAATTTATCGTGACTTTGGCTGCGGTAAAGTGCCAATAACTTGGCGATAGCTCCTTGAGAATATCCCCCATAATTTCTCAATTGTATGCACTGTCCTTCTAACTATTCTGGACTGAAGTTAGAAGAGGAAACCTCAACCCCCAATGTTATTATTGTTTGGAGGATTGTAAATATTAATGTATATCTGTTATTTTTTCGAATTTGGCTGATCTTTCTGTTAAACTTTGTATTTTTAATTGTGAATTCTTATATATAGGTTTATATTTCAGAAACGTTTTTTAAAAGTGGATGTTTATTAAAGGATTTTTTAAATTATATTTTCAATGGTTTAAAACAAGAATATTACAAAAAATAAAACAGGTACTACTTTATTAATAATCACTTATGTTTATATTGTGGGTGATTGTGTTCAACACCGGTATTAAGGAGAATACAAATATTTGATATAATTTATATTGTAAAATAACATTGAGAGAAAATTATATAACTGGTCAAATTAAATGTAATTTTTTTATTTATTCTTTTAAAATTTTAAACATACTTTTTCTAATTACATTATGTTTATGTTTCTCATACAAAATATTGACATGTTTTAAACATTATTACACTTTTATTTTAAGTTTAGCTACTATTATATACTTCTATCTATTATTTTTAATTATTTGAATTCAATGTTTTTGTAGACTACATTTTTGTAGTTGAACATCTGTGTCCTGTACATTTTATGTATGTAATATAAAGCTGATGATTTTGATGCTATTTTCAAATCAGAATGTATGTAATGTGATATTTTTGTGACTAATAGTCTAAACTTCAAACATACTTTTATTAGCAATTTAGAATGGCCCTCAACTTGTCAGAGTGCTTACATTGACAGCACCATTATGGCACCACTATAGCAGATTGTATCGTGCCAGCGTGCTAACAGTTCATTTAAGTCCTCAGTTTCTTGTGAATAGATGCAGTGATTTTAGAGAGCCAGAATCCACGCAGGTGGCCTATGAGTGCATGGGATGTTAAAAATGGCCTCTCTGAGGTTGAAGTAGGGAAGGGATGGAGAAGCAGATGAGGTCTGCTTGCTGCCCCCTCTCCCCACCCCCCAAGCAGACTCAGAAAGTGCACAAGGGTCCTACTTGCTCTATTTGACATGTTTGGACTCTCATGGCCCAAAATGATCAGTTCTGAAGTTTATGGACCCAATAAGTCTAGGCCGAGGAAAATTTCTACTGACTAGAGCAATATTTCCCCAGAGATCCTGGCTACTCGTAATGATGGCCTAAGTGTCATTCTCACTGATGTAGATTGCTTTCCTACCATTGCAGTGGATCTTCCTGTTACAGAGCTGCTTATCCTGTCATGGTAGGACTTTTAATATACTAGCATACTGTTAGTACCTCTATGGTGCTTCTTAATCGGCCAGGGTTCTATCAATATCATTACACAGTCATAAATATGTGAAGGTTGCTGCTACAATGAAAGTGGTTCTCAACATGCCGTACACGCCAGGAAGTGCTTTTTCTCACCTGTGCCTGACTTCCCCTCTGCCACAATGCATTTTCAAAGGCACTCACCTATATTTTAATTTCTTTGTAGTCCACTATGTTTATTTCCTGGGGAAACTGTTTCCAGCTTTTCACTGTGAAGAAGTTCACTGCCTTAAAAGACAGAAAGGGTAAGCGAGCAGGGAGAAAGAAAAAAGTGCAGTCTCCACTAATTGTTGCTGTCCTCCTCTGGTATTGTGATGCTCATGCTTTTCTCCCATCAATACACATAAAGCATAATAGGATCCAGACGCACTCCTGCCACATCTAATGAGTGCAGAGCTCATGAAGGAATCACACAGTTGCCAAGCTCACACCAACCCATGGCACATTGTGTGAATTGTAAACTAGGTCACTCCGTCCTAGGACTTTACCACAACTGCTTTCCACCATGTGGCTGGGAAGAGTGAATAGGACGTCCTCCAACTCCAAGACTTAGAGTAAAAGGACAAGGGAGATCATCTCTGCTCAAAAGATAATGTTCCATTACCCCTAGCTGTGAAGAGAATTCATAATATATACAAGGCCTGTGCATGCTGGTTGAAATGTGTAAAGTGCTGAATATGATCACTCCTCTTTCTGGATGGGAACGAGACATTAGATACTAGAAAAGCAGACAAGTGAAAGTTAAAGATGTTAAGTGATGTGCTGACTGACAGGAGACACATACTGTGAAACTCTGAGTTTCTTGCCCAGGTTGAACCCTGTAGGTGAATGTAAAGTTACATATATTTACTGAGACAAATTATGATGATTCATTTGATAGGCTAATGGAGAATAAGCAGTGAAACAGTGACTGATAGGACATGAAGTAAATCTTAAAGAGTGCGCTAGATGTGTACATGGGATTGTTGATTCCTAGGATAACAATATCCTTAATAACTTTTCTCTTTAAGGTTCACAATTTATCGACTGCTCAGAATGTTAGGCCTACCAAATGTAAAACAGCAATCCTAACCATATCACTGTTGTGAGTCTGACCAAGCTTGTGAAGGTATGCATGCGTGTCTCTGCTGTTACCTAGTGACATGTTACATAAAAATAAACATACAAATACTTGAATACCTGAGTTTCAAACAGCATACTCTGTAAATGTGTGTACAAAAAGGTGTATGTATTTCTTTCGGCTCATAATACAGGGCACATGGGTATTCAATAGTATATTTCAGGAGCTCTATAACACCTATATACATAAGACATGTCTGCCTGTGCAACTGAATGACAGAGCAGAACTAAGAAGATGTTACCACCTGTAAGAGAAGCTACCCGCTTTTTAAGCTACCATCTTCTGATGCATAACACATGTGAGAATACATGTACAAGTAGACATATACCTCAGTCACAAGACCATGTAGACCTTTAAACTTGACAGCTTGCACTTCCCATTTGAATACAGAAACAGATGAGAGAAGTACAGAAAGAAGCAAAAGAATTGCTGAAAGAACGAGAGGTACAGAAAGAAGCAATAGAAGTGTAGAAAGAGGCAATAGAAGTGCAGGAAGAGGCAAGAGAGGTGCAGAAAGAGGTACGTGAGGTACAGAAAGAGGCAGGAGAAGTGCAGAAAGAGGCAATAGAAGTTCAAAAAGAGGTCAGAGATTTGCAGAAAGAGGGAAGAGGGATGCAGAAAGAGGCAGGAAGGGCGCAGAAAGAATCAAGAGAGGTACAGAAAGAAGCAAGAGAAGTGCAGAATGAAGCGACAGGGGTGTAGAAAGAGTCTCGAGGGTGCAAAAAGAGGCAAGAGAGGTGCAGAAAGAAGCAACAGAGATGCAGAAGGAGGCAAGATAACTGCACAAAGAGGCAGGAGAGTTGGAGAAACAAATAAAAGAGGTACAGAGAGAGGGAACGGGTATGCAGACAGGGGGAAGAGATGTGCAGTGCAAAAAGAGGGAAGAGGGGTGCAGAAAGAGGCAAGAGGGGTGCAGAAATTTGCAAGTGAGGGGCAGTAAGAAGCAAAAGAGGTACAGAAAGGCAAGAGAGGTGCATAAAGAGGTTAAGAAGGGTGCAGAAAGAGGCAAGAGGGTGCAGAAAGAAGCAAGAGAATTGCAGAAAGAGGAAAGACAAGTGCAGAAAGAAGAAATAGAGGTGCAGAAAGAGGCAAGAGAAGCACAGAAAAATGCAAGAGAAATGCAGAAAGAGCCAGGAGAGGTGTAGAAAGAGGGAACAGGGGTACAGAAATAGGCAAGAGAGGTGCAAAAAGAGGGAGGTAGGGTGTAGAAAAATGCAAGAGAAATACAGAAAGACACAAGAGGGTGCAGAAAGAAGCAAAGGAGGTGCAGAAAGAAACAAGAGAAGTGCAGAAACAAGCCCCAGAGGTGCAGAAAGAGGCAAGAGGGGTGCAGAAAGAAGCTAGAGAGTTACAGAAAGAAGCAAGAGAAGTACAGAATGAATCAACAGGGATGCAGAAAGTGGTTATAGAGGTTCAAAATGAGTGTAAGAGAAGTGCAGAAAGAACCAAAAGAGATGCAGAAAGAAGCAAACAAGGTGCAGAAAGAGACAAGAGAGGTGGAGGAAGAGGCAAGAAAGGTGCACAAAGAGGGAAGAAGGGTGCAGGAAGGGGCAAGAGGGTGACGAAAGAAGCAAGAGAGGTATAGAAAGAAGCAAGAAAAGTGCAGAAAGAAGCAACAGAAGTGCAGAAAGAAGCAACAGAGGTGCAGAAAGAGGTAAGATAAGTACAGAAAGAGGCAAGAGAGGTGCAGAAACAGGCAGGTGAGATGCAGAAAGAGGGAACAGGGGTGCAGAAAGAAGCAAGAGAAATGCAGCAAGAGGCAAGAGGGGTGGAGAAAGAAGCAAGAGAGGTACAGAAAGAAGCAAGAGAAGTGCAGAATGAAGCAACAGGGGTGCAGAAAGAGGCTAGAGGGGTGCAAAAAGAGGCAAGAGAAGTACAGAAAGAAGCAACAAGGATGCAGATGGAGGCAAGAGAACTGCAGAAAGAGGCAAGAGAGTTGCAGAAAATGGCAAAAGATGTGCAGAAAGAGGGCACAGATTTGCAGACAGAGGCAAGGGAGGTGCAGTACAGAAAGAGGGGTGCAGAAAGAGGTGAGAGGAGTGTAAACATTTGCAAGATAAATGCAGAAAGAAGAAAGAGCAGTGCAGAAATAACCAACAGAGGTGCAGAAAGAGACAAGAGGGGTGCAGAAAGAGGCAAGAAAGGTGCAGAAAGAGGCAAGTGAGGTACACAAAGAGAGAAGAATGATGCCAAAAGAGGCAAGGGGGTGCGGAACGAAGCAAGAGAGGTGCAAAAAGAAGCCAGAGAAGTGCGGAAACAAGCAACAGAGGTGCAGAAACAGGCAGTAGAGGTGCAGAAAGAAGGAACAGGGGTGCAGAAAGAGGCAAGAGAGGTGCATAAAGAGGGAAGAAGGATCCAGAAATAGGCAAGAGGGGTGCAGAAAGAAGCAAGTGAGGTGCAGATTGAATCAACAGGGGTGCAGAAAGTGGCTGTAGGGGTTCAAAAAGAGGGAAGAGAAGTGCAGAAAGAAGCAAAAAAGGTGCAGAAAGAAGCAAAAGAGGGAAGAAGGGTGCAGGAAGGGGCAATAGGGTGACAAAAGAAGCGAGAGGTACAGAAAGAAGCAATAAAAGTACAGAAAGAAGCAACAGAAGTGCAGAAAGAAGCAACAGAGGTACAGAAAGAGGTAAGATAAGTACAGAAAGAGGCAAGAGAGGTGCAGAAACAGGCAGGAGAGGTGCAGAAAGAGGGAACATGGGTGCAGAAAGATGCAAGAGAAATGCAGCAAGAGGCAAGAGGGGTGACAAGAGAAGCAACAGAGGTACATAAAGAGGTAAGATAAGTACAGAAAGAGGCAAGAGAGGTGCAGAAACAGGCAGGAGAGGTGCAGAAAGAGGGAACATGGGTGCAGAATGAAGCAACAGGGATGCAGAAAGAGGCTAGAGGGGTGCAAAAAGAGGCAAGAGAAGTGTAGAAAGAAACAACAGGGATGCAGATGGAGGCAGGAGAACTGCAGAAAGAGGCAAGAGAGTTGCAGGAAATGGCAAAAGAGGTGCAGAAAGACGGCACAGGTTTGCAGACAGAGGCAAGAGAGGTACAGTGCAGAAAGAGGGGTGCTGAAAGAGGCAAGAGGAGTACAGAAAGAGGCAAGAGAGATGCAGGAAGTGGCAAGAGGGTGATGAAAGAAGCAAGAGAGGTACAGAAAGAAGCCAGAGAAGGGCAGAAACAAGCAACAGAGGTGCAGAAACAGGCACTAGAGGTGCAGAAAGAGGGAAGAAGGGTGCAGAAATAGGCAAGAGGGGTGCAGAAAGAAGCAAAGGAGGTGCAGAAAGAAGCAAGAGAAGTGCAGAAACAAGCAGCAGAGGTGCAGTAGGAGGCAAGAGGGGTGCAGAAAGAAGCAAGGGAGGTACAGGAAGAGGTAAGAGGGGTACACAAAGAGGGAAGAAGGGTACAGGAAGGGGCAAGAGGGTGACGAAAGAAGCAAGAGAGGTACAGAAAGAAGCAAGAAAAAGTGCAGAATGAAGCAACAGGGATGCAGAAAGAGGCTAGAGGGGTGCAAAAAGAGGCAAGAGAAGTGCAGAAAGAAACAACGGGGATGCAGATGGAGGCAAGAGAACTGCAGAAAGAGGCAAGAGAGTTGCAGAAAATGGCAAAAGAGGTGCAGAAAGAGGGCACAGGTTTGCAGACAGAGGCAAGATAGGTACAGTGCAGAAAGAGGGGTGCAGAAAGAGCCAAAAAAAGGAGTGCAGAAAGAGGCAAGAGAGATGCAGGAAGAGGTAAGAGGGGTAGACAAAGAGGGAAGAAGGGTGCAGGAAGAGGCAAGAGGGTGATGAAAGAAGCAGCACGAGAGGTACAGAAAGAAGCCAGAGAAGGGCAGAAACAAGCAACAGAGGTGCAGAAACAGGCACTAGAGGTGCAGAAAGAGGGAACAGGGGTGCAGAAAGAGGCAAGAGAGGTGCTGAAAGAGGGAAGAAGGGTGCAGAAATAGGCAAGAGGGGTGCAGAAAGAAGCAAAGGAGGTGCAGAAAGAAGCAAGAGAAGTGCAGAATCAAGCACCAAAGGTGCAGAAAGAGGCAAGAGGGGTGCAGAAAGAAGCAAGAGAGGTACAGGAAGAGGTAAGAGGGGTACACAAAGAGGGAAGAAGGGGGCAAGAGGGTGACGAAAGAAGCAAGAGAGGTACAGAAAAAAGCCAGAGAAGTACAGAAACAAGCACCAGAGGTGCAGAAAGAGGCAAGAGGGGTACAGAAAGAAGCAAGAGAGGTACTGAAAAAAGCAAGAGAAGTACAGAATGAATAAACAGGGGTGCAGAAAGTAGCTATAGGGGTTCAAAAAGAGGGAAGAGAGGTGCAGAAAGAAGCAAAAGAGGTGCAGAAAGAAGCAAAAGAGGTGCAGAAAGAGGCAAGAGAGGTGCAAGAAGAGGAAAGAGAGGTGCACAAAGAGGGAAGAAGGGTGCAGGAAGGGGCAAGAGGTTGATGAAAGAAGCAAGAGAGGTACAGAAAGAAGCAAGAGAAGTGCAGAAAGAAGCAACAGAAGTGCAGAAAGAAGCAACAGAGGTGCAGAAAGAGGTAAGATAAGTACAGAAAGAGGCAAGAGAGGTACAGACACAGGAAGGAGAAGTGCAGAATGAAGCAACAGGGGTGCAGGAAGAGGCTAGAGGGGTACAAAAAGAGGCAAGAGAAGTGCAGAAAGAAGCAACAGGGATGCAGATGGAGGCAAGAGAACTACAGAAAGAGGCAAGAGAGTTGCAGAAACTGGCAAAAGAGGTGCAGAAAGAGGGCACAGGTTTGCAGACAGAGGCAAGAGAGGTGCAGTGCAGAAAGAGGGGTGCAGAAAGAGGCAAGAGGAGTGCAGAAATTTGCAAGAAAGGTGCAGAAAGAAGAAAGAGCAGTGCAGAAATAACCAACAGAGGTGTAGAAAGAGGCAAGAGGGGTGCAGAAAGAGGCAAGAGAGATGCAGAAAGAGGCAAGAGAGGTACACAAAGAAGGAAGAATGGTACAGAAAGAGGCAAGAGGGTGCGGAAAGAAGCAAGAGAGGTGCAAAAAGAAGCCAGAGAAGTGCAGAAGCAAGCAACAGAGGTACAGAAACAGGCAATAGAGGTGCAGAAAGAGGAAACAGGGATGCAGAAAGAGGCAAGAGAGGTGTAGAAAGATGGAAGAAGGGTGCAGAAATAGGCAAGAGTGGTGCAAAAAGAAGCAAGTGAGGTCCAGAAAGAGGCAAGAGAGGTGCAGAAAGAGGCAAGAGAGGTGCAGAAAGCAGAAGAGATGTGCAGAAAGAGGCAAGAGAAGTGCAGAAAAAGGTAGAAAGGTGCGGAAAGAAGCAAGAGAAATGCAGAAAGAAGCAAGAGAGGCGCAGAAAGAAGCAAGAGTGGTTTTCACACCATTGGTACCAATTTAACACCCACATTTAGCAATAAGTAATCGGTGTCCATTCTAGGTATGCAAAGGGCCTTCCGCCAAGCTGTAACACTTGTCGCTGCATTTCTGGTAACTTTTGAGTCGTTTGAGCTAGAAAAAAGGTTTTTTGTTCTAATCTGCAGATTGTGCAGTAGATGATGGATTATGTGTCAAATGCAGAAAATGTATAATTGTGCAAGAATCGGTGGTGCCAAACAATCTGAAAATTCCTGTGGCCCTGCTCATACCTCTGACTGGGACCAGAAGTGCTCCTCAGTGGTTCCTTCTTTTTTTGTCTCATTGAGTTTATAATTTAGCTTCTATGGAAACAAGGAGGACTAAAACTGAGATTACCACTCCACAACACAGACTACCATACCACATAATTACTCTCCATTACACATAATGCCACTCTACATAATTACTATACACTAAATACCACATAATTTTTATCCACATAATTTCAATACACACAACGTACATCCATTCCACTCCAAAAAACATTATTAAAAAACTTTTACATTCAAAACACCAATAGCGCTATCTCTCAGAAATGCGAGACCTATTACATTGCAAATGCTTCTTTAGCTAATAGTCGTGTTTGCAGAGTGGTGGAGAATGTGGGCTGGGCCTCTGACAAGTGCTCAGGAATTCCACTGCGTTGGACTTACAGGAGCTACCAGGAGGGCATCTTGTCCCCAAAGTGCCTCACGAGTAAAGTGGACTTCATCCCCCAGCCAGTGGTGTGTTAGGAGGCGCGTTTGCAGAGTGGTGGAGAGAGAGAGCATGGCTTCTGAAGACCTCTTAGCAATCCCATTGTGTGGGACTTACTAGAAGTAATAGGAGGGGTAGTTGGCCCCCAAGGACATCTACCCCTTCCTATTAGCTCCAGTAAGTCCCACAAAGCAGGTTTGCTAAGTTCTCTGAGCAGGCCATGCTTCCTTTGCCCACCACTCTGCAAATGCGCTCCATGGGGCACTGTTGCTTGGGGGATGAAGTCCACTTTACTCCTGAGGTCCTCAGTACACAAGGGGACCTCATAGCCCCACCAGCAGTGCACCAAGAGGCGCGTTTGTAGAGTGGTGTAAAAAGGTGTGTGGCCTCCTCTCAGCCATCCCGCTGTGTGGGGCTTACTGGAGGTACCTGGTGGGCTTTTTGGCCCCTAAGGACCCACACCAGCGAAGGGGACTTCATCCCCATCCCAGAATGCATCAGGAGGCGCAGTTGCAGAGTGGTGCAGGGAGGGAGCAAATTTATTTTTTCTTTTCTTTTATTTTAGAAAGAGGGGCTGTGCGGCCCCCCTTCCCTTGAACCTTGTGGGCCATTTAAAAAATATATATATTGAAAAGTGAGTGGGGTGCTCAGGCCCCCCCCTCCCGTGGCTGAATAGGGTCCCGGGGATGAGAGAGGGTCTATTTTATATCATAGGGTGCCCCAGGCCCATTCTGTCCACACCTGAGGTATGAGACCCTTGTCCTTGCCCTGCCAGCCTAATTTGTAGGCCGTGTTAAATTGACCGGGGTGTCCTGTGTTACTACATAACAAATACCCTGAGCCATCCTTGTCACTCAGCCAGCATGAACCCATACGTAGGCCCTGCCAGCCTGCTCTGTAGACCTTGAGTTAAGTTGACCAGAGTTCTGCACCCATTTTCACTGAACAGCAGGCCCTAGGCTTGTCTGACCAAAATCCCTGCCAGCCTCTCTCAGCGAGGCCTCCTGCTCCAAACTAAAGAGCCCCCACCCTACCCGTTTGCGAAGATCACTATCTCAAAGTTCAACATCCCCCTGTTCTTTCGACATGCAGCAGACTGCATCCTGGGCCCGTACATACTTTTAGGGAAGTTGCCACCGCAGATGTGTCAAGCTGAGGCAGGAATGTGGCAAAACAGGATGTGCAGATTTATATATGTATATATAGAATCCCTTTACAATACATCCCCATCCAATTTACGACAAGCGCCTGGCCTAAGATATGAACTTTCACCTAGCTCATGTGCCACAGTTACTGGAAAAGGCATCACCATGTATGGTAAAATGTGTGAACCATGCCATAAGTGACTAGGTAGACGTGGCGTGAGATGGCCATGCCGTAGGCACTTCTAACCGCCTTAAAGAGTATAAGAAGGGAGACCACAGAGACATCACTGGACTACCCCACCCGTCTGTTAGTAGATGGCAGGCGGGTGTGGGTGCTCCCCAAGAGCTCTTTTGTTTTTTAAGATACAATTTAACTTGCTAATATATTTGCTGTATATGCTATGTATGCTATTTTGCTATGCTATTTTGTCCCTAAATTGGTGTTTTCTTATTGAGCATTTCATACTTATATTACATTTGCAAAGTTGCTTTCTTTTAGGTTTTAGGTAGGTACGTGAGTATTCTCAGTACATTAGATCAAGTGTGTTTTGCATTCTGGGAACATTTTTCTTGATGTAACTTATGTTTTTCATAATGCATTTATAGATGAGTCTTTGAGGTTTTCTGAAGTGTCTCTCTCCAAACGAGTTCAATGCCTTCTGATTCATGCGAGGTCACTATATTTGTATATTGTATTTTTATGTCTTTGTCTTGCAGTTTTTGAAGTTGCACCTTCTCAATAAACTGCCAATGCTCTTAGAATTAAATTCCATGGCTCACATGTCTGTTTCCTTCATTTTTAGAGTGAGCGTTCCCAGACACCCCGGCTCAAATTAAGGTGCCCCTTTTGTCCCTAACTCACTCCCTCGATCACTTTGTGAAGGCTCCAAGAGCTCTGTGCTCAGCCCCCTGCCCTCTTAAACCTTAAATAAATCTCCCTCCAACAGGGACTCCATGCCTCGGACTGCGTGGCCCCCTTTCTCTGGGCCACTTTTGAAGGGGGCCACATGACCCCCACCTGAGGCCAATATTGGACCCAGGGACCCCATCCCCTGGGTCCCGGCCTTATGTTTTTAAAAATAAAAATAAAAGAGGGAAGGGGATCCGAGTGGCCCCCCTCCCAGGCCATGTTTGGCCCCGGGGACCCCATCCCCAGGGCATGGCCATAATGTTGGTGACTGCGGGGAAACCCCAATGCCCCTGCGGTCCCTGCCAGCTCCCCGCCTCCTGCGGGAGACGGCATTGCTTTTTGGCAAAGGGAGCTGCTGACATGGAAGCGAGAGCAGTCTTTCTGCTCTCACTTCCATGTGAGTGATGCAGAAGTTTGCTATGGCAGGGCGCGAGCAGTGCTCCCCCCGCCATAGCAAACTGCAATGTCCCGGGGTGGGCACTCCGGGACATTGCTGGAGCTGGCCCTGGAGGGTGGCGGTTCCCAGGGCCAATGAGGGCTCCTGGAGATTTAAAGCCCCGGGAGGTGGTGGTCCCCGGGGCATTGTGGGGCATGTGTGTTGGAATGTGTGTGTGTGTTATTTGTGTAGTACAAACAATATCAAAAGGTAGCACAGTGCTGTACAAGGTCAAATGAAAGTATACAGTCAATAAAGCATAGGACAGGGAGCTGGGTTTGGGGAGCAGAAATGTACTGTCACTGCATTCTGATAAAGCATTCTTTGAAGATGTGCATCTTCTTGTCTCTCCTAAACTAGAGCAAGATTGGTGTGATCCTAGTGGATAGGGGGATGTTTTTCCATATCCTGGGTGAAGAGATGGAAAAGTCCTTGTAGCAAATCCTCATTTTCTGCATTTTCACCCCAAATCTTTTCATGCAGAAAATGGTTAGTTCTGGCATGATCTTGCAGTTGGACATAGTATGTTTTATTCAAGATCTTGCAAATAAAAAGGTATGTAAGTGATCAAGTTCATCAGGGTCTACTGTAGGATTTTTTTGAGTGGGAGCTTCTGGCCTATCTTAATACCTTCTACAAAGATGCTTTGAATGAGGGAGACATCGACGATGGTGAGTAGGGTTGAGAGAGCTTTAATGCGGAGCAAGGCTCAGACCATCTTGATTTAGGATGATCTGATTTTGAAAATCAAAAAATGGGACATTGCACAAACACAAAAGTAAGACTACAATTTTGCATTGACCAAGCAGTATAGAATGACTTAGTTAACAGTGCTAACCAACATATCAAAGATAGACAATAAGGCACCTCTTGGGAATTAAATGTAACTTTTCCCCACACTATCATGTATGTGGGAAACGAGTGATGGCACTTCCTACTCAAATGGAGGCTGGTAAATACAGTAATATCCCTTTCTGTGTAGATAGATGGTGGGGATTCCAGTCTGTTTGCCTGATTTCTTAATTTAAAGATGGTTGTAGTGAGAAACCAGTAATATCACTTCTGTGGAGGTGAATGATGGGCCTCAAGTTGGTTTGCTTGGCTTTTTTCTTTTTAAATTACATTTGGCATGAAACCAGTGATGTTGCTTTCTATGGTAAATGATGGAGAATTATGTCTGCTTGCCTGGCTGCCTATTTAAACCTCCTCTGTGCTATGGACCCGATCTCTATATCCAAAACACTCCCAACCAGGTGCTATGGACGTGGCAGTCAGTCAGTCAATACTCTTTATTTCGACCACATGCTATAAAAGAGGCATGCAAATAAAGACATTAAAAATACAAAGTCAATGTGGCTGTATGCAATATACAAAAGTAATAAAAATGGCCTACAAATGTCAATTATATACATTAAAATTAGTTAAGTGCAATCAATTAAATATTATCCATTATTATGTACATACTAAAGTGACGCTGCATGTTAAGAAATAAGCATTGATTTTCAGAGGCCAAATATTAAATCCATCAACTTGATTCAAGGCACCAATGCTCTCAGCAAGCTAGTAGATTAGAGTTAAAAGATTAATTGGAATATCAGTCCAGGCACCATTCCCACATGTGAGGCTCTCCTAACGGCCTCAATAAATAAATAAATAAAACAACAGGCGATGCAGCATGTGCCAGGTAAATTGTTTTATTTATGTATTTACTTACTTTACCCCGTTCCGCCGTATGTTGGAGTCCACTACCGCCCCACCTTGCACATCCACCGTCCCGCCCCACCTCCCGCAGCACTCCCTCTGCGAGCTGCCAATGTAGAACACATTTCTTGGAACCAAATTAAATGCAGGTCTTATATCTACAAATTTAATGTAAAGTCTGCACCTTTCATGAACAAAGGATTTCCAATATATTAGCTGCAGTCTAAATGCTTGATCTATTGTTGATGTGTGATTTAGGAATCCTACTTGCATAGGAATTAAAATGTTGTTAGCCTCTAGCCATTCTTGTAGTCTTAATAAAATGACTACTAAAACATTTCTAAACGGTGCTAATGAGGCTAATAGGCTTTCAGTTTGCTGGCACCAAGAGGGAGCCTTTTTGTATGTAGACATTATTTTTGCCCCTGCCCAGGATTAAGGGATTGGTAGCCCACTTATGATGGCAAACTACTGTGAGATAAGGATTCCAAGCATCAGTCTCTGCTAGAAACAGTTCACCTGGAATTTTGTCTAAGCCAGAGGCGGTCACATCCAAACACTAGGCACTGAAGCAGCGCTGTTGTGTGCTGCTTCAGTTTCCCCACCTTCGCCCCCAGGGGTCAGATTTGGAGACTCTCCCAATATTACCCAGAGGTCTATGACTGTCCTGCCAATGACACAATTATGTGAGTGACACAATCACATTATTGGCATGGCTGGGACCCAGGAAACCACTCCCTGGTTTCTTTGGTGAAAGTGGAGGGGGGGGTGAAAACTTCCCCATCTCTCTGTTCCCAGGGAATTGTACCCAAAGGTATGGATGGTCAGATTGCGAGCAATTCCTCCTTTCCCTGAAAAGCACCAGGCAAACACAATGGGATATGATCACCTGATGCATCCCCTTCAAACCAGGGATTTTTTTTGTAGGGGGAGTGGCCTCTTGGGCAAGGGCCTGTGCTCCACTCTCTCAGTCTTTTAACAGAATCAGTTCCCCTGGCGACAGACAGGCCAATTATCCCCAACTACTGAAAGTCCACTAGACACTAGAGATAAGTGTAAAAAAAACAACAAGAGGCACAGGACCATGCCCCCACCCCCCAAAAAAAGGGCACAAAAGTCTTTCTGATCTTGTAGTGGACAGATTAGTGAGTTTGCACCCCAGTTTTTCCCACTGGTGGGTGGAAAGACGACAAGAAACCAGGGATAAGTGGAAAAAAACAAAGGGGTGGGTGCAATTGACCATGTGCAGAGCCATACCCTACTCCAAAACAGGGCATAAGTCTTTTGCCACCCCAGAGGGGTGGGGGGCAGGAGGCACACTAGCAATAATGTGGCCAACACAATCAAGGGATAGGATGCCCCTAATCAGCCCCCTGGGTGTTGGCGTTGGAAGCCCACTAGACACCAATAAAATTAAAATTTAAAAGGGGTGTGGTGGCCCACAATGTTCAGTGCTATTCCCCCACCCCAAAAAGGGGCATTGCCCACCTTGGAGGGCAGAATGCCCACTAGGGATAATTTGCCCAAAGCAAACCAAGGGTGGGGATTGTCCACCATGCACCCCTCCAAAAAGCACAAAGGAATCTTACTATCTCTCTTATATGGCAGATTGGAGTGTGTGTCCCAACCTGCCCCACAGTGGGCAGAAATCCCATTAAAGGCCATGGAAAATAAAATAAAGAAAAGTGGTGGGGGTGGGCCAACCTCGGCCAGGGCCGTGCCCCACCACACATGTGGGCAATATAATCTTAGATAGGGGTGATTATCCCCAATCTGCTTTCGCCAGGGGCAGAAAGCCCATTAGACATCAGGAGGTTTACATTTAGGCAAACAAAAGAGGAGCAGGCATCCCACCCTTGCATTGGACATTGGGTCATACTGCCACCGCTAAAGGGACCAAACCAGTTACCTAAAATCATGCATTTGGGTTATTGCTTGATGGTATGAAACCCTACACAAGCAGCAACCACAATTCTTTTCAGGTTGAAAAACAAGCAAACCCTAAATTAACCTGTGCTCAACTGTAAGAATTTGGGCTAGTGGTTAATTGGGATGAAACCCATACTGAAGCAGCAACCACAATCCTTCTGAGGGTGAGGCACATCAAGCCCCATATTAACCTGTGCTCAACCCTCTGGTAGCTGGGCACAGAACAGCCAGTCTCAACGTAGAGACAGTGTGTAGAGTATTTATGCAGCACTTCAAACAGCAATAAATTGGAAACACAACACAAGAAAAATGCCACACCAATTTGGAAAAATATAGTATAATGCAATACATGATTTCACACCAAATTGACAACATTCCAATCAGAAGACTCAAAGATATGCAATTTTAAACAGTTCATGTAAGTATAGCACCTAAAAGCACAATGTGCCACTTACGGTTATCTGGTTGTTCAAAGCTGGGTTAAAAGCAAGTTCAGGCCTACCTTGATAGAGCGCAGGCAGGATACATCGACCAAGTTAGTACAGCTGAAAGAGTTACCTTCTAAATTCCAGTACGAAGATTTTTATTTGTGGTGCAGGGGGCCTCGAGGAGCATGGAAAGTGTTGCGGATAGTGAGAACTGTGACATGAAGGGGTTTGCATTCGCCGTCACAGCAGGCTGTTGATGCTGTAGAGTGAAGTGCCGATCATGAGTTGCCCATCGTCACTGGCAGTTGCCCAAGCACAAAGGGGTGGGTTCACTGGAGCTTCCCATTATTGGTTGGCAGAGGTGGCAAGATCTTGGCACAAACAGGCCCATTTGCAATTGCAAAGAGCCCAAAACTTCATGCTTTCTTCTTTACTTGAAACACCAATGCACCAGGACCTTAGGGGCACCTCCTGGGGATCAGGAACACACTCTAGCGCAGGCCAGCAGGGCTCAGACAGATCCAATATAGGTTGTTAGACCTGGAATCAATGGTGTGGTTTTTCCCCTATCATTTTGCCTTCAGAACACCTGTTTTGCTGACTTCATTTTTGTTGGCTTGAGGATTCTGTGCATGTTACCACTGTTAACCAGTGCTAAAGTGCTTGTGCTCTCTGCTTAAAACATGATAAGATTAACCTATACCCAATTGGCACATTTAATGTGCCTGTAAGTCCCTAGCAAAGTTGCACTACCTGTGCCCAGGGCCTGTACATTAAATGCTACAGGGGGGGGACAGGTTATTTGGGGGAAGATCAACTTAAGGCTGACAGGTCTCGCGGTATGGCTAAACACAAATTTCGAGATGTACAAATACCCATTGTTTATAAACTCAGTATATTGTGCACATTCCAGAAATACACAGGATTACTTCATTTCCATTTTAATCTTTAGATTTTACCATATGAATTGCTGTATTATGGATTCACAATGAAAACTAATTGTAAAGTGCAGCTTAGTTTTTAATTCTGGTTAGCATATGTTTTTGAAGAACCTACAAACCCTATATTACACTGCAACCAGAATGGTCTGTTCGGAAGTAATGGTATATTGCTTTTGTAAATTAACCATCATGACAAGAATTTACAGATACAAATGTTGTCCCAAATGGCTGCTTTTTCCTACTCATTTTCACAGGTTTTATTATTTCAACAGTTAGTTTTTATGGGAAAACCTTGAGCGATGTACAAAAATGACCCCTTTCTGAATTCAGAATATTGTCTACATTTCGGAAATGTATAGTTGTCCAGGATCACCCATTGGTTTCATATCTGTTTCCATCACAAACCGCAAGTAGGCTAAAATGACAAAAATGTGGAAAAATGGACAAGCTCTGCAAAAACTGTAGTAATTATTATTATTTTTTTATACAAATTTGCTTCTTCCTTTCATTGGTGCCATACTTATGCTTTGCACAGTACCTTTCTCCCTTCTTTTCCCATAAACAATTTTCTCGGTTATGCTTTTGTGTGCGGCCCTTTTTAAACAATTTTCCCACAAACAATGATTTGGGTTTGCTCCATGGGACTCTACAAACCCTGGATACCTTTAGAATTCCCATCATGTTGAAAAAAGGATGCAAATTTGGTGTGGATACCTTTTGTGGAAAAACAGTTATGAAGGTTTAGACACAAGCTACCCCTGCGATCCAAAAAAGGGCTTAGGACCAGTGAGGAATCCCTAGTAATCAAGAGGTTAAAGATGGTCTTTGTGTGGAAACCAGTGCTGTCACAAATGCATGCTGGAAAATTCAGTGATGTTATTTCCGTGGAGACTGATGATAGGGAAAGTAGTCTAGCTTTTTCTTTTAAAGATATTTTGAGTTGCTGTTTTTGGCTGCCTTCTGCCTAACCATTGTCTGAGAGCCTGAAGCAAGGCTTTCAACATGCTAATTTCTGATATTATAGTGACAGTATGATCTTGCTTTGCAGGCTTCAATTGCCAGAGAAATATTCAAATTCTTGGTGTGTTTACCACCATTTCAAAAACACATGACCAAGATACTTATTCAGATCAACTCATTTTCATTACCTGCTTATGAGTGAAACATCAGAATAACCACATTTGATCACCTTGTCCTACCACTCATAAGCAGTTTCTTCAGCGCATCATTCCATAAATTAGCAGCTGCCAGAAATTCAAACATGCCACCAAAATGCCTATGATGAAGAAACCTGGTGCTGACCCAAAACCCCACTAACAACGAAATCTCTCCCATATATCATAAAGGTTCTCAGAGGTAAAGACTCCTCCAGGCTTTCATCATACATATTAACAAGAATGTATTCCATACAATGGAAGCAATACCAATTTAGCAATACAGATGAAGTCCTACTTACAGCAAAGGTTCATTGCCATATTTTGTTACTGTGATTGTTCAGCCTCCTCAAGGTATCAAGTGCCATGTTTCAAGGAGTCTTCCTTTACATTTTCCGTGAGTGGATGGCATTGGACAAATAACCCTTTTGTGGTTCAGTTGGTAGGAGATTTCTATATCACATGGGATGTATCACAATGTTGCATCCACTACATCAACTACTACGAAAATGTCAAGGTGAGTGTATGTGGAGTTGTGAATATTATTTACTTTGATGATGGAGTGCTAGGCAGTGTAGTGATACAATATTTTTGGAGACTGATATTAAAGGCCTTTATTTAGTGACATATATTCATTCCTATAGTTTTGTACTCTTTAATGCAATCCCCACAATTGATATTATTTGGGGTGTTTGAAAGAAGACCCACTTGCTGTATAAGTAGTTCATATGTAAAGCCACAACAGTTTTGAAGAGGATGAATGTGGCCAAATTTAACTCCCTTAATGGCTAGTAAATATACTCATGTTATCATTGATGCTGACATCTATGATAAAGTGAAAAGCTTCTTCTACCTCCTGCAGCTCTTACAAGATTACCTCTTGCTACATTGCCATCAACAAAAGTCAATTATTGTCCACATGGTGCCGATGCCATACTTTGGCTACTGTATGCATATTTATGTCGATCTCAAAGCAACATCTCTATCAGTACTTCAGCATAAGGTGCATCTGGTGTTCCAACAAAATATGGTGGAAAGAATATCATAAGACACAATTGTTGTGTATTAAATAACATGAGGTCACAAATATTGTGGATTAGAACTGCACGAGTAAGGATGCTGTTTCTTTTGCTATATTTGTATATTGTTCTTAAAAACGTTGTGTTATATTTTGTGCATGTCGTTTTGCAATTGATTTTAATTTTTTTTTTTCCATACAATTTTGAGAGTGGGATGTTGGGTTTTATAATATTTTTTTATTAAATTATGCAATTTTATGTTTTTATTTTTAATTATGATAATTTTGCATTTTTTATATGGAATGCTTATTTTTTTTTCAACATCATTTCCATATTTATATATTTTTGAAATTTCTATTAAGTACTATTTAGGTCTCGCCTGGCGTAGTCTGGCCAGACATGCGCAGTCTGGCTGGCGAGATTTAATGAGTTAGGGTAGATTTCTGTAGTGGGCTTTAAGCCCCGCCCCTCTTTTCCACTGGCTGCAGCGCGGTCCTCTTTCACTTTCGGGACCGCATTGCTCTGCCTTGTTGATTATTTCATGCATGTTTCCTTGAAAAACTGTTGGGGGTTGTCCGAAAAGTAATGTTGCTGATTTCAGAAGCAAAGTAAATTACGTTATTTTTCCCCGAAAACAGAAGGTAATTCTTACTTTTTTGGCTCGTTGTTCAAATGTGTAGGAAAGAAAGGCAGGTTGTGATTTATAAACCAATTTATTTGCACTTCTGAGCAGAGATATTTTTATAACCCTTTTATTTGCGGGCCTGACTCGGAAACTCTCGGGTTTAGTCACACTTTACAGAGGATGAATCCAAACAAAAGCATTTTCACAGACCACGGGTCTAAATATATTTTTAGCTAAATAAACATTATTGGAGGGTTAAATGATTAAATGGAAGGCTGGTTAGAGCGGGACAACAGTGAAAGCAAATTGAGGTGGGGCAGTCAGTTTGGCTACCAGTGATCTCGCCAGAGTGTACTTAGGTACCACTCTAGGTGTACTTGTATCCTTAAGCCTTTCTGTGTCAGTTTAACAGCTCGGCAGATCAAAACTGCCACGAACGGAAAAGTCTCGCTCATCAGAGGAGAAAGTTGAACCGAGGAGGCAGCACCCTGCAAACAAAGAGCTAGTGTTCTGTGACGCCTCCAGCCAGGGCCCCGGTATAACCGCGCCCAAGTCTCAAGTGCGGTACCAAAAAAGGCATCTACCGACCCCCTAGCCTAACCAAGCAAGGGCGCGTTTCGTGTCCCGGTTTTGCCAAAAACGGGTCACGGTTGCTGCTTTCATTTTGAGTCACAGAAAAAACAATTCAAAAATACTTTGGCTAGTTGATGGGTCACAGACATATTTAAATTC
Source organism: Triturus cristatus (assembly GCF_964204655.1). NCBI lineage: Eukaryota > Metazoa > Chordata > Amphibia > Caudata > Salamandridae > Triturus > Triturus cristatus. Next base: position 185,240,737 of record NC_140593.1, on the reverse strand, counting down.
CGACAACACGCAATGAGTACGCTGTGACGTAGGGACGGCATTTATTCCTGTTCTACGCTGCTTCAATCTGATACGCTATGACGCGTTTAAGAGTCTGGTAAATTTTCGACACATAGTGCATCTTAGCCGCATCCGAACCTGTACAATAAAGTGGCGTTGCCCATGTGTTGGTGGCTTCCTTATGATGTAAGAACGAAAGCCTTGCTTGGCCAACAGCAGTTTCTAGCAGGCAATATAGCCGCCCTTTGTGAGCATGAATGATTATTTGCACCACAAGCTCGCGCGTGCAGGCTCATAACAAACTTGCGTGTGCCTTTTTCAGCCAGCAGCACCAAGATGGAAAGCGCAGCGAACACCCCCGCATCCTCCCGGGGACACAACGGATCCCCGCTCCGTTTCATTGCAGGAAGACCCGAAAGTTCCGGAGCGCATGGTTGCGAGTTCTCCTGAGGCGGAAAGCCGGGAGAGTGTGTGTTGTGAAACCTTTTAAAAAAACTTTGAGAGTCACGTATTTTCTGTGCTTATCCTCACATTCCCCCCCCTCCTGGCACTTTGATCCTGGGCATTAGGCTCACCTGGTCAGGCTGTGCAGAGGAGTCGAGCGCCGACGCCATTCCGGCGTGCAGTGAGGCCACGCCCCTTTCTGGAGGCGACGCCCCTGTTTAGGCCACGCCCACCACCGAACATACTTAAGGTGCCGAACACAAGCGCCGGTTGATGGTTGCGAGTTCTCCTGAGGCAGAAAGCCGGGAGAGTGTGTGTTGTGAAACCTTTTAAAAAAACTTTGAGAGTCACGTATTTTCTGTGCTTATCCTCACATTCCCCCCCCTCCTGGCACTTTGATCCTGGGCATTAGGCTCACCTGGTCAGGCTGTGCAGAGGAGTCGAGCGCCGACGCCATTCCGGCGTGCAGTGAGGCCACGCCCCTTTCTGGAGGCGACGCCCCTGTTTAGGCCACGCCCACCACCGAACATACTTAAGGTGCCGACCACAAGCGCCGGTTGATGGTTGCGAGTTCTCCTGAGGCGGAAAGCCGGGAGAGTGTGTGTTGTGAAACCTTTTAAAAAAACTTTGAGAGTCACGTATTTTCTGTGCTTATCCTCACATTCCCCCCCCTCCTGGCACTTTGATCCTGGGCATTAGGCTCACCTGGTCAGGCTGTGCAGAGGAGTCGAGCGCCGACGCCATTCCGGCGTGCAGTGAGGCCACGCCCCTTTCTGGAGGCGACGCCCCTGTTTAGGCCACGCCCACCACCGAACATACTTAAGGTGCCGACCACAAGCGCCGGTTGATGGTTGCGAGTTCTCCTGAGGCGGAAAACCGGGAGAGTGTGTGTTGTGAAACCTTTTAAAAAAACTTTGAGAGTCACGTATTTTCTGTGCTTATCCTCACATTCCCCCCCTCCTGGCACTTTGATCCTGGGCATTAGGCTCACCTGGTCAGGCTGTGCAGAGGAGTCGAGCGCCGACGCCATTCCGGCGTGCAGTGAGGCCACGCCCCTTTCTGGAGGCGACGCCCCTGTTTAGGCCACGCCCACCACCGAACATATTTAAGGTGCCGACCACAAGCGCCGGTTGATGGTTGCGAGTTCTCCTGAGGCGGAAAGCCGGGAGAGTGTGTGTTGTGAAACCTTTTAAAAAAACTTTGAGAGTCACGTATTTTCTGTGCTTATCCTCACATTCCCCCCCCTCCTGGCACTTTGATCCTGGGCATTAGGCTCACCTGGTCAGGCTGTGCAGAGGAGTCGAGCGCCGACGCCATTCCGGCGTGCAGTGAGGCCACGCCCCTTTCTGGAGGCGACGCCCCTGTTTAGGCCACGCCCACCACCGAACATACTTAAGGTGCCGACCACAAGCGCCGGTTGATGGTTGCGAGTTCTCCTGAGGCGGAAAGCCGGGAGAGTGTGTGTTGTGAAACCTTTTTAAAAAAAACTTTGAGAGTCACGTATTTTCTGTGCTTATCCTCACATTCCCCCCCCTCCTGGCACTTTGATCCTGGGCATTAGGCTCACCTGGTCAGGCTGTGCAGAGGAGTCGAGCGCCGACGCCATTCCGGCGTGCAGTGAGGCCACGCCCCTTTCTGGAGGCGACGCCCCTGTTTAGGCCACGCCCACCACCGAACATACTTAAGGTGCCGACCACAAGCGCCGGTTGATGGTTGCGAGTTCTCCTGAGGCGGAAAGCCGGGAGAGTGTGTGTTGTGAAACCTTTTAAAAAAACTTTGAGAGTCACGTATTTTCTGTGCTTATCCTCACATTCCCCCCCCCTCCTGGCACTTTGATCCTGGGCATTAGGCTCACCTGGTCAGGCTGTGCAGAGGAGTCGAGCGCCGACGCCATTCCGGCGTGCAGTGAGGGCACGCCCCTTTCTGGAGGCGACGCCCCTGTTTAGGCCACGCCCACCACCGAACATACTTAAGGTGCCGACCACAAGCGCCGGTTGATGGTTGCGAGTTCTCCTGAGGCGGAAAGCCGGGAGAGTGTGTGTTGTGAAACCTTTTAAAAAAACTTTGAGAGTCACGTATTTTCTGTGCTTATCCTCACATTCCCCCCCCTCCTGGCACTTTGATCCTGGGCATTAGGCTCACCTGGTCAGGCTGTGCAGAGGAGTCGAGCGCCGACGCCATTCCGGCGTGCAGTGAGGCCACGCCCTCTTCCTCCTACATCCGTAATTATAAATCATGTGCCTCTTCCGGCAGCGCAGCGGACGAGCGCAGCGGGCGCGCCGGTGGCGCTCCGGACGGGCGCCCGTCCGCGCCAGACCGAGCCAGGAGCAAGGCACTGGCGAGAATTCAAGGCTTACATACTCCAGAGACCACCTACATCATCTCAACCAGCCTCCTATACACTCAGGTTCACACTTATTGAGACCAGACTCTCACTGTACTAATTGCCCCCACTGTCCTTTTAACTTTACCCCCTCGATAAACGAGAACAATCCTCAGACGACTATAAATATGGCTCTGCTGAATTGCAGATCACTCCCCAAACATGCCCACGAAATACATCTGCTTATTGAAGAACATCATCTAGAGATTCTGTTTCTTACTGAAACATGGCTCGCCCCCGATTCAGATGCGGATATCGTGCAGGCATTGCCCCAAGGTTTTTCCATACAACATCTGAACCGCCCGAAGGGCAGGGGAGGGGGAATAGCCGTCATTTTTAAAGACTTCTTCTCGTGCAGATTTCTCGATAGCCCAATGACGGATTGTGAAAACATCCATTTCACTATTCAAATTTCCCCTTGTAACTCCCTTTCAGGAGTCCTCATTTATCGTCCACCAGGATCCATGGGACAGTTCCATAATTCACTTTTGGAATGTTTCGTGGCCCTGGCTAGCACTCGACCCAATTTCCTAATTTTAGGGGACCTTAATGTTCAGTTTGATAACACCAAGGATGCCACGGCCGCTGACTTGATTTCAGATCTTGCTGCTCATCAATTTCATCTATTAAACCATCTACATTTTCCCACGCATAATCTGGGACACCTGCTGGATCCTATTTTCTGCAATTTCCCTGATCTTAGGGTGGGAATACCGATACCAGTGCCCTGGACCGATCACCGACTTATTCCTTTCAGCTTGCAGATTAAGACCTACTCTCCGCCCAATCAAGCACCGGGCAGACTTTCTCGCCCCTGGCCGAAACTTGACCGGGATAAATGGATGCATGTACTAGAACGCACCAGGCCACGGCCCGATAGTAATCCGCACTCTGCGGACGTACACTTTAGGTCCTGGATTGGAAATTCCCTTGATGCCGTTTTGCCTAAAAAACCGTATTTAAAACCTAGGAAATAAGCCTCCTCTCCGTGGTTCTCCCATGAGATCCGCCTCCTGAAAAAAACCTGCAAGAGAGCAGAAAGAATATGGAGGAAAGACTTTGATCCTAACAGCAAAAGGGAATACAAAGGAGCTATTCTTATCTACAAAAAAGCCCTCAAAAACGCGCAAACAGTTTTTTTCAATGATAAAATTAGCAAGGCATCCTGTTCGTCTAGAGAAACGTTTCAAATCATGAAAAAACTTTTAAAAACTCCAGAGCCACCTCTTACATTCAATTTCCCGGACAACCACTGCAATGAGTTAGCTGCGTTTTTTGACCAAAAGATTCAAAACATCCTCCTTCATCTTCCCCCACTTCCTCCCAACGATCCGGCATTCACTCATTCAGAGCAGACTCAGAATTCACACATAGAACTTGATATGTTCCTTCCCATTTGTGAGGAAACCTTGCGGCCCATCCTCCAATCCCTTAAAAGCGGCTCCCCGCTTGACCCAGCACCAGTTAGACATCTTAAACAAGTCACCCCCACCATTCTGGCGCCCATGGTGAGTTTGATAAACGCATCCATTGAAAGCGGCTGTGTCCCACCAAGCTGGAAGAAAGCGATTGTCAAGGCCTTACTAAAAAAGCCTAATCTTGACCCGAATAACTTTGCCAACTTCAGACCTATTTCCCTGCTCCCATGCGTGAGTAAGATAGCTGAAAAGTTCATCAACAGTCAGCTATCAAATTTCCTGGAAAGCAACAAATTGCTAAAATCTACACAGACAGGATTCCGCCCCGGCCAGGGTACGGAAACAGCGATGGTGGCGGTTGTCGAAGAGGCGAGAAAAATCATTGACACAGGAGGATCAGTGGCAGTGATCCTTCTGGACCTCAGTGCGGCCTTCGACACCGTCAACCACAGTATCCTGGCCCAGAGACTCCATGACCTTGGTATCTCTGGCTCGGCCCTGATGTGGCTAAAGTCATTTCTTGACAATCGATCTTTCCAGGTGGCGGAGGGTGATTTCCTCTCCAGGGAGACACCTATACACTGCGGAGTACCTCAGGGCTCATCTTTAAGCCCTACGCTCTTCAACGTGTATATGTTGCCATTAGAAGGTATTGTCGTCCCGTATGGTATTAAACTTCTGACCTACGCGGATGACACCCAGCTGGTTGTCTCCCTCAGCCGGCAGGATAACCCCGAAATAGATCTGCACTCCTGCCTGAGGGACATAGTCAGCTGGATGAACCTATCCCACCTAAAACTCAATGGCGACAAAACGGAGATTATGGTGATAGGCAACCAATCCCATTTCCGGCCGGAGTCTCTATGGCCTCCATGCATGGGCCCACCTCCAATCCCCAAAGCTGAAATTAAAAGCTTGGGGATCTGGCTTGATCAAAATCTCACCTTAAGCACCCAGGCAAGAAAAACGGCTGGAATATGCCTTGGTCTCCTACGCACCACCCGTAAGATTCTTCCCTTGCTCCCATTCCAATCAAGGAAACTCCTCTTACAGGGTCTTATCCTTTCAAGATTGGATTATGGTAATGCTCTTTATCTCGGGGCTCCAAAAAAAGTGATTGCCAGACTACAGGTGGTGCAAAACACCGCTGCCCGGATTCTCACAAACACTAAGACCCGCTGCTCTGCCAAACCAGCGATTAGAGCTTTACACTGGTTGCCCGTTGAGCAAAGGGTACATTTTAAGGCTATGTGCCTAACCCACAAAATCGTCCAGGGAAAAGCGCCGTCCATATTAAAGGACCTTGTGGTTCCATATACCACTACCAGAATCCTCCGATCCTCGCACGCCCATCTGATTAAAATACCCAAGATAAGGAAAGCTCGTTCAGGAGGTCGACGTTTTTTCCTTTCATGCGTCCAAGCTTTGGAATTCCCTTCCGCCTGACCTTCGGGCCCAACACAATCTGCTTCCCTTTCGAAAGTCACTAAAGACATGGCTGTTCCCATAACCATCTGCTTCGCTATCGGTTGAACTCTCTGTCGCATCTTCTAGCGCTGGGACGCTCAAGGGCAGCCATGCGCTCTATAAATCTCCTTACATACATACATACATACATACATACATTGGCTTTCCCTCGGAGGCCCGGTTTAATTCCTCCCCCCCCCCCCGGGAAACCATGCAAGGCGCCAGACCCAAATTCCTGCTACTCGCCTGGAGCTGAAGTTACAGTTGCTTCTTCCCGCGCTCCTTAAAGAGCCAAGCTCTGCCTCTCATGGGCTCTAGCCCTACAGAGTGCCTGGTCTTCTGCAGTTTGATCGATAGACTACTTAAACAGGCCATGTTTTGAGAAGTATTAAGCGCATTTTCAGATTGTTCTAATATCATGTTTAAATGTAAACACAGTTTATTCCTTGTGGTTTTGTGCTTTGTTTTGTTGCTGTAAGTAAACAAAGGCACTAAAGAAACAAGCATTGGCATAGCCAATAGGTCTCACCTTTGGGACCTTATAAGTGTTTAGACATGCAACAGTTGATGTTGTTGCAACAAGGATATTGTACTGCATAACTAAATACTTATAAGGTTCTAAAGGCGAGACCAATTGGCTATGCCAATGCTTGTTACACCATATTATTATTTTTTTTAATTCTTTTTAGTTATAATGTTGAACTCTAAACATCCAGTACTGTCCACAATGTAGGTGGGTTTGAGGTAGCAACAGTAAATCCCCCCCACCACATTGTCCAACATTTTTCCCAATGTGTTTAAGTCTGTAGTATGAATAGGACATTTGACTCCCTTCAAAGGCCAATACTTTCCCAATGTGGTTAATATTGAAGTAGGAATAGTACATTTGAACTCTGTAAAGTCCAACACTTTCCCTAATGTGGTTAAGTTTGGAGTGGGAATAGTAAATCCAAGTCCTCCAAGTCCAACACTTTTCTCAAAGTGGTAAAGATCGGACAGCAAATATTACATCTGACTCGCCAAGCCAAAAGTAAAACCCTTTCCCAAATGTGTTTAACTTTAGTTTGCGAATAGTAAATCAGCCCCCCTCTCACCCTCCCACCAAAGTCCAACACTTTGCCCAATGTGGTTCGGATTGGAGTGGGATTAGCAAATCTTACTTCTACAAAGACAAACACTTTTCCCAATAGGTTTGAATGGGAACAGTAAATCTGACACCCAAAGAACACTTTCCCCATTGTGGTTAAATTTGGTAGTAGTAAATTAAACCTTCCCCTAACTAGAACATATTTTTTTTAAATGTAGCTTTGGGGGTCATTACAATGGCAGAAGGCCCCCCACCGCCAACCGTGCGGTGGCGGGCCCTCCGTCATCTGACGACGAATTTCCCCCTGCCAAATTACAATGACGGGGGAATCGTGTTCGGTCTGCGGCGGTCGCAAAGACCGCCCACCACACTTCTGCAACATTGTACCGATTGCCTGGCAGACCGGTCAGCATCTACAAAATGGTGGCGGTGCCTGGCAGGCACTGTCTGCCAGATTACGATGCTGGCTGCAGCCAGCCTTTCTGTGGCAGGTAATCCGCCATTGAAAGGCTGGCGGGCATTGGTTTTGTGGGCCCGTTGCGGGCCTCCCTTGTGTTGGGGGAGGTGGTGGGTCACCGGGGGGTATGGGTACCCCCCTACATTTCAATGCACTAAGTGGCAGGCACTGGTGCTTGCCGTGTAGTGGAGGAAAACGCACTACATACATTTTTAGCATTGCGGCGGGTGCTGCAGCCAGCAGCACCCGCCGCAATGGTAAAGATGCAGGATGCGACCGCCACAGTGGCGGTCGCATCGTGATTTTATGTGCAGGACTGCAGCCGTACGGTGGCCGGTCCCAAGCACCACAACGATGGCGGGAAGACTCAAGTCCGCCCACCATCGTAATGACACCCTTAGTTTTTATTGGAAATAGTAAATGTGATATCCAAGAAGTGTTGGAATTTATTTTTTATTTTTTACTGTGTACATTAGGAAATTATAGTAGTTTATATTATAAATTGTTTCTTTGGGCCTTATTATGAGTTTGGTGGTGCTGGAGTGGGACTGCCCTGCTCCGGTACTGCCAAACCAATGTACAAACTGCCCGCCAGATTAGTAGTTTTCTCCTGTCTGGCGGGTTGTTCTTTGGCATTCCCAGGGAGGTGCTGCAATGGAAACATCAAAGGCAGTACTGGTGTGCATGCAGACAGGGGGGCACAACGTGCATCCACATGGCATGAGGCACCCTTTTTTTCCTCATGCCACACTTTTCATGGTGGTCACACTGACCTGAAAAGTGTGGTGGTGAGGAAACTTGTAATATGCTTGGCTGGGCCTCAGCACCCTCAATACTGCCACACCAGGTTGGAGTGGTCCCAGGGTAAAGTTTGGGGTTAGGCATTGTTCTACTCTTAGGGCCTGATTACGAATTTGGTGGTCGGACCGCTGAACCTGGTGTGGAGGTACGGTGGCAGCCGTGGACTGCCCCGCCAGTGGTCCAACCACCATATTACAACTATGGCAGTCAGACCTCCATGGCACTACCGCAACTGCCAGGGAACTGGGTTCCCTGGTGGTGGCATGGTAGTGTGAATCTGCAATATGCTTGGCAGGGCCGCTGCGTCCCCACCACGCATATTACGAGTATCCTCACTACCACTGGTCACATGGCAGTGTTAGCGCCATTAAAAAGCTGGTGGTGGGGGAACTATGGGGGCCCTACAGGGCACCCTGGCACCTCATGCCATGAGGATGCAAGCAGGGGGGCACATGGTGTGCCTCCCTGCCTGCATGCACGCACAGTTCCTGCACTTAACAGTCCATGCTGCACAGGATTTTGCTTTGGCGTTTTTCGAAGACACCACTGTGGGAATGCCAAAGGACTGCCTGCCAGACCAGAAGAAAACTCCCTATCAGGCAGGTGACCAGCGGTTGACTTTGGCAATGGGGGAGTGGGGCGATAGGGTGGCGCCCCGCTGACACACCGCTAAAGTTGTGTAGGGTGGCTTCTTCTAAGTTTTCCTTGCAAGGAATTGCCACACTTCTGCTGTGTTATTTGTCTTTGCTTTTTGGGACATGTGGTGTCATAGACTTTCTGCCATAGAATTTGATATTTGAAATGGGATCTGTGGCTGGATTGGTCCCGTACCCAAAGCAAATATCCTCAACATAATGCATTAGTGGAGCTAATTTTGTTCCATATTAATGGTAATCGGGGGATTTAATTAGTTTCAACATGTTTAGTGATTTCTGATACTGGGACACATGCTACAGCTATCAGCATTTTTATTTTATGTGCAAATTCTAAGTTAATTGCATCCTCTACACACTACACAGATTTTTGTAGGTGCCTCAATATGCTCTGATTAAGGTGATAGTAAAGTTCTGAATTACAATGAGTGGGTACATTTTAAGTATAGTCAAAGTCAATACCTGTTCAAATTTTAGTATGAATTTTGTGGGCTGTAGTTGTTTGTTGTTTTCTAAATGTTTGCATTCAATAAGTTGCATTTTGTTTGTTAGGTAATAGAGCATACACTAACTGGATTTTGGTATTGACCGTGTATTGTACATATTTGACTGAATGGTGGGAGTCATGACTTAGAAGTGCCATCCATCATTCATGTGCTACATTGCATTTGTAAATGTTGATTGGTAGCATAAATGCTCATTATTTTAATATGATTAAGGCTGTCGTCTAATAAAAATGCTGCATTTTATGTGTGGTTGGTCAGTGTTGGGGTGTGTCTATATCTTCCTTTTTTTAGGCATTAATTGTGTTTATCTGGTTGCTCTACGTGTTCTGGCAATTGATCACATTCAGATTGATATGCCAGGTAGTTGGTCTGGTGCTTGTTCAGGAACATCTAATTTGACATTTCTAAGTATCATTCCTGTTGTCTCTTCTATTTCAGTAATATTAGGGGGATGGTTATGATCCCTAATGCTTTAAACTATTTAATTTTTATTAGTAGCCCTGCCATAGCATGCATTTGAATAATATTTGGTGCATTTCCAGTTTGTTTTCTCACTGGTGGTGCTCCCCTTACTATAGGTACACCCAATAATCTAACAGCTTCCCTTTTTGGGATTCAATGTATTTTGTTTTCATCATTTTATTTGAGGATATAAAAGATTGTATTTATTTTTTAGATGGTATTCAATTTATTTTGACATTTTTACATTGAAGCTACACATTTTACTTTACATTTTTTTATATTGCCTTTACTTTGTTTTAGTTGTAGATCTTTGCTTTACATGCCTGTTTAGTATTGTTTAGGCACAATTTTCTTTTGTTGCAGTCGGTTGAGAGGAAAAGATATATTAGTTGTGGAGGGTTGATATTTTATTTAAAATTGTTAGTGGTTTGTTAGTTTTACTATATTTTTTCAATATGTTAAAGTGGTATTAGTACTTTAATTTTACTTTTATGCTTTATTTACAATAGTTATCTTAATATTTTTTTTGTATTTCAAGTAGTTTGGTGTCCCTACTTTAATTTTACTTTGTTTTATTGCTTTTTCCTTCCTTCTTGTAAAAGACACTCTTGCATTTTGGAGAACTGACTATATAGAATAGTTGAAATTATTTATTAACTTAACAGTTATAGTTGTTTTTATTAATTTTTGCTAGCTTTCATTTATTGTGGTTCACAAAAAAGTGATGATGTTCTTGAAATAATCTGAGCCACTGGGAATCCTTGAAGGCCCCATCACAATTCATCATTATTTTGCACACCATGCCACCTGAGTTTGGAGCAGCTATATGCATATCAGCCTTGCCCTGCTCCAATGGGAACAGTTTAGCCCTAACTTCCAGGGCAGGTTTTCCCTGTACCAGAATACAAGCAACCCAGGAACGGTTTCCCCTTTTTTGGGGCTTAGTTTCCAGTGACACTGTGTGCATTGGGCCCACTTAGGGCAATACATTGTAGATTACAAAAAAGTGATGGATGGAATGCTTGAATTAATCTCAGCCATTAGAAATCACTCGGGCTGCATCCCAACCCAGTGTTATTTTACACACCATCCCACTCAGTTTGGATCCAGTCATATGCAAATCAGCCTTGCCCTGCTCCAATGGGAACAGTTTAGCCCTAACTTCCAGGGCAGGTTTTCCCTGTACCAGAATACAAGCAACCCAGGAACGGTTTCCCCTTTTTTGGGGCTTAGCAGCCTGGTGAAGCTTGTTTCCAGTGACACTGTGTGCATTGGGCCCACTTAGGGCAATATATTGTAGATTACAAAAAAGTGATGGATGGAATGCTTGAATTAATCTCAGCCATTAGAAATCACTCGGGCTGCATCCCAACCCAGTGTTATTTTACACACCATCCCACTCAGTTTGGATCCAGTCATATGCAAATCAGTCTTGACTCTGCTCCAATGGGAAATGTCCAGCCCAGACAGCTAAGCCATGCCCTAACTCAACCAGAAAACAAGCAACCCAGGATCGATTTCACCCTAGTTAGTCAATCATCAACCAGTAGGTGGGTTCCACTGACAGTGTACACAGGACTTACGTCTGAGCTTACCTGTCCCACTTAGTGTGACACAAAGGTATATTGAAAAGTGATGGATGGAACGCCTGAATAAGTCTCATCTACTGGTATTTGCTCAGGTTTGCATCCCAGTCCATAATCATTTTGCACACCATTACACCTAAGTTTGGACTCAGCCATGTGCAAATCAGTTTCAACACTGCTCCAAAGGGAGCAGTCTAGCCTGAACTATCAGGCCAGGTCCAACTGGTGGTTGAAGTGGTTGGTGTGCCAATAAATGATGGACTGGGATGCAGTCCTGGGTATCAGTGGCTGAGGTGAATTCCAGCTTTCCACCCATCACTTTTTAGTATACTTTAGCATTCATTTATTATCAGACCTACTTTGTAGAATATATTGGTCATTGAGGTTCTGAAGTCTCCATTTGTAGATTTGCAATCCAGCAGTGTGAGCCTGTCCTGCATTAGTTATTCCTTGGGATGCATTTTGTGTGTTTCGTGGCCTTTTTACTAGGCCCGGGTGCAGGTTTTAATTCCGCCGGAGGAGTAGGCAGAATTTTAGTACTAGCGCAGATTTGCTTGACAAATTAAAGTCAGCCGCTCCGCTGGCAGAATTAAAGTATACAGTGGTTTCTAAAGTTTAGAAACCACTGCACACCTCTTGGCGCCCTGAAATACTCTGCAGTAAATAACTTTTAGTCACTGCAGAGTATTGTAAGGGTGCAGAGTGATTTATGTAGTGGTCTCTAAACTTTAGAAAGCACTGCATATCCCACTCACTGGCACCCCACATACTCTGGAGTGATTAAACGTTTTAAACACCACAAAGTATGTAATGGATGGACACCAAGTGATATGCAGTGGTTTACAAACCTCTAATCTACGCTGCCCGGCTCCACCCCCCTATTAAGAAGTAAGTTAACCTTAATTAAAAATAAACTTAAAACCACTTACCTCTGTACTGTGGCACCCCCGGGCTGCCCTCCTCCTCTTTAATTAATGTTAACTTACTTCTTAATAGGGGGGTAGAGGCGGGGGCTGGCCAACTCCACTCCGCTGCGGAGTGTGTGGAGATTTGCCTTCTCCGCGTTCTCTGCGGAACGCGAAGAAGGCAAATCTCTGCACAGAGGTCTCCGCCCAGAGTTATTTTTAAGTTTAATTTTACAGGCTGTTTATAAACTGGTAAGAATGTTTTTTTATGCACCATTTATAATAACCGCTAATTAATGTTTTCTTTATATACTTAATGCATATTAATTATATTCAAACTTATTTTTATATCTGTACTTTATGTAAGATAATTTGTTTTATATATTCAATTATGTAAATCTTCTGGTGTTCGATATTTTGGTTTTTCTTATTATTTTTTCTTATTTTTATCTTGTAGTCAATATTTGGTCATTCTTTCTTTTTTTTAAAATTTGTCGTATTTAGATATTTTTTGCACAATAATTTTATCATCAATATTTGTGTCTTTGCTGTTTAAGTATACTGTTGTGATATTTGTGTTTTCTATATATTTTGGTGATATTTATTTGTACTGATATTGTTTTTCTCAATAAAGTGTCATACAGTCGCATCACTGCAACAAGAACATTCTTGCCTTGACTATCAGTCTAGGAGCAGAGGCTTCAACATCTTTAGCTTAACATACAAACGATTTCACAGTCTCTTGTCACAATGGCTTTACAGATTAATTTAGTAGCTGACTAGAGGACTAAAATCAAATTCTTGAATCTGCTGCCCTTTCATAAAACAAAGCATGTGCGAACTGAAGGAAAACATTTGCACATCCAAGGTTTACCCTTAATCTCTCTGTGCCTCCCATTTTTCCAAAAGCTGAGTAATATGGGGGATATTAATGGGATGGAAGGAGGGGTTTAGGGAGGTACATGCTACACAAAACAAACACTCACATTAGAGTATGTTATGTTATGTTATGTTATGTTATGTTATAGGTACTTATAGAGCGCAAACAATCATCCCAGATAGGATATCACTGCGCTATTGTGGCAGTGAAGGAAGTGAAGAGAAGTACAAGAAGGAAAGATTTTAGTCAGGTTTAGGGAAGAGGAATGTTTTCAACTGCTTCCTGAAGAGCAGGTGGCTGTTTGTTAGTCTAAGATTCACAGGCAGCTCATTCCAACTGGTAGCCGCCAGGTGGGAAAAGGCTCGCCCGCCCATCTTTGTTGTTTTCACGCGTGTGGTTCTGGCTCTAGCTGTGGTTTGGGAGCGTAGATTCCTAGATGGGACATAGATTTTGACTTTGTTTTTTAGAATACCGGGGCCAGTATCATGTAGTGTTCTATGCGTTATGCACAGTAGCTTAAAGATAGCTCTTTGTCTCATTGGCAACCAGTGTAGTTCTCTCATACAGCTCTTGGCTGAGTCGTATTTTCTTTTGTTGCATATTGCCTTGGCTGCAGCATTTTGTACGACCTGTAGTTTGGAAAAGAGATTGTCAGCCATTCCTACGAACAGGGAGTTTCCATAGTCCAGTCTACTCATAAGTAGGGACTGAACCAAGATCTTTCTACATGCAATGGGAATCCATGGAAAGACTCTTCTGAGCATTTTTAGTAATGCAAAGCCTTTCCCACAGATTATTGAGACGTGGGTTTTCATGCTTAAGGTGTTATCTAGTGACACCCCTAGATTCTTAGCCATCGATGTAGGGTTAGGGGGGGTGCCCAATGTTGTGGGCCACCAAATGTTGTCCCATAGCTGTGAATGTCTGCCAAACAGCATTATTTCAGATTTGTCTGCATTTAATTTAAGACAGTGACTATGCATCCAAGTGGCTAATTCCGTAAGGCAATTGAGTAGTCTATCCTTAGGGTCATCCTCCTCGTCTAGTGTGATCATCAATTGGGTGTCGTCTGCATAGGAACACATATCGACACCCCATTTTCGTCCTATTTTGGCCAGTGAGGAGACAAACACATTGAACAGAGTCGGGCTTAATGACGCCCCCTGTGGGACCCCATACTTGATGTTCTGGGGAGTGGATAAGAAGTCACCCATCTGCACCGATTGCGTCCTGTCTTGCAGAAAAGACTGTAGCCACCCTAAGGCTTTTTCCTGGATTCCTTTCGCTGCAAGGATTTCCAGTAACCGATTGTGGGGTACAGTATCGAATGCCGCCGAGAGGTCTAGTAATATCAGGGCGACTGTTTTCCCTTGATCGACCTGGGTTCTGATGTTATCCATCACTGCTAGTAGAGTTATCTCCGTACTGTTGTTAATCCGGAACCCTGTTTGAGATATATCCAGTAGATCATTGACTTCCAGGAAGTTAGACAACTGTCTGTTGACTAGTTTTTCCAACACCTTAGATAGATAGGGTAACTGAGATATGGGCCGATAGTTTGCCGGGTTGTTAACATCAGTCCCTGCTTTTTTTAGTAGAGGGGTGACTATGGCGTTTTTCCAAATTTTAGGAAATTCAGCGGAGTTTAGAGAAGAGTTCAATGCTTTTGTAACGGCAGGACCTATTGTCGAAGTTAATTGTGAAAATATGTGATGTGGACATGGATCTGAGGAGGAGCCTGATTTTACTTCTAGCATTACTTTGCACACCTCCTCCTCTGAGAAGGGGCCGAACCTGAGGCAGTTAGCCTGGGGTGAAGATGGTACATGGGGTTCAGTATATCTCAGATCGGTATTTGGAAAAGAGGCATAGATTGTGTCTATTTTCTCGCAGAAATATTAGTTTATTTTATTGCAATTTTCTTGCGAGGGAGTGAGATCACTTGAAAGACTCGTGGGGCTGCATAGTTCCCTGACTATTCTGAAAAGTTCTTTTGAGGAATTTCTATTTTCTGTTATTCTATTTGAGAAATAATCCTTCTTCGCTTTTCTAATGGCTTTATTATAAAGTAAAAGTTCTTTTTTGTAAGTGGCTCTAGTTTCATGAGTTTTATTGAGTCTCCATTTGTGTTCATAAAGTATGCATTTTCTTTTCATTAACGTTAATTCAGATCCATACCATTTCTCTGATCTCGTGGATCTATTTGTGTGTTTAGAGTGTGAGACGGAACAGTGTTCCAATGCACTGCTGATGTTGTTCTGGAGTAGTTGTATTTCATCATTCGTGCTAGTGGGTATTGTGTTTGTGTGTGAGAAATGTTGCTGGAATTTTTCTACCGAAAATCTTTTCCAGCTCCTTGTTTTCACTGATGCCTGAGTTGATAGTTTGAGGTGTCTAGAGAATAGGTTGATAGAAAACTCAATCAGAAAATGGTCTGTCCAAGTCATTGGATTTATTGCAGTGATGTCGATGGTACCTATGTTAGAGAACATCAGATCCAATGTGTGTCCTGCTATGTGTGTAGGCTGATCAATTCTCTGAGTCAGCTGTACTTCAAGTAGCTGTTTAGTAAGGGCATTGTTGTCGTTGTCATGGTGTATATTGAAATCCCCTATCAACAGGATATTTTTGTTTTTGAGACAGACTGGCATGATTTGTGCAAGAAGCTGGACACAGAAATCCATCGTGCTGCCTGGGGGGTTGTAAATTATCACTCCGCCAAATAGAATATTAGTGTTTATAGACACCGAGAAGGCCATAGCTTCATGGCTATTGGCCTGTATGATCGCTTCTTGTTTGCAGGAGAGGGAGTCCTTGAATATCAGGGCTACCCCTCCCCCTCTTTTCTTCTCTCGATTTAAATAAAGTATTTTATAGTCAATTGGGAGGGCTGTTGCAATATCGGGGGTGCTATGATTATCCAGCCAGGTCTCGGTTATAAAGGCTAAGTCGGGTTTGAGCTCAGTCAAAATGTCCCATATCTCCGTAGCATGTTTGGGTAGGGATCTTGCGTTAATATAGATGCATTTGAGGGCAAGATTTGGGGTGCTTATCGGAGTGGGGTCGAGCCAGCTTACACTCTCCCATCTACAGTTAATGCAACAGAAAGGGCCTGTGGTGTTTGATGGTCCCATTCGTGCGCATAGTGCTGGATTGCTTGCCTTTAATATGTTGAGGCTCCTGAGTTCATCACTAGAGTAATGAGTACGGCGGCTCGTTTTTCCCAGGATGGGGCTGCGCATTGGTGCAGGGGATGTGGCCCCTGGTCCTGGCCCGTCGCGCCTTCGGCGCGCCTGAGGCGCGCCCGCTGCGCGCGGCCGCTGCGCGCGGCCGCTGGGCCTCTGGCTTTAACTATCTGTGCCCGCAGCTGATTGGAGGATTACACCGGAAGTGCCGGCCCCTTCCTGTTGCACGGGGAATCCCTCCACTCAATCCGAAAATTCGGTGGTGGACCGGGGATTGTGTGCTACAATCGGCGGTGATAATGCGGCGCAAGTGTATTAATCAAGGTATTGGTGCAATTTTAAAAGTATACAATGTTAAAAACAGTGAGCAATTGTGCAACAGCGTAATTAGGAGCCCTTTACCAGGCGCTCCATGCAAACAGTTTTATATAAGTAGAATGGCGGAGCCCTTTACCAGGCGCTCCCCTGACGTGAAAACAAGCACTCTCGCTCTCACCCTTCAACTTTCAGCGCGTCAACTTTCAGAGTACAACAACTGTAGCTCATAAAAACACATTTAAATGTTCAGCAATAGTACTCATGACAACTGTTAAAACTGGGGGTCTCTAGTTGGCAATGGTATACACCTTTGTCCAATTAGGGACCCTTGCTTCTAGTCAGGGGAGGGGGGATACCCTACTAAAATAACCCCAGCTCACCCTCTTAGTAGCTTGGCACTAGCAGTCAGGCTTATTTCAGAGGCAGTGTGTAAAGCATTTGTGAACACATACAGCAATACAATGACAACACCACAGGTTGTATTATATAAATAAGTATTTTTATATAGACTTAACACAAGACTCAAACAACAAAAATCCACAATACTGTACTCAAGATATGCTTAAAAATAGGTTAGTCACTTAAAATCAGTCTCTAGCAACAAATAACTCCACCTGAAGTTATTACGATGTTGTGACAAGAGAAATCCCAAAGTACGGTGCCGACCACGAGGTGCGCGTCGTCGGGCCCGGAGTCAAGCAGACCCCCAAAGAACAGTACCTTGGAAAAGCGATGAAAAACAAAGACAGCTCTCGGAGTCGGGGAGGTGCAGCTTCACTGGCGCTGCGCAGCGTCGGTTCCTTACGACCCCAGGGGAGGTGTAGACTCGGTTCCTTACTGCAGCGCAGGGGAGGTGAGACTACGGTTCCTTACTGCCTCGGGGAGGTGATGTCACGATGGCCCCAAAACATCGGCTCCTTGCGATGTCGTGATGTCGATGTCAGCTTCGGAGTCGATGCGGCACAGCAGCCGGCGTCGGGACCATGGCACAAATCGGAGCAGCGCTCACGGCTTCGGGCAGGTTATGTCGTCACTCGCTGGAGTCGATGTGGCACGGCGGCCGGCATCGGGTCTACGGTGCAAGTCGGTGCAGAGCTCACGGCTTCGGTGCAGAAGGCGGCGTCGCTCACCGGCGTCGGTGTTGCAATTTCCTTCTGCAGCAGCTAAAACTGCAGCTCTAGATGCAGGCAAGCAGAAGGGGTGAAGTCTTGTATCCCTGAGACTTCAGGCAGGAGGCAAGCTAAAGTTCAATCCCTTGGAGATCTTCCTCAAGATGATGAAAGCACACTCAGTCCTTTTCTCCTTTCTTTGGCAATGAAGCAACCACTGCAGGCCAACCCCAACAAGCTTAGGGCTAGTCTTCTTCTTCAGTTTCCCGGTTCTTCTTCCTCGTCTTGATTCCCAGAAGTGATCTA
This sequence comes from Triturus cristatus, assembly GCF_964204655.1. Lineage (NCBI taxonomy): Eukaryota > Metazoa > Chordata > Amphibia > Caudata > Salamandridae > Triturus > Triturus cristatus. The sequence continues at coordinate 185,222,770 of NC_140593.1, read as the reverse complement.
AATTCTTGAGGTCTGGGCCCCAATATTTATACTGGCAAATCCTTTGTCTCTGAAGGCAGAGATTGTCTGTGCCTAGTCCAAACCAGTTCTGTGAAGTCCTGGAGCACTTTGTTACAGGACTCCTTCTTTCCTTTGTCAGAGTAGGCCAGGGTCCTCAGAAGCACCACAGGAGGTGGAGCCAGCATTGTGGAAGTCAGGCACAGCCCTATTCAGACCCAGGTGCTACTCCTCCCACTACTCTACCTGCAGATGAGTCTATTCAACCCAGTGCTGACTCACCCTGTCTCCTGGAGTCCCCCAGCCCCTGTCACTCACAAACCCAGACACACAATACACAAGCTAGCAGAGGCAGGCTGGATGGTTAGGCAAGAAAATACCCCACTTTCTAAAGTGGTATTTTCAAACACAGAATGTTAAAACCAACTTCACTAAAATATGTATTTTATCATTCTGAGTTCAGGCATACTAAATTTGTTTCTCTACCATGTTCCCTGTGTTAGTTAGGATTATAAGATGTTATAATCAAACTGCCCATTCTGGCCTATGGCAGCAGGTAGCCTTGCAATAGTAAAAAAATGAAAATGGCTGTAATTCACTATCAGGACATGCCACATACATCAGGGCATGTCCTACCGCTTACTTACAATGCACCCTGCCTGCGGGCCTACTTTAGGGGTGACTAACATGCAGAAAAGGGAAGGTTTGGGGACTGGTAAGTGGGTGCACTTACCAAATCGAACACTTTCCACACTGCTCCGATGGGTGGCACATCAGTGCTGCAAGCCCACCAGCATCATTTAATTTACATGCCTTGGGCACACACGTGGTGCACTGTACTAGGGTCTGACAGTAAATCAAATAAAGCAATCATGGAGTCACTAATCCATACATCAATTTATCATAGGGAGCACTTGCACTTTGGCACTGATTAGCAGTGACAAAGTGCCCAAAGCATCTAAACCAGCAAAAACATGTCAACAACAGAGGAGGCATAGCGAACAAATTGAAGGGAGACCCACGCCAAATGGTGCCTGGTCTAACAACAACAGACTCAAATCTACTACAGGCCCTGAGAATATCAAACAACACAAATGGCCAACCACTGGTACTGCACCAGACTCCCATAGAAATCAATGTTGGCTGGAAATACAAATAACAAATAGAGAAACACATAAGATGAATTCAATCAAATAATATGTTAAATCAAACTTTATTGTAATTTATCTTAACTTTATTAAAAAAACAATTAAAACACGTTTGTGTTAATTTTTTTACCATACATCGTAACATTTTAATAAAACGTATTGCAATTGACAAGTTCAATGCCTTTCAAAAAATAATATGTAACTTGCTTTCAAGACTGTGACACATTCAACACAAATGGTAGAGTGAGAGGTGGGGTAGTGAAAATGAACATGTAATGCAATTCTGTTTAATTTAAAAAAAAAAAATAGGCAGCAGGCCTCAGGCAGGCCTAGACACATCCAGCTTGTGCTGCTGAGCTGTCAGTTGCAGGGAAGGCCTTTGGTAGTTTTCTGTGTCCCACAAAAGATCAGCCAAATTACATTTTGGAGTCACTCTGGGAGACCCGTGAGGGTCTCTAGGCACCAGGAGATTAAGTGATTTGTCCAGAATCACAGAATGTTGAGTCAACACCGAGACTCGGCTTTAGCTGTTACACCACACCCTCTTCCTAGCTGAAAATCTTTCCTTTTTATTTATGTATTCTTATATAGCCCACAAAACCCGAGGATATCAGTGCACAGTGATGTTGGATTTCATCTTACACAATGCTGGAAATCATGCATGATGAAAGTTAAGAAAGCAAGTGAGTGTAATGTAAAAAGAGTAACAAGGAGATAATATCTTATGGTAGAGGTAGATAGAATCGTAAAACATCCTCAAGTCAATCAATCAATCAGGGCATTGTAAGCAGGCTACTCACCTGTGAGGGTCTCAAGGCGCTGGGGGAGGGTAGAGGTGGGGGAGCAGCAGTTCTTTTTAGCCAAAGAGCCAGGTCTCGAGAGCCCTCCTGAAGGAGTTCAGGGAGGGGGCACGTCTGATGTCGATCGGGAGCTCATTCCAGGTCTTGGCCGCGATGTAGGAGAAGGCTCTTCCCCCTACTTTGGCTCTGCGGATGCGTGGGTCGTGGCGAGGACGAGGTTGGCGGATCAGAGGTTTCTTTTGGGTGCATGGAGGGTGATTCTATCGGTGAGGTATTTGGGCCTGGTGTTGTGGTGTCATTTGTAGGCGTGGCTGAGTATCTTGAAAGGGACTCTGTTCTTGACGGGGAGCCAGTGGAGCTTCCATAGGTGTTGGCTGATGTGCTTGTGTCAAGGGATACCGAGGACGTGTCTGGTGGTGGTGTTCTGTATCGTCTGGAGCTTGCGGAGTAGAGACTTGTTTATGCTGGCATAGAGGGTGTTTCCGTAATCCAGCCTGTGATGAGTGCGTGGGTGACTGTCTTCCTTGATTCGGGGGGGATCCATTTGAAAGTCTTACAGAGGATGCGGACGGTGTTGAAGCAGCTGGAGGTGACGGCATTGACCTGCCGGTTCATGGAGAGGGAGGAGTCGGTATGATGCTGAGTTTTGTGGTGTGATCCGTGGGGATCGGGGGCTGCCAAGGGCGGTGGGCCACAAGGTGTTGTTTCATGCCGATGGGGTGGTTCCGAGGACAAGGACTTCTGTCTTCTCTGACTTGGGCTTTAGGCAGCTGTGCTCATCCAGGCTGCGACATCTTGCATTCCTTTCTGGAAGTTGAGTCTGGTGGTGGTGGTGGTGCTGGGGTCCTTTGTGAGGGCTAGGATGAGTTGGGTGTCATAGAAGTCATATTTAGATGTAAAATCATTTTATGGAACAAAATCACTTTTAAGTATGTACTCGCCATTGGTCCAAAGGGAGCAGCACTTTTAGGTACAAGATCACACCTGCGGCAAAAACATATTGAGATGTAAAATGACTGTATGAAACATCAAAAGGAAAGTGGAAAAATTTTAGGTGGACAAATGCACCACTACTGCAGTGCGTGATGCTTTGCTGCTTCTTCAGCGCACTGCAATTAAAGCAACTATTTTGGCTTAATAATAGCGAAAAGCAAATCATGAGCTTGAAGAAGTAGAAAGGACTGATCCAAAATGTTAATGGCGCTTTTTTTAAGCAATATACGAAGGTGCAGAACAAAATTACCATATAACTGAAGAGGGCTGACCCAAATCTCTTCTCTGTGTAGTTTTTTGGCATGAATGACATGAGCTCAGACAGACAGCACAAAGGCAGTGCTCTTTGTAGACACACTTAGAACCAAACCTTAAACGGGAGGAAATAATTTAAAATTTGAAATCGTATATCATAAAAAATATGCAAAATAGAAAACATATGTCGGAGTTTTGTCTTAAAGTCATATGTAAATCAGCATGTTCTATTTACCGGATATAAAAACGATGATGAAGAATTAGCTGTACACTCCATCCCTGTTCTATAAATCCTGTTCTATGAATCCCAGACAATAGAACAGAATACGTTTTTATCAAATGTTCGAAACTGATTCATTTTTTAATATTTTTACAGCAGGTTTATAAATGGGTTTTACTATGATATTTTATTTGGGCAAACGTGATCCTCCGGGACACTAAACACTTTAAAAAAAAAAAAAAGATTGCACTTTTTGGCTACGATTACATGGTCACTTTAAAAATAATTTTTCTTACTAAAAATAGTGACTAAAGTCCTTTATGTATGTTGTCTTGGTCTTGGTTGTCTTGAAAGACTAAGCTTCAACTTGAACTATGAATCCTGTGCCACAGATCTCATTCCTACAACAGCTGCGTAGCTTTTCAGTGGTGCCAGCTTTGCACTGCCTCATCTGCTCAATCTGGGGCATTGGCTAGACATCTTAAAGTTCACCTAATATGGCGGAGCGGGAGGACAAATGTGAACTTAAACTAATGCACAACTGGAAATAGGTCCAGAACATGTTATGGGGATGCAGAATGTCTGTGAGTTCAGCATTATGCAGCAAATAGCAGCTTTGCAGGAAAAGAAAGGTCTGGCATTTTAGGGACCTCACAGAACACCAATAGATTGGAGGATTGGAGGGAGAGTTGTGTTGAGCAGGTA